>NW_006399881.1:1683070-1720650 GCF_000299155.1 Elephantulus edwardii
TGGAGGCAAGGATTCTGGGGCTTCGTCTGACATACTTTGGACATGTTGCCAGGAGGGATGGGTCCTTGGAGAGGGACATCATGCTTGGGAGGGTGGAGGCACAGCGCAGGAGGGGAAGACCCTCTATGAGATGGATTGATTCGGTGACTGGGGTAATCGGGATGGGTGTGTCAGGGGCAGTGGGGTTGGCGCAGGATAGAGCAGGGTTTAGGGCTGTTGTGCATAGGGTTGCTATGAGTCGAAAACAATTCGACAGCACATAACAACAACAACAAATTAAAAATGCCATTTGTCTTAACACCTCATCCACAAAAGACTCCCCTCCCCCAAATTTAACTCAAGATAGATCAGATCTAATGATGAGAATGTAAAATTATAATATATTCAGAAGTTCTAAGCATATAATCTATGAAAGAATAATATAGTCCTAAATAAGAAAAATAAGATTTAAGGGGAAAAAAGGACAAATTCATCTCTATTAAAATTCATACAATTCATCAATGCGGCAACAATAAGTGAGAAATTTTACAAACTAGGGAAGAATTTTCTGAAGTTTGTAAAGAAATCCTAAAAAGTCATCGGTTTTAGTGCTGCAGAATCATAATTGACTCATAGCTCCATTGAGTTTCTAAGACTGTAAATCACAAGGGAAAAGATCGCTCATCTTTTTCCTTGGAGCTAATGGTGAATTTGATCTGCCACAAAGGTATGGCCTTTGGGTTAGCAACACAGCTCCCCATGTCCTAGGTCACCAGAGTCTTAGAAGTGGGAGAATATGCACAGCATTTTCTGCAGCAGAACTCGTTATTTCTTGAGGTTTTACTTCACAACAGTTCAGGCAGAAGAAAAATTCTATCTAGTTCCCTTTGCCTTGGGCACTCAGTGGAACTTTGTCTTTCTCCCTGATGATCCCAACTCCAAAAATACTCCCTTCCTGAGACTTCTAAATTCCTACTGATGCTGCTCACAACAGCCCTTCCTGTCTGTGAAGCCAAGGTCAACTCTCTTTGGTCTGAGGTCTTGGGAATTTATTCAGTACCACTAGTATTTGAGCAGTTTACAAGACTGC
This sequence comes from Elephantulus edwardii, assembly GCF_000299155.1. Classification (NCBI taxonomy): domain Eukaryota; kingdom Metazoa; phylum Chordata; class Mammalia; order Macroscelidea; family Macroscelididae; genus Elephantulus; species Elephantulus edwardii. Next base: position 1,684,140 of record NW_006399881.1, read on the forward strand.
ATCCTTAGTCCAAATTGCTCACAGATTTGGGATATATACTATCCCTGAGCAATACCATTTATGTGTGTGTGCTCATGCCTGTGTGTATGTGTGCGTTTACTCTACTCTCCCAGGACCCCTGGATGTCTATTTAGAATGCCCAAACTGCCCCATTGCCCTTATTTGCGCTTTACCAATCTGACTTGGACAGAAGAACTGAAGAAGAGCTTCTACAACATCCAGAAGTTTCTAGTTCATCTGGTGAGCTCCTCATTTTGTTTTTTTTTTGTTTTTGTCTTTTTGTTTTTATATCCCTGTGCCTCCCTTTTTCTTTTTATATAAGGCAGGTTTGTGCAGCTCACCCAATTCCCCAGTGCTCCATTACAGAGGTTATACCAGTATCTTTCAGGATTTGAACCTTTGCCAAGCCAGAGTCCTTGCCCCTCTATGCATGCTCAAGTGGGGGGGGGGGAAGTGGGAAAGAAGCTCATAAAACATGATTTCAAGCTTCTGTGGAAAGAATTTTTTTTTCTCTACTCCCTCGAGTTCCAATTTAGGCTCAATCATTCCTTCCCCCTGCCCCCCAGTTCTTAAATTCACAGTCTCAGCTCTTTAATACATCTTTATTTAATTTTCAGGGCTTCTGGTTAGAAAAATTCACAAGTATGCTGTATGGAATTACTGTTAATGTGGTTCATAAATCCTTCTTAATTTTGCTTCACAAATTCCACTTTTCATCTATAGTTGCCTCTGTTTCATTTTTTCCTTCCTTTCTCATCATACACTGGCCAGGAAGCTGTATATCTTGGATAATTTTTCCAGACTATCCTGTATGACACATTCCTCTTTTAGTCTGGTGGTACAGAAACACTCTCTCTCTCTTTTTATCTCTCTCTCTCACACACACACACACAGATTATATAAAAACTGCATAATTTTAATATCCTCTTATTTTGGTAATTTGTCTTAAATTCTAGGTTAACTGCAAAGAAATCACTTTTGTGGGGATGTATTGAACATTTGCAGGAATAATGTGAGTTTGCTATAAGCTTTGACTTTATTTAGACTGCAAATACCTTACTCTTCACTGACTGGGTCTATGGTCTCAGGGCAGAAGTAAGTAAAGAAAAGTGAAAATACAACAGAGTTTGCCATGGGAAGGAAGTGCTCTTCGAATATTCTGGAAGGTCCATAGAATTAGTTCAAAACATATCACATCCATACCCAATTGTCCTTTTAGAGAAGTCATGGCTTCAGACAGTCAACTATCCATGGTCAAAGAAGCCAGCAGTTCCGTGAGACAAGTCAGTCTGTGTTTACCTTTTCATCTAAACCAGGCTAATAGCACAGCTAATCCTCTCCTCATCTCTCTTCAAAATATGTCCAAAACGTAGTTGTCATGTGGACAGAGGTTTGGCTTACTCAACTGTTGTTTCTTAGCAAACAGCTAGGGTCAGGAGGAGGGAAGTAAAAAGGCAAATGCCAACTATAAAAAAAAGTTCCTTTGAGACTCAAGGAGGATGTCCCATGAAGAAGTGCTTAAGCAGAAAATAGGTAACATCTTTTTAAGAACATCCTCATAAGGGCTAGCTAAGGATAAATGTGATAGAAGAAGAAAGGTTTCTCCGATTCTTAATCGGTCCATGATTTTGTCATCTTTGAAATAATTTCCCATCACAGGGAGCTCTAGTGGCCTCCTGATAAGGAGTTGCTTTACCAACCCAACACCATGTGGTTTGAATCCACCAGGTGCTCCAAGAATAGTCTCCTCCTGTGCAATTTACAGCATCTGGAAACCTACTGGAGGACAGCTTCATAGGAAGGCAGCTTCATTGAGTTTGTTCCAGCTCGAAGGCACACAACAACAGCCTTTATCTAATTATGTCCCTTTATGCCATTGCCACTCCAATAAGTAATTCCTACTTAATTAACTTCTCCCCACAATCCTTCCAACAGCTAAACCCTGGGATTGATCCTTGTGCTGTAAGCACATGTGAACTGTAAGCAGATGTGAAATTTCAAGGAAACTACAGGCACTCATGTAAAATTTGAATCTCCTTTAAATTCATTTCCGATACTCCCCTCTCCCTCCTCCCTGAGACGACTTCATCCTGTTCTTTGTCCTTTATAGCCTACAGTTCTTCTGATCTTGGTCTTTTGACCAACTGCCAACTTTACCTTTCAATAACTTGATCCTCCAGGCTCTTGCTTTCCTCTAGACTGCTGACTCATATTGGTCTGACCTCAGATTTGCATGAACTTTTGGACTCCATGTTTCCTCAATCACTTGCACTGTTTAAACACCTGGATGCTAAAAGTACATTGCTTCAGTTAAAATCTGGGTTTTGACGCTTACTAGTTCTGTGACCTTGGATCACTGAGTTGTCCTCTGTAGACTTCAGTAGATTCTATTGCAGAGGGAAGATAAAAAGAATACCTATATAATTTGTTTGTTGTGAATAAAAGTTCAAGTATATCAACAATTTTTTAAGGCATCACAGGCACCCTGGTAAATGTTAGGGTAACAATCAACAAAGCTCTCCTTGAAAGGCAACAAACACAGACTTCTATAGGCTCTTTAACATTACTCTTTTAAGGTCAGCTCCATGCAGATTATCTCCTGAAATGTCAAGGCAGATGTCTTAGAAACTACCCTGGGCCCCCAAATAAATTATATATTACCCATATCTTGATCACCCCTTGCTAATGATAAAATTGCACTTGAACTCTGTGCTATTGAAATAAAATTATGGTGAAAGAAATCTCCCCATCCTCTGTGTTCAAGAAAATGGCTTACTGCAAAGACCACCACCCTTTCTCATATGGCTTTGACAGGACTTGTGAATGTCGTCTTATTTACCTTTGACAAAAGACTTTCCAAATTCCCATTCTATGTCTCATAAATTAGTAACTAATGTACTTGTCCCTATGCTCAATCAGAATCAAAGAACTTTAGTATATTAACATGATGAAATATCACACAGCATTGAAAAACAATGAACTCATGAAAACACTGCAAACATGGGTGAACCTGGAAGACACGAAGCTAAGTGAAGTCTCTCAGTCACAAAAGTACAAATACTGTATAACACCACTGTTATAAAATAGGACTGACATAGAGGGTCGGGGGAGAATAGCAAAAGGGTGGCTAGATAATGAACACTGCATTGGAATAGAGGAGGGGAAGGACTGTCTGAAAGGAATATATGATTAGGCATTGTATGTAGGACAACAATCTGGAACAAGAGGTGCCCTGCAAAGTGTACTGGGGAGAAGGAAACACAAGAGGAGGGAGGACAATATGCAACAATAAATGAATGAACCTCTCCCCGAAAAAAAAGAAACAAAGAACTTGTCAATCAAACTTTGGTTCAACTTCTCTTTTTCCTCCATGCCTCTGATCTTTGTCCTGCCCTCAGCCTGAGCCAACATATTACTCATTTTCCTCCTCTTCATGCTACTCCTCTTGAAGTACCCCTTCTGGGGAACAATATAAAGCATCTTGTTTTGTTTTAAATTAATTTTTCAAAAATTGTAATTGTTTAAGGGAGCTCTGGTGACCTAGTGTCAAGAGGCTGCACTGCAATCCCAGAGATACACGGTTCGAATCCACAAGATGCTCTGCTGGAGAAGGAGGGGCAATCTCCTCCTATACCAGTCAGATCTGATTTGATGGTACATATACAAAAAATAATAAAATTTAAAAAATTAATTGTTGTTTTAACAAATGTTCACAGAAAAGTTGGATTTTCATTTATTCATTGTTACATATTTTCCTCCTCCATCTCACTTCCCTTTCCCAGAATTTACAACATGGAGACCTTGGGGGAGATTGTTGTTATTGTTTTTGTGTACCACTGAGTCAGAACTGACTCATAGCTGATCTTCAGGCAGGTTCTCAGAGGCAGTTAATTGCCTGGGAGGAGATTGCCCATCCTTCTCCCATGGAGCTGCTGGTGGAATTGAACTGCATACCCTCAGCATTGTAGTGCAGCTTCTTACCACTAGGCCACCAGAGCTCTTTCTGTAGGATACTATGCTGAGTGAAATATCTCAGTCACAAAAGGACAAATACTGCATAACATCAATGTTATAAGGCAGGACCGACATGGGGGTTGGGGGAAAACTAGGAATAGGACAAGAATAGATAAACAACACTGTATTGGAACAGATGAAGGAAAGAATAGTTTAAAAAGAATATATGATTAGGCATTATATGTATGACAACAGTCCATTGCAAAGTGGACTGGGAGAGAGAGAGAGAAAATGGGAACAGAGGAAATTGTGCATTAATTAATGAATATTTTAAAAATAAATATATAAACAAGCATCCTGTTTTGCTCTTCAAAGATCCTCTTCCCCACACCTGGATTTTTTTTTCTTCCTCTAACTTTGTTACTTTCAGATTCTAGAAGAGAAAAAAATTTTTTCCCCTTAATGCTTTCACACACTTGCAGATCTTATGGTGAGAGTATTCTCTCTACTGCAATAGTTGTTCTTTCCTATCATTATAATAGTCCCTCTGTCTTTTTCTTTCTGAAGAAAGCCTTTCTCTCTCAGTCTGGATTTTTAAACATTTTTAATTTTAATGAATGTTTGCAGAGATTTTGGATTTCCATTCATTCCTTGTTGCATTTTTCTCCCTGCCCACCCCTCCCCCCAGGTAGCTCCTCTCCTTAAAAAGTAAAAGAAAGATTCTTTCATTGTTAGACCTTCAAATGAGATTTAATAACATAGACATAGACTAGAAGACCTACAAATATCTTTTCCCTTTCCCTATTTCATTATTTTGGTATCATCATTCTTCTGAGATGCTATATAGCAGCATAGGACAAAAGGGAGGCTCCTGAAACATGCTGCCTTTGTTCAAATCTCACCTCTAACTATTAGGAGCTCTGTGAGCTTGGACAAGCTAACAATTCTCTTTGTGATTCAGTTTCCTTAAATGAAGAATGAGAATGAGGTAATGAACCTACTGCATAGCATCTAAGCATTGATTAGAAGAATAAATACATCTTAACATAAAAAATATTGCCGGTATGATTGTCATTATTCAATTGATAGTGATTACTTTCTTCCTTCCACCACAAAAGATATATGCCATATTTCTGTAAAAGGCAGTGATTCTCAACAGGTTGGGGGCGAAAGCAATATCAGACAACGTTAGAGGATGAAAACATATTTTGAATTCCACCTGCGCAGTAGTTCCAATAAAAACCCCAGATACACAAACACGAACATTGACACTGACCGTTCCTGACCTAGACTCCTGACCCATAGTCTGTTTTCCAAACCATAGCTTCCAATCTGTCTCTACATTCTGTTACTATTTCTTGTTCTCTTGCCACTGAGCTTGTTTAAGTTTGCTCAAGAGTCATAACCACACAACAAGTGCTTTGATCTGGCAGCATGTTCACATAACAATATTTCATTCCAAACACTCAGACAAGAAACCTGGCCATCCAGATACTTGTGTCTGGCGAAGAGGAGGCAGTGTGCCCTAGAAGGTATCCACTTCATATGTTGTTGTTGTTATGTGCCATCAAGTCACTTGCGACTCATAGCGACCCTATGTACAACAGCCCTGTCAAATGAAGCTTCAGAATCCTTGCCTCCAAAGAGCAGCCCTGTTTAACCCTCTCCAGGATGAATCTGTTTTCTTGGCAGTCCATGGTATATTCAGTACTCTTCTCCAGCACCACAGCTCAAAGACATCAATTCTCCTTCTATCCTCCCTAGTCATTGTCCAACTCTCTGATGCATGACAAGTGATTGCAAAGACCATGGCCTGTATCAATTGCACCTTAGTCTCCAGATTGAGGAGTGCTAATATAAACAGCAAAGACTAGGGAAGAATAAGCAGACCAGTTACACAAAGGACAATCAAACTGAAGAAGGTGATATAATCCACTATGAACTTCTATGTCATTATTGCTATGTGCTATTAGCTAATTCAACTCTGCTAATAGTGACTGTGTACAATAAAATGAAACCTAGCCTGCTCCTTTGCCACCTTCACCATCTCTGCTTAGCATTGCAGTTGCTCTGGAAAGCAGAAATTGACTGAAAATGGGTACATTTTTTTTCTCAGGAAAAATTTAGAGGGATAGTGGAAGGAAAGAAAAGGGTCTTGATGAAGCTATCTCTATCTCTATATCTATCTATATCTATCTTTATGTCTATGTCTATGTCTATATATCGAAGTGATATGGAATTTTCAAGCATTTAGATATTACTCACATCCCTTGGTGGCATGAAAGACTGATGGTATAAACCACCAACTTCTTTCAAAGAGAAAGATGAGGCCATCTGCTTCCATAAAGTTTTACAGCCTTGGAGAACCTGCAGGGGGCAGTTCTACCCTGCCTTACAGGATCACTATGATTCAGAATCAATTTGATGGCAAAAGATTGATCATGTCCTTCATCTAAGCATAGCCTAGGTGAAGGAAGGCTAAGCCTGAAAATTCACCAGATCTGTTCCTGCTTCTGTCATGCCTTTGACTTTTAGCTGTGGAATATAGCCTTTTGCCCTTTCAGTGCCACTTATAATCACTATTCCAAAGATAAGAAGAGTCATCCTTTAAGGTCCAATTGCCAGTAAAAGATCAAAATGAAGACTATTTGTGTCTGACCCTGGCAGAAGAGACTTAAAATTCAGTGTCCTGATTTCATTCTGTAAGCCTACACATAAAGTGGACTCCAACTGGAAATAAAAAAAAGTATGATTTATTTTCTAATAATATTTTTCCTTCCAATAAGCTGTTTTACAGGGAGAGGTTTAAGAAGCTATGCCGATCTCAGGATTTAGAATCAGATCCTGTTCTGCTACTAACAAATTGTGTGGGCTTTGGCAAGTTACTGATTCTTCTATGGATCTCATCTTTTAAAGCAGTAAAATTGGGATTTTTATGGATCTAATTTTTTTTTCCAAAATAACAGTTAGCTTTATTTAACATATGTTACATCATAACATTTAAAATATCATGCTCTAGTTAAATACAACACTGTATACAAATAAAATATTACACAAAATATATTTAAGAAAATGTTTTGGTCTTTGATCTGAACAATAAATAAAAACACAGGCACTTCTACACTGAGACAGGGAAGCATCGCTACACAGAATAATCATTTTTATAAGCAGTATGTGAAAATATGGCAAGAACAGAATTCTGGAGTTTTAAACTGACAAACCACTTACCAAAGACCTAATTTTTTTTTAAGCACTAAAATTGAGGTATCCACCTCATTGAAATTTTGTGAAGAATGAGACATTACATATGAAGACTTTATTCCAGTACCTAGTACATAGCAAATGGAAAATTAATAGGGCCTATTATTATAATTTAAGGAGCTTTGGTGGTCTAGTGGGTAAAGAGTTGCACTGCCAACCCAAAGTCTTGTGGTTTGATTCTATCAGCTGTTTTGTTGTAGAAAGATGGACAATCATCTCCCATATGATTCACAGCCTTCGAGAATCGCTGAATTTATGAGTCAGTTCTGCCTGGAGAGCAATGCGTAAAAGTAGTAAGTAGTGGTAACATTAGCGACAAGAAGAGAAATAAGAGATGAAGAAATAACAAAGAAATATATCGCATATATTATGGTAGAGGAGTGGACTCAATGTCATTGAGCAGTATATGTTAGGGGTCTCTTACTTCCCTGGTTCTGCTATAATAAATATCATAGATGGGTAACTTTAAGAAACAAGTATTTATTTTCTCATGGTTTAAGATGCTAGACATTTCACCTCTGTGGTGAGGCTCTTGCCACTTTTCATCTTCTGTTACTTGGCCCCTTGGCAACCTGAATGTGCATGGTATCTACCTTCCTCCATCAGTGTTTCCTTGTTTCTGTACCTAATCTGATTTTTTTTATATCTCAGTAGTGATTGATTTAAAATATATCCTATATGTGGCCTTATGAGCCTAACAAAGGAAACTTTGTTCTCAAATAGAATTTCATCTACAAGTGTATGGGTTAAAGGTCATAGTATATATTTTGGGGAAACCCAACTCAATTGACAATAAGAGGTATGTAAGTTTCTAAAATGAGGGAGCAATTTAGGAGTGGAGAAAGGTAGTACAAGGAACAATTAAGACTGGGAGTAATTTTAGTTAGATGACAACAAAAGAGAAATTGTTGAGACGCTTGCTTGGAGAGGTCTTGTTGTTATATGCTGTAAAGTCTGAACCAACCCAAAGCTGACCCTCCAGTGGGTTTTCAGACAGTCATTGCATAAGAGGAGACTGCCCATCTTCCCATGGAACAGATGGTAGCCTTGAACCACCTGCCTTTGGTGGTTCCACACAGCTTCTTGTCATGAGGCCACCAGAACTCGCACAAGGCCTAATACTGGCAAATAGCAGGAAGCCACTAAGTATCATCATATGAGCCAAAACCGTGAATGAAACCACTTTCTTAACAAGAGAGCCCACTGTGAAGGAATAAGGTAGTTTGAAGGAGAAAAAAGGGCAGGAGACTAGGGCAAAAACAATTATCTTCCATTGTTATGTTATTGCTGAATACCATAGAGTTGGAACTGACCAATAGCTGACCCTCGGGCAGGTTTTCAGAAGCAGTTAATCACACAGAAAGAGATTTTCATCCTTCTCCTGCAGAGCAGCTGGCGACCTTCAGGATTGCAGAGCCGTTTCTTGCCACTAGGCTGCCACAGCTCCATTGTTCTAAGTCTACATTAATTCAATCAATATTAATGAGTGCATTATGTGCAAGTCATCCTTATGACATCTGAGGACAATAACTTATTCCGAGAGGCTCTTTTGCATTGGTGAACTCCTTGACCAGGCCACCATTTATATCCCTTTTCATTCCATTAATATTTATTAAACTTTATTATGTGCCAGGTATTGTGGTCAGAACTATACATACAAAAAGAAAAAAAGGCAACAAAAAGACTTCTGAAGATATGTATTTTATGAACCCCCAGAGGAAAGCCACTTTGCTGATTACTTCCACCATGTCCCAAACGCTGATGGTTAGGGAGCCTGTGTTTCCATTGTTGTTTCATTCACGAAATAAGTAGACAGCCCTCTTGTGAATCATAGAATTTTCTTCCATTATCACTCAGCTTGATTCAGAACACTATTTTCTTACAAGTTACAGTTTCCTTTTTGATTCAATTTCCTGACTCACTTCACATAATGCTGTTCCTAGAACAGACCCTCCCTAGGTCAGGGGCTTTACAGTTATTTGAAAAACCTCTAAGATGCTTCAAAGAGGCGATTGTGTTTCTGCAAACATTCCATTTGAACTACAATAATTATACTTTTAATATCCTTCAAAACATTATGAAATAATAACACATTCAAATGCCTTATGTAACAACTTTTAATACACTGCAAACCACTAAGGGCTTATTTTGTGCTTCCAGGTGAATTAGCTTTGGAGCCAGACCTTGATTGAAAGCTACTCCTACCATCTCTATTTAATTCAAGAGCCTCCTGAGACTGTAAGTCCAGTTATCCAAAACATTCTTTCTATTTGCAATTTATCTGTGTGAATTAGAAATGGCCCTACTCCGTGCAGCCAAAATGTCATAAATAAATTTGATAGTGAAGCTTGACATAAGAATATAACAGACACTCAAAATCAAACCAAAACCCACTGTCATTAGATCAGTTCTGAGGCCCAGCAACTCTACAGGACAGAGTATAACAGTACTATATAGGGTTTGCAGGTTATGATCTTTATGTAAACAGACCACCATATCTTCTCCTGTGAAGCAGCTGGTGAATTCCAACTCTTGACATTTCTTTTATCAATCAAGTTTGAAATCAACCACTATACCATGAGGGTTCCTTAACAGACCCTCAAAACCTAAATCAAACTCACCGCCATCAAGAGGATTCTGACTCATAGTGAACCACCATCCTGTTTCTAAGGCTGAAAATCTTCATGGGAGAAGATTGCCTCTTTTTCTCTAGGAGATTGACTGGTAAATTCAAACAGCAGGATAGCAGCCCACCCCTATGACACTATGGCTCCTTTCAAATGTTCATATTCATCAGATTTAATTCATATGCTCAGGATCTCCTAGGCAAATAGTATAGATTTGCACTTAAAGTACTGGAAAATCAGTTTATACATTCTTATCTCCTATAAGATTCACTCAGATGATTTATAAAAACAAATATATGATCAAATAAACAATAGCTTAATAAATTCAGAGCTGCTGACAAAGGATAATAATAACTGATGGTCATCCAGTGGAGGATAACTCATTGAGACTCTGTGGGGTACCTGAGGTTGTACATGTTTATGGGAGGAGACTGCCCATCTTTCTCCAGTGGAACAGCTGGTGGATTTGAATAGATGACCTTTTATTTAACAGGTCTATACACTGTGCCCTACTGGGGGCTAAAATCAATTACAAAGAATAAAGAAGCATTCTTTAAGGAGCCTGTACAAGAGAGATGCACATCTCTTCAAAAAACTGGATGACCTTTTCAAAGGTCTCCTCATCATTGTTAAAGCTCTTTAGCCTCACAGCACTCTCGCTATAGCCACTGTTCATCTTTAGGCTCCATGAAACTCTCATCTCTGCTCACTTCAAGTAGAATTGACTGTTCCTTTCTGTCTATATCTGCAATTATTATCCCTTGAAGCAGTAACTGGCTCAAAAGAAGATGAAGTACAGCTTCCCCTGGGTCAGTGGTTACACACAAAGGTGGCTCAGTACTTAGTGGACTAGGAGGAAAATGAACTGAAATGCTTTATGTCTGAGAATTGACCATCCCTAGTTACATCTTGCTTGTGCTTTAATATGCTCCACTCAAATTGTGCTCTTTCCCTACTGACAGGGGTGCAGATTTCTTCAAACTTTTGATCAGACAATTTGGATGCACTTTATTAGTTCTCAACAACTATCATTTATCTTGACAATCCTGTTCCCTAGGTGCTCAACACAGTGCACTAACAGCCTATTTGAAGCGTCCTTAAGGCTTTTTTCTTCCTGACCTTCAGGCTCCTGCTCTACTCAGTCGTCATCCTTGCTTGTGTCCTTCTCCTAGGCTTTCTCAGCAATGGCAGCATCCAGCTCCTCATATTCTTCTCTCTTCCTTGTCAACTTTTTAGTGAACCTGAGCCATCTACCACTCCAATGATCACCCCTGCCTCAGCTAATAACAGGTTTTGGCTGAAGATAAAGCCAAACTCTTATCTTCCACTTCTATTTTGTGATCATCTGGAGAGATAATGATGTCATCTTTCATAAGACTGTAAACAATGGCTTGAAGTTTCTTTTAAATGGTAATTCAGATGACCTGTTTTCTTGATCCTATAAGCACATGCAGATAACACTGGCAAAGGCAGGAATGAAAAGTATCATAATATGGTTAACAATGCAAATAAATAGCTGTGAGTTCAGGGCTCACATGTTTCTTTGCTCTCTGCTTGCAGTCAGGCGCCTCCACTCTCTGCTTATATTCACTTTCCACTTGCTTTTGATCATTTTTCAAGTTATTTTCCTTACTACATTTTTATTTTTAAAAGCCTGATTATCATTGAAATTACATCAAAAAACAACTGACTGGATTCCATCTGATGCCTAGGTGGTAAATGGAGGAAGAAAGAGTGGGCAGGTTCTGGGATGAATCCCACTGACGGCCTTCATGGTTTTCTCCTCCTCAGATATAGTTAGCCAAATGAAATCACATTATGGTGAATATTAAAGGTGTTCCTGTGGGGCAGCACAGACAGATACTCACAATCTAAACAGCTTATGTAAAAATAAGAAGGGACAAGAAAACACTTTAAAAGAATAGTTGCTGACAGAAGGTGGTCCTCAGCTAGAGAAGCCAACCCCAAGTTAACCCAGCCACCTACCTCTTTGTCTCTTTGCAAAAAAAAAAAAAAAGGAATCCTTACTTGAGAGAACAGTGGAGATGGCACATCACCTTGTTATTTTAATATCTGCTTAATATTCCACAATATGGATGTACCATGATATTGAGTTGCCTGCAGTGACCCATCCATATGGTAGAATATTAGCCTGACATTAAAACAACAAGGTCTGTTTCTATATGCTGAAAGGGAAAAGATTTTCAGAGAATACTGAAAGTGAAAAAGATCTTTATCAATCTATGTGTCTTTATAGATAACTAGATTGTTGTTATGTGCCATCAGGTCAGAACTGGCTCATGCTTGACCCTCTGGCAGGTTTTTAGAAGCAGTAAACCTCACACAGGAGATTTCCCATCTTTTTCCCATGGAGAAGCTGGGGGATTTGAACTATATTGCCTTTGATTGGCAGGACAGCTCCTTGCCCCACCAGGCCCCCAGAATATGTGTGTGTGTGTGTGTGTGTGTGTGTGTGTGTGTGTGTGTGTGTTTGCCATCAAGTCAAAATTGACTTAGATAACCTTCTAGCAGGTTTTCTGAGAAAGATGGGAGATCACCCATATGGTCTTTTAGAATTTTTACTTACATAGATATATCTGTACCCTGTATGAGACAGATTGACACAGTAACTGGGGTTATGGTAACAGGTATGTCAAAGACACTGAAACTGGCTCAAGATAGAGCAGGGTTCAGAGCTGTTGTACATAGAGTCACTATGAGTCACAGGTGACTTGGCAGTATATAATAACAGCAACGACATTAGATAGATAGATAGATAGATAGATAGATAGATAGATAGATAGATAGGAGAGAGAGTTGCTGTTAAGTGCTGTCAGATGAAGTGTGACACATCGCAACGCTATGAACAACAGATTTGAAGCTTGTTCTATCCTTTGCTTTCCTTATCCTCTCTGATACACTTGAGCCTCATTGCTGTGTCTCTCTTTGACTAGGAGTAGTCTGCTTGCACTTCTTTCAGGATAGACGTGATTGTTCTTTTGGCAGTCCATTACCACAACTCAAAGGCATGATTCTTCTGCCATCCTTATTCCATGTCCAACTCTCATATGTATAGTAAGTTACTGAAAAGACCATGGTTTGAATTAAGGCACTTTAGCCTTCATACTGATTACCATTGCTCCCTAGCACTTTGGAGAGGTCCTTGTAAGCAGACTGTCTCAATGCAATACAACTTTTGATTTCTTGACTACTTGTACCAAGTACTGTGGATCCAAGTAAGATAAAATCGTTGATAACACCAATCTTCTCCATCTATCATAATTTTGCCTGTTGGTCAAATGGTAAAGACCAATGTTTTCTTGATGTTGAAATGTAATCCATATTGAAGGCTTTGATCTTCTGCGGCAAGTGTTTCAGGTCCTCCTCACTTTCAGCAAACAAGGTTGTGTCACTCGCATAATGCCAGCTGTGGATAACCCTTCTTCTAATGTTGATGCCACATTCTTCTTCATAAAATCCAGTTGTTCAAATAATTTACTTAGCATACAGCTTGACTAGATATGGGGAAATTATATCGTCTGACACACACCTTTCTTGATTTCAAACCATTTAGTGTTCCCTTCCTCTGTTTGGACAACAGATTCTTCATGTAGATTAAGTTTTACATGAGCACAATAAAGTGCTCTGTAATCACCATTCTTCTCAATGTTAGCCAAAATTTCTTATAGATACAGATGTATATATGAGAGAGAAACAATGTATGCTTTAAAATCCTAAGAATATAAGTGTGGATATAAGAAAAGGGGGGTGGGAGGGAAGAAGTGCAGTTAAGCACAGCAGGAAACACACTTTTATGGTACTTTGCTCAAGATAAGAGAATTGAGGGGTGTAGATGGGGATGTTTGTCTCTCATTTGATATACTTGGCAATTTTTTTAAGAGTAAATGAGGGTTATTTTATTACAGAAAGGAAAAATAAAATAGGAAGATGATTTCAAGATTTGAAGTGAAGCCAGTGTTATTCTAAGAAGCCTTACCTTCCTTTTCTCAATTCCTCTCAACCAACAACAGGAACAATATACTCACTCAGTCAATAAATGGTCATTTCTTTTACTCAAAGGTACTATTATTTCTCCAGGCTTTCACACATGGTTTCCTTTCAGCCTTTAATAACTTTCTTCTTCACCTATTTTTTTTTATATTCACTTTATTTTCTCAGATGCAACTTCCTTCAGAAAAATCTTTCCACAATCTTCCTTGCTCAGCTCTCCCCTAGTTCTGCACCTACCCTGCATGAAAGACCTAGTTCAATCGAGGAATGACCTCTTTTCTATTGGCCCAATGAAATGTCCAGTAGAAGGGAGAAAAAAGCTCAAGAAACCATGAGAAAATAATTACATTCTCAGCTGCCTGCCCCCAAATTCTTGGTCATAGGATTTATAAGCTATGATTAAGTCGTACATACTTGGAATTTCCCCAGCACAGTACCTATCACTCGGCATTATAACAGATTTCTGCCTTGTCTCTCTCCCTAATAAAAATGTTAATTATATTAAACCATTAAAGAAAACAGCTTGCCCATTTCATCCTCTACTACAGTGTTGAGACAGACTTAAGCAATTATTGTCAAGTACAACTCAGGGCTGCTCCATGTGAATCAACAGCAGAACTGTTATCCATAGGGATTCCAGTGGCTAGTTTTGGGAAGTGAATTATCACACCTTTCTTCTGAGGTTCCTCTGAGTAGACTCAAGCCTGCAGACTTTGGGTCAGCGGTCATTTCCATAATTCATGAACTTCAGCAATAACACAAAAAACTAAGCCCAAGCAATTAAGTTGATTCTAACTTACAGTAACCCTTCACTGGGTTTCTAAGTCTATAAATCTTTATGGGAGGGGATTGCCTATCTTTCCCCTGTGAAGCAACTAGTGGATTCAGACCTCGGACTTTTCCGTTACCAACTGAACAAATAATCCACGACACCACCAGGATTCCTAGATTTTTAGTGTTTTTGTTGTTGTTGTTGCTGTGTACCGTAGAGTTGAAACCAACTCACAGGTGACACTCCAGCAGGTTTTCAGAGACAGTAAATGACACTGGAGGAGATTGCCCATCCTTCTGTAGAGCAGCTAATGGATTTTAAGCAAATGCCTTTGAGACAGCAGTGCAGTATTTTACCACTAGGCCACCAGAGTCTTGGATTTTGAAAGTTGTTGTTAAGTACCATTGAGTTGCTTGCAACTCATAGTAACCCTATGTACAACAACTCTGAACCCTGCTCTATCCTTAGCCAACCTTATTGCCTCTGGCACACCTATCTTCATTACCCCAGTCACTAAGTTAATCCATTTCATCCAGGGTCTTCCTCACATACACTGTCCCTCCACCCTCCCAAGCATAATGTCCCTCCTTGCAACATGCTCAAAGTATGTCAAATGCAGCTCCAGAATCCTTGCCTCCAAGGAACATCCTGGTTTTACCCTCTCCAGGATGGATCTGTCTGTTCTCTTGGCAGTCCATGGTATATTCAACACTCTTCTCCAACACCACTACTAAAAGATGTCAGTTCTCCTTTCATCCTTAGCTATTGTCCAGCTTCCTGATGCATAGCAAATAGTTACAAAGTCCATGGCCTGGATCAGGCGCACCTTAGTCTCCAAACTGATATTGTTGCTCTTCAGTACTGTGGAGAGTTCTCTGACAGCAGAATTTTCCAATATAATTTGTCTTTCGATTTCCTGGATGCTGGTACCAAGAGTGTAGATTGTGAAGCCAAGCAAGCTGAAGCTGTTAAAAATCTCAGTCTCTTCACCATCTATTACAATGTTGCCAATCAGGTCAGTGGTGAGAAACTTTGTTTTCTTGATGTTGAGCTTCAGGCTATATTTAAGATTGTAGTCCTTGACCTTCTGCGGCAAATGTCTCAGGCCCTCCTCACTGGCAGAAAGCAAGGTTGTGTCATCTGCATAACACAGGTTGTTAATGAGTCTTCCTCCAATCCTGACGCCACATTTCTCCTCGTAGTGCCCACCGTTCTGGATGATCTGTTTTGCATATATATTAAAACGTGAATCTATACATGAGGTAAATGTAAACATGACAAAGATCAGTGAGTAACTCAAGAGAAATGAAGCAATAGAATGTTGAATTCTTTGTTCTAGGGCTTACAGATTCTCCTAATGATAAAAATGAGAAAACCTAGAGGAACCAAGCACAAATGTTGGTAGAAAATATTAAAAGTTGTTTTTTCCTTATTGGTGAACTCCCTGGATAGAGAATGGAACTTATCAATTGTGGTACTACTTAGTTTGACACCAGATAATTCTTTTAGAGTTGTTGTTATTGTTGATTGTTTTCCAGTGGAGCATGACTCATAACAACTCAATGAACAAAAACCCTAATGCCTTTCTATAACTATCGTCGTTTCTCCAAGTTCATAGTTTTCATGTTGTTGTTGATTGCCTTCGAGTTGAGCAGACTCACAGCGACCCTATGAACAAAAAGGTCTGAAGCTCTTCTACAACTGTCAACATTTATCAAAGTTCATACAAAATGTTTATCAGCATCTCTGGTTTCTATCACTAGATACCAAGAACACAATACCAAAAATTTGACAACTAAAATATCTATGGACATAACCAAATGTCTCCTGAGAGAAAAACAAAAAAAAACAAACAACCACACTGACATCTAATATTCACAGAGCAGCAATATGTAATAGAGACACCATTGTGTTCAAAGAAGTACAACTAGGGTGCAAATTAGAAGCAAAGATGGTGAAACTTCATCTCACATATTTTTGCCATGTTCTCTTAGGGGGAGTTATCACACTTGGAAAAAGGGGAAATTAAGAAAATAGGTGATAAATAATGTACACAGCATTGAAACAGACAAGGGAGAGAACCGTATAAAAGGAATATATGATTAGATATTATTGGTATGGCAAGAGTCCAGTATAAGAGCTGCATAGTAAAGTGGTCTGGGAGCGAACTTGGGGGGAGGGGAGTCAAGGAGAAAAATGGGCAACAATGAATGAATGGAAACCCAAGTTCTTTAAAAACTTTCATTAAAATTTCAATTAAAAAAATATCGACAAGCTTAATTTTAAAAAAATGGAAAGTCAGTGAATAAAAGGAAGATCCTCAATGAGATGGATTGACATAGTGACTACAATGGGCTTAAAAGTATCAGAAATTACAAATATGGTGCAGGATAGCTTTGATGTCTTCTTCATAGAGTTGCTGTGATTTAGAGTGGACTCGATGGCAGTTAATGGCACCAACTATGTAGGTAGCACAGGGTTAATGTATATGCGACCTTTACTAAGCATTTCCAGGCTTGAAAATCAGTTTCAATTATTCTCTGAAAATTCTGAAGTTCATGAAGCATAGTCATTTATCAGTGCACTGAGGCCTGAAATTGTACCATGTCCTGTCTGGGGCTGTCATGGAGGTGAGTTACTTAGCAATTGGGTAAACCAAGCTGATCATCCACTCCCAACATAATTTTCTATTAAGTGGCAGCATCTCAGCATGGCTTTCTTATTCTCTGTTAGAAATAGGTGACATAGTAATTTTGGGGAATTGTGGCAGGGGGGTACTTTCCTATTAAAAGAAAACCTTTTTGAGGAATTTCAATTTGCCAGTGACAATGATAAAAGTAAAGTGGTTTACGAGTATAATAACTAGAGTGGGAGATGTACCAAATCAAACTTGTGGAACTTTTTCCTATGTCTAATAAATGTGCTAGTCATTTTAAAAAATGTGGGGGGGGGAGTCGAGTGTAATAGCTTGCACTTGTTGTTGTTGTATGCCTTTGAGTTGGAAAAGACCCATAGCTGATCCTCCAGTAGGTT
This sequence comes from Elephantulus edwardii, assembly GCF_000299155.1. Taxonomy (NCBI): domain Eukaryota; kingdom Metazoa; phylum Chordata; class Mammalia; order Macroscelidea; family Macroscelididae; genus Elephantulus; species Elephantulus edwardii. Next base: position 1,701,798 of record NW_006399881.1, read on the forward strand.
TTCAGAGACAGTAAATCACAAGGAGGTTGTTTATCCTTCTCCCATGGAACAGATGGTGGATTTGAACTGTGTGCTTTTGGGACTGCAGCACAGCTCTTACCACTAGGCCACCAGAGACAACAACACAGTTTGTACTATTGATCGAAATTAAGAATTTTCTGAGCAAATCAGAGATTATTAGATACAAAAGGTTCCTTTCAAATTTTCAGTTGAACATCATTACATTTTGGACGTAATTGTGTTCTATAGTGATACCCATGAATTAGAGAATCTTTAAAGACTCAAGACTTAAACCCCAAGAATATTGATCAGCTTCTCAAATGTAGAGTTCTCAGTTGTACCCTTTCCTCTCTATCACTGCAATCATAGGCTTAAACCAAACCATAACCAACTATAACATTGCTTGTTCTCCTTAATGTCACCAAGCCTTCCAAAAGAGATCCATATTTATTTAACATTAATATCACATACAAACAAAATTCTGTTTAATATTATTAAAAAACAACTGAAACATTACATCAACAGAGAACTACCAGAAATACAAGCTAGGTTTAGAAGAGGCCGTGGCACTAGGGATATCATTGCCAATGTCACATGGATCTTGGCCAAAATCAGAGAGTACCAGAGGAATGTCTGTGTTGTATTGACTATGCAAAGATATTTGTGTGGATCACAACAAATTGTACCTAACCTTGAGAAGAATGGGAATTACAAAACACCTGACTGCTCTCATGTGAAACCTGTACTTGAAACAGGAAGCCCTCAGAACAGAGCAAGGACATACAGCATGGTTCAAAATCAGGAAAATAGTGCTTTAGAGATGCTCCTGTCTCCATACCTTTTCAATCTGTATGCAGAACAGATCATTCTGCAGGCTGGGCTTTATGAGGAGGAATATGGCATCAGGAATGGAGGGAAGATTCATCAATAATCTCTGTTATGCAGATGAAACAACCTTGCTTGCTGAAACTGAGGAGGACCTGAAGCATTCGCAGCAGAATGTTAAGGACATGCAATATGGTATGCAATAAGGTATGCAATATGGACTGAAGCTCAACATCAAGAAGACAAAGATTCTAGCCACTCAGCCAATTAGCAGCACCATGATAGATTGAGGTTGTTAACAATTTCAGCTTGTTTGGGTCTACAATCAACACTCTTGGCACCAGCAGTCATGAAATCAAAAGACAAATTGCAATGGGAAAATCTGCTGTCAAGGACCTCTCTAGAGTGCTGAAGAGCAGCAATATCAGTCTAGAGACTAAGGTGTGCCCAATCCAGGCCTTGGTATTTGCAATTGTTCGCTATGCATCACACAGCTGGACTATGACCAAAGATGACAGAATAAGAATCAATGCCTTTAAGTTGTGGTGCTGGAGAAGAGTACTGAATATGCATACCATGGACTGACAAGGAGACATGTCTGTCCTGGAGAAGGTGAAATGAAGTTGCTCCTTGGAGGCAAAGATTTTTATAAAAATACTAGTTTGTTTACCAAATTCGAATACATTGATTTCTAGAACAGATTCTTTCAATTTCTCTCAGCCCTCCACCCATCAAATTGTACAAGTCCATGATTAATCCTCACCTCCCCCTGCAAATCCTCTTTCCCTCTGCTTCCACCCTCTCCCAACCCTCTTTGATCCTTATAATCATGCTACAATAATGGGTTTATACAATATATGTCCTTGTGAGTCTGAGTTAGTTCATTCAGCATAATGCTCTCCAGTCCCTCCCAAGTTAGATAGTAATTTACAAAATCATTGCTCCTGTGTGCTGCATAGTATTCCATTGTGTGAATGTACCATAATTTCTCAATCTATTTATGTTTGGGCATTTAGGCTGTTTCCATGTTCTTGCGATGGTGAATAACACTGCTATGAACATAGGTGTACAAATCTCAGTTTGAGTCTCAGTTCTCATTTTCTTAGGGTATATTCCAAGTAGTGCAATAGTTGGGTTATATGAAATTTCTTCGTTTCACATATTTAGGGCATGTTACCAGTCCTTGGAGAAGAACATCATGAAAAACCGAAGCACATCATTGGAAGGATGGAAGAAGACCCTGGATGAGAAGAATTTATTCAATAACTGGGGTAATAAAGGTATATATGTCAGAGATTGGCTCAGGATAGAGTAGTGTTCAGCGCTATTGTGCAGAGTCTCTATGAGTCATAGTCGACTTGATGACGCATAACAACAATAGCAACAAAAACATGCCATATTCAAGGTGGCCTAGTCGTAAGGACTTGCACTGACAACCCAAAGGTATGCGGTTGGAATCCACCAGCTGTTCTGGGGGAGAAAGATGGACAATCTCCTCTCATGTAATCAACTGCTTCCGCAAAATTGCTGGAGGGTCAGACTCGACAGTATACAACAACATCTTATATTCAGATACAAAACACCCCTTTCCTCAATTTTGTCTGCAACATGTTAAATTCAAGTAAAAGTCCTAATTATGAGTTGTTGCTCTTGTGTGACAGTGAGTTGGAACAGACCCATAGCTGACCCTCTAGTGGGTTTTTAGACACAGTCAACTTCATGGAATAAGATTGTCCATCCTCTCCCAAGAAGCAGCTGATGGATTTGAACCACATACCTTTGAGATTACAGCACAGCTTCTTACCATTCATAGACTCTGTATTAATGTGCATTCTTTACCAGTTATCATATAGCATTATTGTGAACATTTTTACTCATTTAGCATTTCCTTTTCTAAACCTAAGCCCATCTGACAAGAGAAATTTATTTTAAACACTCTATTAATTTCCTCTTTGTCTTACATTTATTGCCTCAAACATTGTACTAAACACCCACTGACATGAAAACTTCTCTTTCGTAAAATGTTAGATAGCACAAAATAAAATAAAACAAACAAACCCTCGACTTTTGGAATCAGATAAATAGAACTGCTTTTGAACTCATCTCTGTTACTCTGTGTGTGTGTGTGTGTGTGTGTGTGTGTGTTTTGTGTACTGACAAGTCTGAACTGACCCATAGCTGACCTTCTGGTGGGTTTTCAGAGGCAGTTAATCACATGGGAGGAGATTGCCCATCCTTCTCCTGAGGAGCTGCTGGTGGCCTGGAACTGCTTGCCCTTGGGATTAGAGTGCAGCTTCTTGACACTGGGCCTGTTGAGCTACCTATCTTAATAAATATAAAATATTAAACGTACTAAATTTGAGCAACTTTCTTTGTTCATTATAACAATCTTCAGAACTTTGCTTCTAAAAGAGGGATAGCATGTCATTGAGCTGTTTGGGGAATTGAATTCATCACCTCCTAAAGACAGTTATTTGGCAACCCATTCTTGTTTAGCTTTTAATTTCCCCTATTGTTCACCTTTGAGGCAATGACACCCAATAATGTGTTTCAGGAACCTCTATCACAAGATTATACCTGTTTTACCAGCTAATATCTCTCATAAATATTCCTGTCTCTCCAATTACACAATTACCATGTTACACTAGTGACCTAGACAACTATATTAGCCTCCTAACTGATGTGCTTGATACCATTCTCCACCTTGCCTGTCCATACTCCAAAAAGTTTCCAGATTGATATTTTTTAAATGGTTTAATCAGATTGTGTCATTTCACATCTTAAAATTTTGCAATCCCTTCTAATTGAATTTAGACTGTAATCCACATTCTATACCATGGCTTTCAGAGTCCTATCTAAATTCAATATAGCTGAGTGAATTGAATTATGAAGTAGGTTCTGGAGAAAGAATTGTGTGAATTGAATCACAGCTTTGCCACTTACTATCTATAGAACTTTTGAACTCTGAGAATAAGCTTATTCCAGAACAAAAGAAAACAACAGTATCTATTTTCAATCAGAGAAGTATATGACTTTACTATCCATGGAATGATAACCTTAAGGGGAATAATGTCTCATTTTTCATCAAAAAGAACATCTGAAGGTATGTCATGAAATACAATAATGTATGTGTTAGGATGCTATCCATACACATACAAGGATGATCTATTAATAAAAGTATTATACAAATTATACCCAAATAACTAAAGCGAAAGATGAAGTGAGAATTTCTATCAACTTTTGCAGTCTGAAATTGATGAAATATGCAATCAAGATGCATTAATAATAATTCAATTAATAATGATAAAGCCCAATATGCAAAAATTGAAAACTAAAAGAACTGTTAGTCATGCAATATGGTCTTGGTGACAGAAATTAGACTGGAAGATGAATGATAGAATTTTTTACAATAAATTATTTAGCCATTGCAAACACCTTTTTTTTAAAAAAAATAATTGGTGACTATACACATTTGTGTTACCTGATAAACTACATAGAAATCAGATTAACTATATCTGTGGAAAGAATTCACTCAATAACAACAGTCAAAACAAGGTTAAGTACTGACTGTGGAGCAGACCATCAATTACACAATTACATGTAAGCAAGTTCAAATTGAAACGGAAAATTTAAAAAAAGGTCATCCAATCAACTGTAGAAATCATTGAACAATATTAATTAGTATTACATGCAAGTTAAATCTTGCTGAAATTCTTTAAAATGGATGGAACAGTATATTGACAGCGAACTGCTGGAAATTCAAGCTAGATTCAGAATAAGCTATATGATGAAGCATATAATTGATAATGTTAAGTGGATCTTGACAGAAAGCAGAGAACGAAGACCAGGGAGATGTTTTCTTGTGTTTTATTGACTATGAAAAGTCATTTGCTGTGTGGATTATAATAAATTATGAATAAATTTGAGAAGAATGGGAGTCCTAGAACACTTAATTGTTCTCATACAAATCCTACATATAAGACCAAGAAGTAATTGTTTGAACAGAACAAGGTAATAATACATGGCTTAAAAACAGGAAAGGTGTGTGTCAAGGGTTGTATCCTTTCTCCATACTTATTCAATGTATATGCTGAGAAAATAATTAGAAAATTTGGATTATAAATAAAATCTATCTGACAGGTTTATAAATTATGACTTAAATCAAATTTTGCAAAATCAAGGCACCTTTTTTTTTTTCATTTATACGTGTGGCAAGAATTACTATTAAAGTCCACACCTTGGGCCAAAAACCCTTGTGGTGGTAGTGAAAAACTTACCCATCATGTAGCACACTACCTACACTTGTGAATTCATAGGCCAGTCAATGGTCTTAACTGAAAGCTCTAACAATGTACACTCTAGGCACCTATTTAAAGGAAGGGATTTAGGAGCTGGGTAATGTGAATATATTTAGTTTTTTAAAATTTTAAATCATATATCCAAACAACATTTCCTAAAAATAAATGTTTAAGAAGAAAGTGGAGGTAAAGCCAATTGTGATATCTAAACCACAAAACCCTGCAATTTATCAGCTAATCTGAATATTTCAAAATACATGGATATTTTAGATACATATAGCTAAATTATTGAAATGATTATTTTGAACTTATATTTTTCAGCTGTTTTATCAGCATATCAACCTTGTCACTATAAAATGCTAAAATTCAAGATGGCTACACTGGTCTAGTTATTGAACTAACGCATTTTTCAAAACTATTTTTACACAGACTCCTATAAACACGCCAAAATCTTTTCTAAAGCAAGAGATTATCTAAGACCTTGGCTGTAATATTATCAAAATTATTTTCTGCTATTGCTGATAATTATAGTCTTTTAAACCATTTCTAATATATTTCTATGGATTTTTTTCCAACACATTTTCAAATACAAATGAGCTTTTCCAGGAAAAACGCTTCCTCCTGTATTCAGAGTTTCAAATTATACATTCAAAATGCATAAAAAAAAATCTTACTGCCTCTGTCCCTTTAGCATAAAATGGAAAGACAGAGCTCTCAGCAGCATAGGTGAGAGAAGGGGCTAAAAACAATGATCTGAAGCTTTAGTAATTAGCCCGAACCCTATTTGCCTCTTTGTGATGCCTAGGACACCTCAAGCTTTTCTTATCAATATAATGTTCTTACCTCAGTTCTCCCACCTAATACCAATTAATCTTTATTGAATTACACATCTGTTTATATGTGTCTCTCTGTGAGACTACGTGAAATTTTGGATAGAAGTTACTAGAGGAAGGAGGTTTCATTGTCATTAGCAGTTGTTGTTGTTGTTGAGTCGAGCACGACTCATAGTGATCCTATGAACAAAAGGCCTGAAGCCTTTCTATAACTATCATCATTTATTGAAGTTCATAGAGTTTCCAGAGAGGCATGTGGTTTAGGAAGTGGATGTCACTCCTGCTTTGCAGCAATATTATTTATTGAATTATGTTATTGCAGCAGCAATATTATTTATTGAATGCTATTCTGCATACTTTATATATAATATCTATAATTTTCACAAAAACACTGGCTTCGTTATAAAATTTTATAATGATAAAATTTTGCACAATGATTTACTCACTGCAAATACCTTTTATAAAAAAAAAACAAATGGTGACTATACACATGGTTCTCACTTGTTGCACTGCGCAGAAATCAGATTGATTACATCTGTGGAAAGAATCATTAAAAAAGCTCAGTATCAGCTGTGAAAAACAGGCCACATGCTGACTGTGAATCAGATCATCAACTACTCATGTTTAAGTTTAAATTGAAGCAAAAGAAAATGAAAACAAATCCACAAAAGCCAAAATATAGCCTTAAGTTTATAGCATCTGATAAAAAAACATCTGAAGAACAGGTTTGAGGCATTGAACACTAATAAATGAAGACCAGATGAGTAGTGCGGTGACATAAAAAATAATATCCACGGAGAAAGCAATAGGTTATTAAAGACAGAGGGTGGGGAAAAACACCGAGATGGTTGTCAGAAAAGCTTCTGATTGTTGCACTAGAACATCAAGAAGCCAGAATAAAGGAAAGAAATCAGGAAGTTTAAAGATTGGACAGAAGATTTCAAAGGGCAGCTCATGAAGATGAAGCAAAGTATTATAACGAAATGTGCAAAGAGCTGGAGTCAGAAAAATCAAAAGAGAAGAACTTGTTTGTCATTTCTCAAGCTGAAGGAACTGAAGAAAAAACTCAAACCTCAAGCTACAAAACTTAAAGGTGTTATGGGCAGAATATTGAATGAAAAGAAGATGGAACAAATACACAGAGTCACTGTACCAAGAAGAATTAGCTGACACAGAACCTTTTCAGAAAATAGCATATGATCAAGAACCAATAGTAACAAAAGGAAGTTTGAGCTGCTCTGAAGGAATTTGCAAAAAATAAAGGCCCGAGAACTGATGCAATAGCAATTGACAGGCTTCAACAAACAGATGCAGCCCTGAATGCGCTCCCCAGGTTGTGCCAAGAAATCTGGAGGGTAGCTACCTGGCTAACAGACTGGAAGATATCCATATGTATTCCCATTCTCCAAAAAGGCAACCTGACAATGAACAACATCATTAATATCGCATACAAGCAAAATATTGTTGAAGATTATCTTAAAATGACTAGAATAGTACATTGGCAGAGGACTGCCAGAAATACAAGCTGGATTTAGAAGAGGCTGTGGTGCTAAGGACATCATTGCTGATGTGAAGTGGATCATGGCTTAAAGTAGAGAATGCCAGAAGGTTGTGTTTTATTGACTATGCAAAGGCATTTGACTGTGTGTATCACAACAAATTTTTGCAACAATTGAGTAGACTGGAAATTCCAGAACATTTGATTGTGCTCATGTGAAAACTATTGCTAGACAACAAAGCTGTTTTCTGAACAGAGTAAGGGAACACTGCACAGTTCAAAATAAAAGGTGTATATCAGGTATAACAGCACATCAGCAGAGAATTGCCGGAAGTCCAGGCTGGGTTTAGAAGGGGTCGTGGTACTAGGGATATTGTTGCTGATGTTAGATGGATCTTGGCTGAAAGCAAGGAATACCAGAAGAATGTCTATCTGTGTTTCATTGATTATGCAAAGGCATTTGACTGTGTGGACCATAACAATCTGTGGCTGACTCTGAGAAGAATGGGAATCCCAGAACACTTGCTCGTGCTAATGCAAAATCTATACTTGGACCAAGACGCAGTAGTCAGAACAGAGCAGGGCAACACTGCCTGGTTCAAATTTGGGAAGGGTGTACGCCAGGGATGCATCCTGTCTCCATACCTTTTCAACATGCATGCAGAGCAGATTATCCGAGAGGCTGGACTCAATGAGGAGAATTGTGGCATCAGCATTGGTGGAAGATCTATTAACAGTCTGCGTTATGCAGGTGACACAACCCTGCTTGCTGAAACTGAGGAGGACCTCATGCACTTGCTGCGGAGGGTCAAGGACTGCAGCCTTCAGTATGGACTGAGGATCAATGTCAAGAAGACAAAGATTCTCACCACTGGACCAATTGGCAGCATCAGGATGGATGGCGAAGAGATTGAGATTGTTCACAGCTTCAGTTTGCTCGGCTCCACAGTCAGGGTGTGTCAGAGGCAGTGAGGTTGGCGCAGGATAGAGCAGGGTTTAGGGCTGTTGTGCATAGGGTCGCTATGAGTCGCAAACGACTTGACGGCACATAACAACAACACAAGAACAACATCAGGTATGTATCCTTTTCTTCATACCTTTTCAGTCTATATGCTGAACTGATAATTTAGGAGGCTAGACTTTATGAACACTGTGACACCAGGATTAGAGGAGGACTCGTTAATAAATTGCATTATGTAGATGACACAGTCTTGCTCACCAAAACTGAGGAGGACTTGAAATGTTTGCTGCAGAAGGTGAAGGACTGCAGCCTTCAATATGAATTGCATTTCAACATCAAGAAAACAAAGCTCTTCGTGACCAGGCCAATAAGCAGCATCATGATAGATGGAGGGGGAAAAAACGAGCTTGTTAACAATTTAATCTTGTTTGAATCCACAATTAACACCCTTGACACCAGCAGTCAGGAAATTAAAAGATAAGCTGCATTGGGAAATTATGCTGTCAAATATCTCTACAGAAGTTCTAATGAGTAATGGTGTCTGTTTAGTGACTAAGGTGCAGATTATAGTCTTATCAGTTGCTTGATAGGCGTCTCAGAGATGGACAATGAATAAAAATGACAAAAGGAGAATTCATGCCTTTGCATTGTGGTGCTGGAGAAGAGTACTGAACATTCTATGAACTGTCAAGGGAACAAATAGTTATAGCCTAGAGAGGGTGAAACCAGCTTGCTCCTTGGAGGCAAGGATTTTGAAGCTCCATCTAACATACTTTGGGCATGTTGCTAGGAAGGGAAGACATGATGCTTGGAAGGGTAGAGAGTCAGCACAGGAGAAGACCCTAGATTGATACAATGACTGTAGCAGTTTGGCCAGGTGTGTCAGAGATGATAATGTTGGTTTAGAGCCATTGTTCATAGGGTTGCAATGAGTCGTATCAACTTAATGTCATATAACAACAACAATTTTCTTTGTTATTTCCACGTACAACTATTTCAAGGAGTCAAGTTTAGGATGATATTGTGCTAAAATGATTCTGAACCCAGACTGCTTGGATTTTAGGCTTGATCAATTCCTGACTGTAATTTTGAACCATTTAATCTTTCTCAGCAATAGTGTCCCTACCTCTAAAATACTGATGACAACAATAGCAATACTTACCCAAGAGAGGAGGTTTCATGGGGATTTCTAGTAGCTTACTGGGTAGGGAGCTGCATTGCCAATCAAAAGGCAGGAGGTTTGAATTTGCTAGTTGCTCCAAGGGAAAGAGATCTTCTTCTCTTGTGCAATTTTCAGTTCTACAAACAGATCTGAACTTTCTCAGTCCTGATGATATGCTTGAGCCCATTATTGTAATCACTGTGTCAAGCCATCTCATTGAGATTTGTCTTCTCTTTCTCTGACTCTCTAACTTTCCTAGCATGATAACTTTTTCCAAGGACTAGCACCTCTTGAGAGCATGCCCCAAGTATGTGAGATGAAGTTCCACCATCTTTGCCTCCAAAGAGGACCTTTGTTGCATGTCTCGCAAGACATCTGACATTCTTTTGACAGACCATGGGATATTCAGTACTCTTCTCCAACAATACAATTAAAGAGACATATATTCTTTTTTGTCACCCTTCTTCAAGGTCCATCCAAGTTTTAGATGCATGGGAAACAACTGAAAATACAATGTCTTGGATCAGACACACCGTAGTTTTTAAACAGGCATCATTGCTCTTAAGCATTTTGGCATTTTAGAAAGGCCCTGGAGTTTATGTGAGCAGGCTTGATCACAAAGCCCAGACCCAAGTTAATTAACAGCCCCAAATTCCAAGAAAAACATCAGCTTCCCTATTCCTCACCAAAGCCACTATAAAAAGAGGCTGCCCTTGGCTGTCCTTGCGGCCATTTTGACCTTCTCAGCTCATGGTCACTTGGCAGGCGTCCCTCACAGACCATTCAATAATGACTTGTTTGTTTCTCAGGGGGAAAAAAAAGACAAATGTCAACATTTCTAATATCTTACTGCACTTAATGCAAAATTAACTCACTATAATATGCTCTTAGGGGACAAGTTACTGTTTTGTATCATCAGATTGATAAGGACTCATAGTCAGTCTGTACTGACAGTGTAGAACAGTCTTTTAAAGTCTCTTTCTCTCTCTCTGAGGGAGCTCTGGTGGCCTAGTGGCAAGAAGCTGTACTGCAATCCCAGAGGCGCACAGTTTGAATCCACCAGATGCTCTGCTGGAGAAGGAGGGACAATCTCCTCCTGTACCAGTTGGATCTGGTTTGATGGTGCACACACACACACACACACACACAAATAATAAAACTTAAAAAAAGAAAAAGAAAAAAGTCTCTCTCTATTTCTCTCATCATTGCCATGTTGAATGTAACTTGTCATTTGCTGGGTTTCTGAGACTGTAAATTACACTGGAGAAGTCATCCATCGTTTCCCCTCAGAGTCATTGGTGGACTTGAACTGATAGAAAAACTTGAACTTTGGGTTAGCAATGCCACTTCCTAAGGACTACACCACCAGGGTGCCCCTTTAAGGGCTTCTTGTTACATGTCATTGAGTTCACTATGACTCATAGTAACCTGATAACAACAGAGCTGAACTTTGCCCTATCCTACACCATTCTGTCACAATCCCTGTCATCCTTAAGCCTATTTTTTTAGTCACTGTCTCAGTGCTTCTCAATGAAGGTCTTCCTCTCTTTGGATGACACCGTAACTTTCCCAGAAAGAATGATATGTTTTTCCAAAGGCTGGCCCCTCCTGACATGTCCAAAATATGTAAGACAAAGTTTGACCATCTCTACCTCTAAAATGACTTAATTGGTTTTTTCTTTTGGCAGTCAATGAGATATTCAATATTCTCCAGTGCCACAATTCAAAGCCATGGATTCTTCATCCAAATCCCTTTAATTTATAATCCAACTTGCCAGTGCAAATGGGAAAAAAAAGAACAAAACCAAAACCAACATGATTTGCATTAGGCCTACCCTACTCCTAGAAATACTTTGGACAGTGAGTACACACCCTGCCTACCACAGAGATTTGGATTTTGTGAAGCATTTATCTGCTGCTTTTGTTCCTTTTTAAAGTCAACACATTATCCTTTAAAACAGTACTGATATGAGGGTTGGGGGAAAACTAAGAAAAGAGGGGATAAGTAATAAACATTGCATTGGAACAGATGAAGGAAAGAAATGTTTAAAAGGAATATAGAATTAGGCATTGTTTGCAGGATAACAGCCCAGAATAAGAGGTGCATAGCAAAGTGTACTTGGGGGAGGGAGGCAGGGAGGAAATTACACAACTATGAATGAATTTTTTTTTTAAAGTGAACAATGTGCAACAATGAATGAATGGGAACCCAACTTATCTGTAAACCTTCGTTAAAATCACAATTTAAAAAAAATCAGTGCTCAATTACAAAAAAAATATATTATTCTTATTTTACAGCGGCCAAAGTTTAAAGTCAGAAAGGTTATGACTGGCTTATTATTATAATGAAAATATTATCATTACAAATAAATATTATTTTGAATATGGTATCCAACATTCTAGTTACTATTTCTGTAACACAAATTAACTTCAAATTAAGTCCTTTAAAACAAAAATTCTTTTCTCTCTTGGTTTTTCTGGGTCAAAGATTTCAGAAAGGGCTCATCTGGCTGATTCTGATGCAGAGATTTATGTCATTGTAGCCAGAAGACAATTGGCACTGGAATTGTAGAGGTTGAAGGACAGCAGAATTCTTCTCACTACTTGCAGCCCTCTTATGTGGGCTAGCTTGGGCTGCCTCACCATAAGGTGACCTCAAGATGATTGTATGACTCACTTGGCTCCAAGAGAGTTCTTCAAATGAAACACGTGTACAGAAACTATTTATGGCCTACCTTTAGAAGTGGAGCTCTGGTGGTATAGTTCATAGGACGTTAATGTAGGGAGTTGTGCTGCTACCCCAAAGCTGCTGCTTCTGTGGTGATTCAAACACATCGCCTTCTCTGATGGAGAAAGTTGGCCAATCTCCTTTGGTTGATTTACTGGCTCAGAAAATCTGCTGGAGGGTCAGGTAAGAGTAATTTGTGATTGGATGTCAATGATTTGAGTGGAGTTGAGCCTAAGAAGTCACACTAAATCACTTCCGCTATAGGCAAAGCCCATAAAGATTCACAAGGAGGCAACATAGACCTTACTTCTTGAAGTTAATTTACATGAAAAACATATAGAATTAGAGATATTGTTGTAGTTATCTTTAGAAAATATAATCAGCTGCACCTGGCATTTGTAGTTCTTTATATACTGTTGATTTGTGTAAAATATTTAAACTTTCTTATTGATATTTGGATCATTTGTTTGCATAGAAAATACATAATTGAGTGTGTTTATATGCTTCCCTTATTCATCCATAAGTATAAAAAAATATGTTGAGACTAGGATACAACTAAAGAAACTACCACTCACCAAACTCATTTGGATAAGAAGCCTTTTCTGCCATTGACATATCCTGAAACATTGTCCATCGAGCAAATGATGGAAATTCTGCTATGAACCAACTTTCTTAAAAAATGTCTAATTTTTTCAAAATTTCAAATCCCCATTTTAACAGTATTAGTGTATCTGGTAGCACTTGTAGTAAAAAATTCCAACAAGAAATAATATTTCTTATTCGAGAGGATATGGATATGTGAGAGGATATCGGAGAGGTTGTAGAGAAGTGGGAACTCTCACACGTTGTTGGTGGGATTGGAAAATGATACAACCCCTCTGGAAGGCAGTTTGGTGTTTCCTCAAAAAACTGAACAGAGAAATTCCATATGACCCAGTTATTCCACTAATAGGAATATAACCCAAGGAAATTAGAACTGAGGGACAAACAGAGATGTGCACACTAATGTTCATAGCAGCATTGTTCACCATTGCGTGAACATGGAAACAGCCCAAATGTCCAATCACAATTAAATGGATTGAGAAATTGTGGTACATTCATACAATGGAACTCTATATAGCACTCAGGAGCAATGATTTTTTAAAAAAATACGTAACTTGGAGTGAACTCAGTTTCATAAGGGCAAATACTGGATAAGTCCATTATTGTGAAAATAGAAGCATAAGTAGTAAAACTAGTATGCACATCCAAGGGGAGGAGGGCTGAGAGCAGAGGGGTGAAGATGGGTAAGTGTGAAATCACAGAGTGGCACAATTTGCTGGGTGAAAGGAGGGAGTAAAGAAAATGGAAAAGATTTGGTTGGGACCCGAAAAGACAGGGTAATGGTGGGCATAGTATAATGTGGATTCATTTTATAAAACATAATGAGCGGGAATGATTTTTTAAATACAATGTGAATGAAAAATAGTGTGAAACACAATGTATATGAACTATGTAAGCAAACCAATATAAAATAATTTAATTTTAAAGAAATATGACTTCTTCTGTCTTAGCATTATATGATAGGCTGCTTCATTTGTCTTGTGTCTTGTTCTGTGTATTTATTTTATTTTGCTGCAAATATATATATATATGCCATATCAACAATATATACCATATCAACAATATATACCATATCAACAATATATACCATATCAACACATAAATATATCAATGATATTATTTATGTTCTTTAAATTGTTTAACTGTTCTATCCCTTTCTATATTATTCTACAACTATTGGCATAATCTCATTGCCCTCTAATATTCTTTTTGTTGTTGAGATTTATTATTAGATGCCATTTTTTTCCATTGACAAATGGGCTTTCTAATTGAATTTCATATCTCTAAGTGTTAAACATGATTTAGCACACAGTATCAATTTGAATTTTCAGTGAAGAAAAAAATAAGATCTGTTGCTAAAATTAAAAATTACCTTAGCTTTTACATGATTCATTTTACTTTATTCTATTTCTCATATGATGGGCATATCCTTCACGATCCAAAGCCCTAAATAATAGAGTTTTATGATAACTTAATCACAAAGTATAGAGCAAAACACTTAAGAGATAGCAAGTGAATACATCATTTATTATTCTTGGCTTAGTTTAACTAGAGAATAATTTGAAATATTTTAATTGATACTTGCGATGTATTTTTGTTTGATTAGAGTTTTAAATGAGAGCCAAGAGCAATGGTGACCTTTAAATATCCTATTCTAAGACTGCAGTAGATGATTTTAAACCAATTAATTATAAGAATTATAAGTAAATGAGTTATTAGCATTCATGAATCCTATAATAGCCAATTTGTTCTTGTTCCCAAATCTTTCAAGTACCTATTGTATAATTTCTTGGAGATGTAACCATAGGAACTAAGTGGTTGCTAACATAAACTGTTATAATTAATGAGAGTAAGTTTTACCTTTTTGAATCATATTGAAATGCATAGAAAACCTGTGTAATGTACCTCAAGGACTACTGTTTTGTTCAAAGTTAAAAAGTTGTTCTACAACTCTCTATTTCCTAGGGTTCATTTATTTAAAATAGCTTTCACAGAGTACTTTGTTATACATGAGATATCATTGTTGTTGTTGTTGTTATGTGCCGTCGAGTCGTTTTCGACTCATAGCGACCCTATGCACAATAGCCCTAAACCCTGCTCTATCCTGCGCCAACCGCACTGCCCCTGACACACCCATCCCGATCACCCCAGTCACCGAATCAATCCATCTTATAGAGGGTCTTCCCCTCCTGAGCTGTCCCTCCACCTTCCCAAGCATGATGTCCCTCTCCAAGGACCCGTCCCTCCTGGCAACATGTCCAAAGTATGTCAGACGAAGCCCCAGAATCCTTGCCTCCAAGGAGTAGCTTGGTTTAATTCTCTCCAAGATGAATCTGTTTGTTTTCCTGGCAGTCCATGGTACATTCAGTACTCTTCTCCAGCACCACAGCTCAAAAGCGTCAACTCTCCTTCTGTCCTCCCTAGTCATTGTCCAACTCTCTGATGCATAACAAGTGATTGCAAAGACGATGGCCTGTATCAGGCGCACCTTAGTCTCCAGAGAGACACTGTTGCTCCTGAGTACTATAGAGAGGTCCCTAACAGCAGACTTTCCCATCGCGATACGCTTTTTGATTTCCTGACTGCTGCTGCCAAGAGCGTTGACTGTGGAGCCGAGCAAACTGAAGCTGTGAACAATCTCAATCTCTTCGCCATCCATCCTGACGCTGCCAATTGGTCCAGTGGTGAGAATCTTTGTCTTCTTGACATTGAGCCTCAGTCCATACTGAAAGCTGCAGTCCTTGACCCTTCACGGCAAGTGCATGAGGTCCTCCTCAGTTTCAGCAAGCAGGGTTGTGTCATCTGCATAACGCAGATTCAGTCATTACTATCTAGGAGCATATACATGTAGCAAGATAATGTGTCTTTACCTGGAATGTGATATAATTCATAAGAGATAAACCAAATGTTTTTGTACAAAATAATTTTTGTTAAACTGTCAATATTTATTAATACATTATGCCTACGACTTCTCCATAATCACTCACTTATTACCAATGAGCTGGAATTGACTCATAGCTAACCCTCCAGCAGAGTTTCTGAGGTTCTAAATCACAGAGGAACAGGTTGTCCACTTTGCCCAGAGCTGCTGGTGGAATTGCACAACCAGAGAGGCAGAACTTTGGGTGAGCAACACAAGTACCTATGGACTATAACACCAGATCATCCTTGCCCTATCAAAGGATATGGAAATGAAAATAAAATCTGTTAATCAGTAGTCTTGGCAACATATGCAAGTCTATATTCTGCAATTTTAAGGGGAATCAGAAACTAAAGGAACTAAAAAGATAAGTAGAAGTGACAGAAAGCAAGTGTCAAGTGTTGTCCTGGAATTGAGGATTTGAGTGATAAAAGAATAATCAGAAAATTCCTTCTTAGTTCGTAAACAGCTCCTATATCAAGTGCTGTCTGAATGATATGATGACTCCACAATCTCTATAGTTTTGTTAAATCAGTCAGAGTAGAGCATTGCCTATTGTTATTATGGTATTAATTATACTAACAGTACTTATTTGTATAAAGGACAAAGTCTTCAGATATTGGAATTAAATTGTAACACTTTAAAATCAGTATATTGGCATGAAAGTCCTCTTTATTTCTTCCATAAGACTCCTGGTGAAGCAATGGTTACTAGTTAAAAGGTCGTTAGTTCGAACACCACCAATTGAGAAAAGACTTGACAATGTGTTCTATATGGATCACAGTCTAGGAAACCTTATGGGGCAAGTCTATCCTATCTTGTAAGGGCAGCATGAGATAGAATCAATTTCATGGTACATTTGAATGACCAGAGAGGCATGGCATTTGAGTTGGTAGCAGAACTCTCAGGACTACGCAACCAAAGCTCCCTCTCATGAATCAAAGAGGATGCCTAAATATCCTTTATCAATTACTGCTTCTTTCACTATTGTATTCTTCTCTGCCATCTACTTTGTTATTTTTCAAATTAATCCTACAAGGTTGCCCTTTCTGTTGCTTTAATCAGTATATTGGTTTGGCGAACTTTACTTTAAATGACATTTGACCTAACATTTAGCCGAGGTATAACATCTCTCTCTGACAAAGACTGGACTGTTACCTAAATGCAGGAGTGAGATCCATGTCCTCACAGATGCTACAACCTTTTCATGTTCATTTCTTAGATGACACTTCACGGAGATTAATTCAATATGCACAGAAGTCTCTTTCAAACAAACTGAAAAACATTTTTTTCAGAGTTCTGAGAATTTATTTAAGCTTACCATATTGCCCTTTCTGGTGGCTCCCTGAAATCACAAAGCACAATACTCAACTGCCCAAGATCTGGGTTTGGCCTCAAAAGGACTAATGTGCTCAAAGAAAATCAGGAGGTGTTGGTTTACTTTGACCCTTACCAGTGGATCATGATTTTGCAGTAGTTTAATTTCCTAAGTTAAGTAAAAACAACACACATAGAAATTTCAGGCCTCAAAGACAAGTTGCTTGCAACAAAGGGACTTCATACTCAATTGAGCCATTTATGACCTTAACTTGAGCACACTCTTCCTAAATAGTTTAAATTGGAACTGAGAAAACACTCATAGTGAAGGGTCATTGGAAGTAAGAGGTAGGAAGAATGACAAAGAGATAAATCATCAAATTTTGAATCTTATTAATGATCTAGAATATATTTATTTTAATAATTTCAAACTCTACTCGATGGCACATAACAACAACAACTGCTATATTGATTTCGAACCATGAAGTGTTTCCTAGCTCTGTTCTGAGGACTACTTCCTAATGTGAGTATAGGTTTTGCATAAACACAATCAAGTGTTCTGGGATTCCTATTCTCCTCAAGATCAGCCCCAATTTGTTGTGATCCACACAGTTAAATGTCTTTGCATAGTCAATGAAACATAGATTCTTCTGGTACTCTCTGCTTTCAGCCAAGATCCATCTGAAATTGACCCAGCTTCTACTTCTGTCAGTTCTTTGTCAATGTTCCAGTCATTTTTTTTTATAATCTTCAGCAGGATTTTGCATGCATGTGATATTAGTGATTTTGTTCTATAATTTCCACACTCTGTTGGGTCACTTTTTTTTTGAATGGGAATAAATATGGATGGTATCAGGATTGGAGGAAGACTCATCAACAACCTATGTTATGCAGATGACACAACCTTCTTAGTTGAAAATGAGGAGGGCCTGAAGAGCTTGCTGCAGAAAGTCAAAGACTGTAGTCTTCAATATGGAATGAAGCTCAACATCAAGAAGACAAAGATTCTCACCACTGGGCCAATAGGCAGCACCATGATAGATGGAGAAGTGATTGAGGTTGTTAACAATTACAGCTTGCTCAGCTCCACAAACTGCACTGCTACAAAGATGTCAGTCTAGTGATAAAGGTGTGCCTGATAAGACCATGGTTTTTGCAATTACTTGCTATGCATCAGAGAACTGGACAATGACTAAGATGACAGAAGAAGAATCAATCAATGCCTTTGAGTTGAGGGGCTGGAGAAGAGTCTTAAAAATACTATGGACCACAAAGAAAACAAATAAGTCTGTCTTGGAGAGCAGGAAACCAAGTTTCGCCTTGGAGACTAAGATTTTAAAGTTCTATCTTACATGCTTTGAGCACATGACCAGGAGAGACCAGACCTTGGAGGAGGGCATCATGCTTGGAAGGGTAGAAGGACAACACAGGAGATGAAAACACCAAATGAAATGGATTGATACAGTAACTGGAGTAATGAGCGTAGGTGTGTCAGAGTCAATGGTACTGGCTCAGGACAGGGAAGGGTTCAGAGCTGCTATGAATAGAGTCGTTATGAGTCACAGGCAACTCGATGGCACAATTGCTACATATCTTTTTTTGCAAATAAATATTTTGTAATGTTGTTGTTATATGCCGTCGAGTCGTTTGCGACTCATAGCGACCCTATGCACAGCAGCCCTAAACCCTGCTCTATTCTGCGCCAACC
>NW_006399881.1:1722685-1741291 GCF_000299155.1 Elephantulus edwardii
GGCCTAGTTTTCACAGCTGACATTGAGCTTCTCCAGCGGTTCCTTCCACAGATGTAATCGATCTGATTCCTATGCATACCATCAGGTGAAGTCCATGTGTATATAGTCTTAGATTTTTGAAGTTACAACAATTTTTGAGAGAGTGCTCACATATCCCACACCATATTCCCCTATTAGTAACATCTCATCAATGTGAAAAGCACTCACCATTATGATCCCTTCAGCAAAATGAATAAACCAAATGTTTTGATGTTGTTATGTGTAATGGAATCAAATATATCTCTTAGTGACTCTGTGAACAACAGAGATGAACCTTGCCCTCTCTTGGACCATTCTCTGTCCTGTTAAAGTCCATTGTGATAGTGACTGTGTCATTCCTCCTCAGTGAGAGTCTTTCCACTGAGGATCTTCCTCTCATTCACTGGCCCTCTACTTTCCCAGAATGATTTCTCGCCAAGGACTTATTCCTCCTAAAAATAAACCAGTCCTGAGGCATTATCATTGGGTTGTTTTTATGACTTTGATACTTTTGACAAGTATAGATAAGACAGTTGATGCATCATTTAGTCTGTAATTCTTTCATTACTCTCCCAAGTAGAAAGAATTGCTTATTTCTAATTGCAATCACAGCTCATCTTTTCTTTTTGTTCCTCGTGCCACTTTTTACCTTTTATTCTGTTTCTTGATCTTTTCTAGCCTTATTAGGCATTTTTCTGTCTCTCCAACTTCAATCCCATGTTTCATGTGCCTGCTTGCTCAATCTGGAAGATCAGGGCAGAAAAACGCAAATGTAAACTCATTGCCAGGAGTCAGAACTTACACATAGCAGAACCTGCATTGGGTTTCCAAAACTGTAATTTGCACAGGAGGAAATTGCCCATCTCTCTCCCATAGAGCTGCTTGGTAGAATTGATCTGCTGCAGAGGCATGACTTCTGAGGTTAGCATCACAACTTAAGGACTCTACCAGCAGAGCTCCCACAGGGCAGGAAAAACCACCTAATGGACTGTCTAAAGGACAAGTAAGTACATCATAAAAAAAGTGTAGCCATTGATGACTTCAAACTACAACCCTTCTGTCAGCTGTTATGTGCTTAACTATTGCACCACCAGGTCTCCACAGATCCTCCATAGCATCCATTAAAACAAGTTCTCAGCTTTGCCAATCAATGTAATAATAATAATAAAGGCTCTAAAATAAAGTAATTGCAATTTAAAGATATCGTTCCAGGAACTGACCAGTACAAAGAACTAATGGATAAAGGCTTATCCAAAATGTCTCATTTTTATTCAACTCTATCTTTCTATATGTTTTTCCTCAATGTTAAAGACACCTTGTTTGCCTTCATTTAAGACTGTCTTAAAAGCTGGAAGATCATGTTTCCACCAGGCCAAATTGTCACAGTAGTGTTGACAAGATTTTATGCATAAAATCCCTGCATCAAATCTTCTTCCCAATTTCTAAACAATATTCTCCCTGGCTCTAGTTAGATTAAATATTCTGAGTACTGCATAGGGTAGCCATATGATGTTGGGTCAAATAATTTTGCTTGGTAAAATTTTCTCTTATAATCTGATTTAACCTCTGTGTTTGGATTCACCTTCCACCATCCCTTCTGCACTCTACATTCGGATGACAAATCTTTAATATCTCTTCTGTTGTGATTCAGACACAGTACATCTAACGTAGAACTCACTAATGTAGATTCTAACAAGCTCTCCTGGTAATTCTGATATATAGCCAATTAAGAAAACACTGATCTAATGGAACATTCTCATTGGACAAATGTGCAAACTAGGTTCGAGTAGTGAGTTGCCTAAGAAAATGTTTTTAAAACTAAACTCAATGGTCCATACACTCAGAATAGAGATCCTTTTACCATGCGAGGGCACTACTACAGTGGAAGTATCTAGTGATGATATTAAGAATATCTAACAAACAATCATTCAGAAGGGTCATCCAACCTTTAGAGTAGATGCCTAAAAAATCTGAATTAATGTTTGCTGTTAAAAAAACCTAGCTCTACAGATACATGACTGGTGAAAAATTAGCTCTAAATTTTTCTCAAAAAGGGTAAATTTAAAGCTAGCATGGAATCATAAGGAAGTGGAATTCAGGTCAAAATAAGTAGGTTCCATTTCTTTCTAACAAATGAAATCTGTCTGATATGTAAATTAATGACCTTAGCATGCAATGGAAAAAGTATTAAAATATTTGGACATCAGTAAAAGTTTTTAGACATTTTAGCACAGACAAATGCAAAGAACCCTACAGATGGGGTGTTTATGCTGATTATAACAAGAAAGTTCCATAAAATGACATAAATGAAGTGTAACAATAGTAACTTTGATCTAAAATAATAAATTGTCTTTATTTTTAACGTGTAGATATTTCAAAGTAATGATGTTGCTAGGTCCTTAACAGCAGATTTTCCCAATGCAACATGCCTTTTGATGTCTTGACTACTGAATGTTGATGGTGGATTTAAACAACTTCTGTCTTTTCTCTGGTATCATAATGTTGTCTATTGGTCCAGTGATGAGGAGTCAAATATGACTAATAGCTACCCTATGAGTAATGGACCTATCCCGTGTCCTATCCTGTATCATCCTCATCATATCTGACACACTTGAGCACATTGCCACAGTCACTGTGTCTGTCCATCTCACTGGGGGTTCTTCCTCTCTCTTGCTGACCCTTTACCTTTCCAAGCATGGGGTACCTTTTCAAAAAAAATATGAGAGATGAAGCTTCACCTCCAGGGAGCATTCTGGCTGTACTTTTCCCAAGATATGTCTGTTTATTAATCCATGGTATATTCATTACTTTTCTCCAACATTACAGCAAAAAGGCAGCAATTCTTTTTCTAGCATCCTTATTCATTGTCCAGTTCTCAGATGTGTGATAAGTGACTGAAAAGCACATGACCTGAATCGGACACACTTTAGTCTTCAGACTGATATTATTGCTCTTCAGGATTTTGGGGAGATCCCAGACAGCCAGCTTACTCAATGCAATATGTCTCCTGATCTCCTGACTGCTGGCAGGCCAAGTACAAGCACCCAAGATTTAGTTGCGCCATTATTTATACCAAATATCTCTATCCAGGATCTCATCCTGCCATGCTTCCCAGGGACTTAGATGGTGCCAGAAAAGGGTGGCTTTTATTGTAGTATTTGTATACCTGATTATTTTTATGGTTTATTATAAGAAATACTAGAGCTGGTAGTTAATTACATCGGGAAATGATTTGCATGTTGTTAGTTTATATTTTTGGTGTATAAATGCGTGTTTATTTATTGTTTGCTCTTATCAGTATAGCACTTGTCTGTCATTCAGCTGTATTGGTATAACTTGTGTGTTGTTGTTATGCTGGAGGCTATATCACCAGTGTTTCAAATGCCAGAAGGGTCACTTATGGTGAACAAGTGCAGCAAAGCTCCTAGTTAAAACAGAATGGGAAGAAGGATGGGCCAACTACTCTTAAAATAATAGGCCTTCTAAAATCCTATGAACAACAAAGGAACACAGGTAACTTTAGTATTAGAGGTAGATCCAAAAGAGGGGGTCACTGAAAATGAGGAGAAATTCCAAATAACCATTAATAATTGGAACACGGAATATACAAAGAATGTAGGAAAACTGGAACTTGTAAAAAAAAAGAAATGGATTGCCTGAAGATCAACACTCTATGCTTGGTGAACTGAGATGGACTGACATGGGCCACTTTGATTCAAAGAATGCTATAATCTGCTATGTCAGGAATGAAGAAAATTTTGGAAGAAATGTGTGGCATTCATAATGAAAAGGACAATTTCAAAGTCTATCCTAAAGGACAATGTTGTGAGTGATAAGATTGCATCCATACAAGAAAGATCTGTTAATATGACTATTATCCAAATATATTCACCAACAACTAAAGCCAAAGAAGAGGAAATAGAGGATTTCTAACAACTTATACAGATTGATACTGACCAATCATGCACTCAAGGTGCATTAGTAATTACTAGTGACTGGAATGCAAAAGTCAGAAACAATGAGGAAGGAATGGTATTTGGAAAATGTTCTTAGTGTCAGAAATGAAAGCCAATGATAATAAAGGGAGATATCCAAACTGTGTTGAATGAATTAGCAAAAAAAAAAAATAAGGCCTAGGAATTGATGAGATACCAATTAACATGTTTCAGCTGACAGATGCTGCCCAGGATATGCTCATCAGTCTATTCCAGGAAATTTTGAGGACAGCTGCCTGGTTGAATGACTGGAAGAGATCCATATTTGTTTCCACCATCAAGAAAGGTGATAAAAAATGTAGAAATTCTTGAACAATGTAATTAATATCACATGCAAGCAATATATTGCTGAAGACCATCCAAAAATTGCTAAAGCAGTACATTGACAAGAAACTGCCAAAAGTTCAAGTAGGGTTCCAAAGAGGCTGCATTGCTGATGTCAGATGGATCCTGATTGAAAGCAGATAATATGAGAAGAATGTATGTATTTTTATTGACTATGTAAAGCCGTTTGACTGTGTGGATCATAAAAAAACATCACCAACATTGAGAAGAATGGGCATCCCAGATTATTCAATTCTGTTCATATAAAATCTATACCTAGACCCAGAAGCTGCTGTCCAAACAAAGCAAGGGAACACTGTGTGGTTTAAAAATTTAAGAAGCTGGACTTTATGAAAAAGAATGTAGCATTGAGATTGGAGGAAGATTCCTCAACAAGCTGTATTACGCAGATGACACAACTTTGCTTGCTGAAAGTGAGGAGGACTTGAAACACTTACTGTAGAAGATCAAGGACTATGGCTTTCAATATGGATTATATCTCAACATCAAGAAGACAAAAATCTTCACCACTGGGAAAATCGGCAACATCATGATGTTAAAGCCATGCAGAAAACTATAACATATATCTTATTTGTTTCAGTGATTTGTGTTTGTTGCTGATATAATGGCACTTGTATTAGGATACCAGAATCAACTTAAAAATAAAGTCAGCAAAAATCAATGAAAGCAAAGGATGATGGAAATAAAGAGGAGAGCTCTTCTGGAGTAATGGTAAGGATTTATGATGAACTCAGTGACACACAATTCTAACCCACCCATCGTTTAGCTGGAGAAATACGGGCAATCTTTTTCCTTGTGATTTACTGTCTCAGAAAATCCACTGGATATTCAGCTATGAGTTGGTTCCAAGTTGATGGCACAAAATAACAACAGTAGATTCAGCCATATCAATTGCTTATTTTTGCAAAGCCAATTTCTTTTTCTATTTCTTCAGTCTTAAGATCTTTGAAAACATGTCTTAATCTGTGTTTCAAATTATTAATTACCTGTCAATGATAAGTATGACATGACCGTAAAGAGGTCTTCTAGAATTATATTTTTCTTTAAAAGAATACATTGGTTTTCTACTTAAGAATTCAGTAACTTTTCATTATTATGTCAAGCCACTTAAATATCTCTGTTTTATGATCTACAAACAGAAGTGATACATTAATAAACTTTGGAACTAACAAAAATAATTTTCAAAGGTATTGAATTTTTTAATTTCAAAGTTTCTGTATTACAAAGCCTATCTCACAGAGAATATAGAACAAGAAGAAGAAAGTCCAAAGAAGCTGTAGGCCAAGATTTTAGTCCTGGCACGGACACTGATGATTGGATGACCTTGGCCAAAGCCATGTAACCACTGGGAAGTTACTTCCTCATCTGCAAGTTTATATGTTTAACAAAATGCTTTTTATGATTTCTCTGAGGTTAAATAAGTATGTGATTTATAAATGCAAAACAAAAGCTGTATGATAAATAGAAAACAACAGTATTATGATATTTTAAATTTCATTTTTAAGTTCTACAACTCTGCATATAAAATAGTCAAATCTAAATAGGACACCAAACTTTTTTCTAGTTAATAAAAACCTCTATTAGATGTTTTATTGGTAATAATAGTATTTGTCAGACACTGATATTTTTATACTCTGTCAGAGAATTTATATACAGCTATTACAGATTAAACTCAACAGATACTTAATTTTTAAATTTAAAGGGATAGAAAATTTCATAAAGCACAGAGCTTTTATAGATTAGCATGTAATTTTTATGATATTCAGTAACTTTTTAAAAATGTGCTTCATTTTAGAATTCAACATTATCATTTTTTTAAATTTTTTTATAAAATTTTGTTTTAATTGTGATTTTAATAAACATTTACAGATAAGTTAGATTTTCATTCATTCATTGTTGCACATTTACTCCCTCACCTACCCTTCCCCCTCCCCTAGCTCACTTTTTTTTAACAACGTCATAAAACAAACAAAAAATCATTCAGAGTTGCACAATTACTTACTCTCCATCCCTGCCCAGTCTTCTATACAATGATATCTATTTCTTATTTGGGACTGTTGTCATGTATATAATTCCTAATCATATATTCAGTTTAGACAGATTTTTTTTCATCTGTTCCAATGCAATGGTTTTTATCTATTCACTCCTCCCAACCCCCTGTGTCAGAACTGCTTTATAACAGTGGTGCTATTCAGTATTTCTTCTTTTGTAACAGAAATATTTCACTCAACATAATGTGCTCCAGTGTCCCCATGTTGTGTAAGCAAGGTTGTGTCATCTGCATAACGGGGCTTATTGATGAGTCTCCCTCAAATTCTGATGCCACATTGCTCCTCATAAAAACCAGCCTCCCAAATAATTTGCTCAGTATACAAATTCAGGAGGTAAAGAGAGATAATATAACCCTGACATACTCCCTTTCTAATCTAAACCAAGCAGTGTTTCCCTGCTCTGTTCACACAACAGTCTCCTGATTCAGGTATAGGTTTCACAAACATTATCCTTTTAAAGATGTAAACATGGCTTGCTGTTTTTCCAACTTCTGAATATTCTATGACACATTTTCCTCATAAGTTCATTATCTTCTTAACCAAGATATCAGTTGTGGAGTCAGACAACCCTAAATATATATCCATGCCCCACCAATTTTTAATTTTATGCCCTTGAATAAAAATTTTCATCTTTGGGTTCAGTTTACTCATCTGGGGAAAAATTTCATATTGTTGTTAGGAACCTTGGAATTGGCTACAATTTGTAGCTTTCCTAGATCATGGCCACTTTGTGTAGAATAGAACTCCATGTAAAACACAGCTGAATCCTGCATCATCCTCACAATCTCTGCTCTGCTCAAGTCAATGGTTACCATTATTACATCAATTCATCTCACTGAAGGTCCTCTCCCCCTTCATTGATCTTCTAGTTTGCTAAGTATGATTTCCTCCAGGGACTGTATTCTTATGATAACATGCCCAAAGTATGTGACGTGAAGCCTTGCCGTCTTTGTTTCTAAGGAGACTTCTGCTTGCATGTCTTCTGATTTGTTGGCTCTTTGACTGGGTCATGGTATATTTATTATTCCGCAGTATTACAATTCAAAGACATCAATTCTTCTATCTTCCTTCTTCATTGTCCAACCACTGAATGCATATGAAGTAATTGAAAATGTCATGGCTTGAGTCAGATGTACTTTAGTTTCTAAATTGACGTCTTTCTTCCTGAGCACTTTAAGAAAGTCTTTGGAAGCAACGTGCCCAATGCTATAAGTCTTAACCTATTTTAGGGCTGTTGATTGTAAATCCATGTAAATAGACATCCTTGACAACTTCAATCTTTTATACATCTATCATTGTGTTGGTGGTGGTGCTGATATATAATATATACTGAATGTATAAATTTGAGATTCATCAAAAGTGTTTCAAGTCTTTTTCATTTTCTGCAACCAAGATTGTGTCATCTGTGTATTTATTGTAGGTTATTGAGAAGTAGTTTTTCCAATCCTGATGTCACATTCTTCTTTATACTGTCCAGGTCCTGGATTATTTATTCATCAAACAGAATAGGTATGGAGAAAATGCACAATGCTGATGAACCCTTTTCTGATTTTTAACCATGCAATCTTCCTTGTTCTATTAAAAGAACTGCTTCTTGGTCTATGTACAGATTCTGTATGAGGTATAATTAAGTGTTCTGGGATTACTTGCTTTTCAATGTGATTCACAATTCATTATGTGTTACATGGTTGAATTTCTTTGCACATTGTTATTGTTAGGTATCACCAAGTAGACCATGACTCATGAACAATAGATCTTAACTTTATCCTATCCTGTGCTAGCCTCACCATCTCTCATATATTTGAGCTCAATGTTACAGTCAAATAAAATTTTTAACCACTTCAATTTTCTCCCCATCTATCATGATGTAGCCTATTGGCCAAGTGATGAGGCTTTTTTGTTAATGTAGAGAGGCTCTAATCTTTGATTTTCTGCAACAAGTGTTCCAAGTTCTTTTCACTTTCAGCAAGCAAGGCTGTGTCATCTGTATAATGCAGGTTGTTGCTGAGTCTTCCTGTAATCCAGATGCCACAATCTTCTTCATATAGTCCAGCTTCTCTAAAGATTTTCTCAGCATATATATTGAATAAGTTACAGATAGAGATGATAATTTTTCAACTCACAGTTTAAAAAGAAATGAATGAGGAAATGCTTCAAATGCTGAGTGAAGGAAAAGCACTTTTGCATGGTCAATATAATACACATAAACATCTTTTTTTTTTAAATTTAGGTTGTTTATTTTTCATTTCAATGAACATCTACAGAGATTTTGGGATTCCATTCATTCATTGTTGCACCCTTCTCCCCACACAAACCCCTCATAAACATCTTTTTTATATTCTCTGCTTTTAGCCAAAATTGATCTTACCTAGGCAATTATGTTTCCCATTTCACAGCCTCTTCTCAATAAAACTTGAAATTCTGACAGCTCTCTGCAGATACCTGCTTCAGCCATTTTTGAAAAATCGTCAACAAGATTTTACTTGCCTGTGATATTATTCTATAATTTCCACATATTGGGTCACCTTTTTATTGGAAAGGCTACAAATATTTTTCACCTCCACTTAGTTGTCCAGGTAAGTCTTTTCCAAACTTATTAGCATAAAGAAGTGAGGCTACACTACATCTGATTATTAAAACATCTTGAATGGTATTTCATCAAATCCTGAAGCCTTATTTTGCTCAATGCATGCAGAGCATTGAAAATATCCAAAGCAAATTAATTTTTCATTCATTAGTTCTTATATACTTTGTTGTATAAAATGATTTTCAGTACCTACAGTTTATAACACTTTTCTCATTTCCTCCCTGTAATTCTGATTTCTATTAATCCTTCTACACCTCAGTCTTCTCTGTATTGTTTTACCCTTATATTTAGTATTATCCTGTATAAAGAAATTATCCCCTTGCCTTTTTATTATCCTTTGTTCTTGATCACTTGCTACCTTAGAAAATGGTTCTGTGCTAGGTTGGTTTGTTGTTGTTTTTTTTTAAGACTGGAACTATGTATTCTTTCCATTTTCTTTTGATGTTTCCTACATGATTCAATATTTCCTCTATAGAATCCTTCTGTATTGCAAATTGAGTCTAGAATTCTTCTTTTTTAAAAAATTGGTTTGCTTACAAAGTTCATATACATTATGTTTCATACTATTCTTCAGTCACATTGTGCTTCATACAATTGTTCTCATGCATTATGTTTTATAAAATTTATCACTGTTGGACCTTGTCCATCATAACCCTGTCTTTTTGCCCAGATCCTTCCCATTTCCTTCACCCTCTCCCCACTCCCACCAAACTGTGTAACTCTGTGGTCTCACCCCTACCTATTCTCACTCCTCTGCTACCACCCCTTCCCTTATTGAGTTACCATACATGTTTTATGAGTTATTCTTCTATTTTTATAATAATGTTCTTATGTAGTATTTGTCCTTATGAGCCTGCCTTGGTTCACTCATCATAATGCTCTCTAGCCTCTCCCAAGTTGTTCAGTATTTTTAGAAATCATTGCTACTAAGTGCTACATAGTATTCCGTTGTGTGAATATACCACAATTTCTCAAACCATTCAGTTCTGTTTTGACATTTGGGCTGTTTCCATGTTCTCGTGATGGTGAATAATGCTGCTATGAACATCGGTGTATAAACCTCAATTTGTGTCTCAGGTCTAACTTCCTTGGGGTATATTCCTAGTAGTGGAATAGCTGGGTCATATGGAATTTCTATGTTCAACTTTTTGAGGAAATGTCAAACTGTCTTCCTGAGTGGTTGTACCATTTTAAAATCCCACCAACAGTGTATGAGAGTTCCCACCTTTCCACATGCTCTCCATCATTTATTAAGTGCTGTCCTCCTAAACTTTACCACTGCTACCGGGGTGAGATGGTAACTCTTAGTGATTTTGATTTGCATCTCTTTTATTGCCAGTGATTTTGAGCATTTCTTCATGTGTCTGTTGGCCATCCAAATGTCTTCCTCTGTGAAAAGTCTTTCCATGTCTTTTGCCCATTTTGTATTTGGGTTATCAGTCTTTTTCTTCTGGAGGCCCAGGAGCATTGTACAAACTTTTCTTATGAGACCCTTGTCTGTGATTGTGAGCATGTTCTTCCCCGTTTTAAAGGGTGAAGTTCAAGTATCTTAATATTTATAACAATCTTGACAGAGTAATTATTCAGTAAATTCTAAATATCATTCTTGTCATTGGCAACAGTTGCAGCTGTGATTAAAAAAAGGAAAACCATACCTAAACAGCTATGCTAATTCAGGAAGATTTATTCTTTTCTTTATCCTTACATGTTATACCTGACAGAATGTGATTCTAGCGCTACCTATAGGCTACTGAGTCTTTAATTTTAATGAGTTCGTGACACCTGAGGTGGCCAGATAATTTTACTGTTGCCATTCATCACAGCTCAGATGAGGGCAACTAGGCTACCCCTTAGGAGGTATCTTAATTTATATACCAATAAATGAACAATAAAACAAAACAAAAATGGACACAAATCTGGAAACAAGTCATTTAAAGATATCTGGACTGAATTTCATTATACAAATAGCAAAATCAAAGGATAGATAAATCAAAACATATTTCAATGACACAGTTGAAGAGCCAAAATTAGAACACTAGAAGCTTCTTTCTAAACACACAGCACTAATTATACGTTCTACAATTTCCATGATATAATCTTTCTGGTCTCTAGTTGAAAGATCATTGATGTATAGTACATTTTAAGAAAATATATTTACGAGTATAGATCAAGACTGAAGATTTAGACTCTAGAGTTTGATCTGAGTCTATTGTTGTTTTATTTCCCACTTGGTTCAAAGTGTACATACCAAAATCATGGGTAAATTATCTTAAATAATTGTTGCTGACAAGTATAGGTGTTAAAAAACTTTGGAAATACATAAAGTAAAAAGTCTGTCTCCATTATTCTATTGATTGTCAAAATTGGAAACAATTTTAGGATACATCTAATTATCTAGTTGTAAGAAGCTGCACTACAATCTCAAAGGCACAGTTCAAATCCAGTAGCTGCTCCTTGGAAGAATGATGAGCAGTCTCCTCCTGTGTGGTTTTCTACCTCTGAAAACCTGCTAGAGGGCCAGTTATTAGTTGGTTTTGACTTGATGGCACACAATATGCAATGAGGAAATGAACTCCTTGACTCCTAATCGTGGAAGAGTTCGTATTAACATGTTGTTGTTGTTGTTATGTGCCATCGAGTCACTTGCGACTCATAGCGAACCTATGCACAACAGCCCTAAACTCTGCTCTGTCCTGTGCCAATCGCACTGTCTCTGACACTCCCATCCCAATTATCCCAGTCACTGAATCAATCCACCTAATAGAGGGCCTTGCTCTCCTGCGCTGTTCCTCCACCCTCCCAAGCATGATGTCCCTCTCTAAGGACCGGTCTCTCCTCACAACATGTCCAAAGTATGTTAGATGGAGCCTCAGAATCCTTGCCTCCAAGGAGCCACCAGGTTTAACCCTTTCCAGGACAAATCTGTTTCTTTTCCTAGCAGTCCATGGTATTCTCAATACTCTTCTCCAGCACCACAGCTCAAAGGCATCAATTCTCCTTCTATCCTCCTTGGTCATTGTCCAACTCTCTGATGCATAACAAATGATTGCGAAGACCATGGCCTGTATCAGATGCACCTTAGTCTCCAGAGAGACACCATTGCTCTTCAGTACCTTGGAGAGGTCCCCAACAGCAGACTTTCTCATGGCAATGCGCCTTTTAATTTCCTGGCTGCTGGTGCCAAGACAGAGAATAAATTCAGAATTCAAACTCATTGCTGTTGGGTTGTAACCAACTCATAAGTGACCCTCCATGAGGTTTTAAAGATGCTATAAATGGTCTGAAAATATTATTAGCTTCTACTGTAGAAAATACCAAGGAACCTATATTTGTCCATTGATAAATAAGGCCTATACCATTTTAACATCTCACCCCAGTAACAGAGGCAGTTTAGTAGGGTACCAAGCAATAAATGTTGGAAAGGATGTAGAAAGGTGGGAATTCTCTGGAAGGAAGTCTGCCATTTCCTCAAAAAGTTGAACATAGAAACTCCATATTGTCCAGCTATTCTATTACTAGGAATATAACCCAGGGAAGTTAGAAGTGAGACACAAAAGGAGATTTGTACACCAATATTCATAGCACCATCTATTCACCATCACAAGAACATGAAAACAGCCCAAATGTCCAATCACAATTGAATGGATTGAGAAATTGTGGTATATTCATACAATGTAATACTATGTAGAATTCAGTAGCAATGATTTATAAAAATACTACATAACTTGGGAGAGGCTGGAGAGCATTATGATAGTGAACCAAGGCAGGCTAATAAGGACAAATAATGCATAAGATCATTATTGTAAAAATAGGAGGATAACTAGTAAAACATGTACAGAAAATCATGGGGAGGAAAAGGGGAGTGAAGTGGGTGAGGATAGGTAGGTGTGTAACCACAGGGCTGCACAGTTTGGTGGGTAGAAGAGGGGGAGCAAATGGGAAAGGTCCGGGTGAAAAGACTGGGTAATGATGGGCAAGGTCCAATGGTGATTGATTTTATAAAATATAATGTATGAGAATGATAGTATGAAACATAATGTGAATGAAAAATAGTGTGAGTTACTTCTATACAACATTGGTTCTATGTTGCATCACTTCTATACACTTCTATCCAGTCAATTAAGTAGGTACTTGCCTTAAAAATGTCTTAGTCTTTTCTGTCCCTGCCACCGAGGTCGCATGCGCGAGGCCTGTCCGCCGCCACCGCTGAGATGTGTTACGTCACCTACTATCTCCTGGCCGCCCTTCGGGGCAATTCCTCCCCCAGTGCCAAGGACATCAAGAATATTCTGGACAGCCTGGGCATGGAGGCCAACATCGACCAGCTCAACAAGGTCATCAGTGAGCTAAGTGGGAAGAACATTGAAGACATCATTGCCCAGGGTATTGGTAAACTTGCCAGCATTCCTGCTGGTGGTGTTGTGGCCGTCTCCACTGCCCCTGGCTCTGCAGCACCTGCTGCCGTCTCTGCCCCAGCTGCAGCAGAGGAAAAGAGAAGAAGTAGTTAGATGATGACATGGGCTTTGGCTTGTTCGGTTGAGTCCCCTTACTGCAAATAAAGCCTTTTTATGTATCTCTGAAGGAAAAAAAAATTTTTCTTAGTGTGAGTCCAGATTTCTAGTGCCATTGCTGCCCGCCTGCCCTGGGAACTCTAGCCCCAGCATGGATGCCCCATGCTCAGAACTCTGGCCCTTGTCCCCATTCAGGGAGCCCCAGTCCTGACACCTCATGCCCAGAACTACGGCCCTGGACCCCACACCCTGTGGTGGGAACCCTGGCCTTGAAACCCAGAACCCTGGTCCTGGAGCTGACACCCTGTGCCCAGAACCCCAGTTCTGGTGCAGATGCCCCAGGCTGGGAGCCCCAGTCCCAGTGCCAATGCCACACACCCAGAACTCTAGTCCTGACACTCCGTGTCAAGAACTCTGGTCCCAACCCTCACCTGGAGCTTCGATTCCGATGCCACACATCCTGAGCTCTGATCCTGATGCCAATGCCCTGGCTCCAGGAATTCTCGTCCTGATACCCTGAGTTCTGGTCTCAATGCCAACATCCTGTTCCAGGAACTCTGGTCCTGACACTCCATGCCTGAAGCTATGCTCCTGGCCTGGTCCTGGTGGAGACACCCGATGACGGGATCCCCAGTCCCAGCACCAATGCCCCACACCCAGAATTCTGGTTCCAACACTTTGTAATTGGAACTATTGTCCCAACTATGATGCACCATGCTGGGAACTCTGGTTCTCATGCTTGGAGCTTCTATTCCGATGCCAAGTGCCCTGAGCTCTGGTCCTGGCATCTTGCACCTGGAACTCTGCTCCCGATGCTGACACCTGGTGCCAGGAACTCTGGTATAATGCTGTTGGCCAGGGCCTGAAATCACAGTACCAATGCCCCATGCCCAGAACTCCAGTCCTGACAGTGATGCCCCACACCAGGAACTCTGGATCTGATGCTGCTGGTCTGCGCTCGAAATTCTGGTCCTGATGCTGATGCCCATGCTGGGAACTGACATGCACCAGAAGTGATGCTGAAACATAAGTGAGGTCTCTGCACTCTACCTTGTGTCTCCTCACATCCAGTCCATCAACCGCCTTTAGCCCATAACACATTGGCCTACCCTGTCTGCAACAGGTGTCTGATAGAAGAGGCTGCTTCCACTAGCCTTTCTCTAGAAAAAATGAAGCATATCTTCCTTTGGGTCAGAAGGCAGAGAGAAACCTAGTCAAGGTAACTACCCCACCCTTTTCTGGAGTGATGATGTCAGATCAAGAATCTGCTATGATCCAAGACATGAAAAAATGCTACTACAGCAATGTCACATAGGAAGAAGGCTACTTCAGCCCCTACACAAGCCCACAGCAAGATGTCACCTAAAAAAAAAAAAACAAACTGACACAGTACCAATGGATTTCCTGAAGCCAGAAAGGCTGATGAACCATTCTGACATAGAATTTAAAAAAAAAAAAAAGATTGAATATCTTCATCAGGTGAAAGACAAACTTGAAGAATTACAGAACACTGCAAGCAAAAAACAGGAGGAGCTTAAGAAATAATCCAAAACAATACACATAAAACAAACAAGGCATTAGAGGCTCTGGAAAAACAAAAAACCGCAATACAAAATATGAGAACCAATGTTTCAGATGGTGTCAACATGGTAACATATGAACTGGGTTGAAGAGATGGGTCACAGAACCAGTGAAATAGAAGATAGAATTGTCACCACTGATGAGCTAGAACAAAAAGCAGAATAAAAAAAGAAGGAAAAAGAAGAAAACCTAAGAATAAAGTAAGACACCATCAAGAGAAATAGCATGTGCATAATCAGAGTCCCAGAGCAAGAAGAAGCAACTAAAGGCACTGAAAAAGTTGTGGAAGAATTATTAGAGGAAAACTTTCCAGGAATAATGAAGAATGAAAGAATGTATGTTCAAGAAGCTGGGAGAACAGCATATAGAATAGACCCCAAAGGAAAAACACCAAGATATAGCCAAATTTGCCAAAACCAAAGATAAGGAGAGAATTCTGAAAGCAGCAAGGGAAAACAAACAGTAACCTATAAGGGAGAGCAGATAAGGCTGAGTGCTGATTTCTCAGTAGAAACCATGCAAGGAAGAACACAATGGAATGACATATATCAACCACTCAAAGAACACACTGTCAATCAAGAATATTGTACCAATCAAAATTGTCAATCAAATATGAAGGAGTGATCAAGATATTCCCAGAAAAACAGAAAATAAAGAAGTTTGTAAAACCAAGACCAGTGGTGCAGGAATCACTGAGAGACATTCTTCTTACAGAGGTGCCACAGAAAGCAGGATGGACCAAGTTACTAGCAACAACACCAAATAGAACTCAACAGAATGCTAACAATGAAACCTAACCTCTCAATAATCACATTGATTGTGAATGGTTTAAATGCACCACTGAAGAGAAAAGAGTATCAGATTAGATAAAAAAATCCCAAAAATCCGTCAACATGCTATCTACAAGAGACACACCTGAAAAATTAAGATAAAGACTAAAAATAAAAGAGTGGGGAAAATATACCAAGCAAATGGCAACATTAAAGGCAGGAGTAGCGATACTAATTTCAGATAAAATAGATTTCAAGGGAAACACCATCTAAAAGGACAATGATGATCATTACATAATGATTAAGGGGTCAATAGAACAAGAGGACTTAATAATATCTGTGCACCAAATACAAAACCTGTAAAACATATAAAACAAACATTAACAAAACTGAAAAATAGACAACACAAGTGTAGTAGTTGGAGACATCAATACACCACTCTCAAGAAAAGATAGAACTTGTGGGAAGAAACTCAACAAAGACACTGAAGAATTAAACCACACTATAAACCAAATTGATAACATAGATACTTATAGGCTAATTCACACACAAAAAGCACAATATACCTTCTTCTCCAATATGCATGTAACATTTTCAAGAATAGAGCACATTTTAGGACACAAGACAAGCATAAATAAATTAAAAACATACAAATAATACAAAGCATCTTCTCAGACCACAATGCTACAAAATTAGAAATTAATAACAAGAGGACAAAAAGAAAAAAAACACATATATTTGGAAGCTGAACAACACCTTACTTGAACATGAGTGGATACTAGAAGAAATAAAAAATGAAATTAAAAAACATTCTTGAAACAAATGACAATGAAAACACAATTTACCAAAACCTTTGGGAAATAGCCAAAGCAGTAATCAGAGGTCAATTTATAGCAATAAGCAAACACATTAAAAGACAGGGAAAAAATGACCATTGAATCTCTAACCCAACATCTCCAACAAATTGAAAAAGAACAGCAAGAAAAACCCAATACCCTCCAAAAAAATTGAAATTATAAAAATTCAGGCAGAAATAAATGAAATTGAAAACAGAAAAGCAACTGAACCCATCAACAAAACCAGACATTGCTTCTTTGAAAAGGTCAATAAAATCTACAAACCACTAGCAAAACTAACAAAAGAAAACACACAAATAATCCAAATAAGAGATGAAATGAGCAATGCCACAACAGAACCAACTAAAATAAAATGGTTAACAATGTAATATTATGAAAAACTATACTCAAACATGAAAACCTAGAGGAAATGGACAAATACTTAGAAAATCACAACTTACCTAAATGGACACAAATTGAAATTGAACACCTGAACAGACCCATTGCAAAAGAAGAAATTGAAAAGGTAACAAAACAACTTTCAGTCAAAAAAAAGCCCTGGATCAGATAGTTTTATAAGTTAATTTTATCAATTCAGAAAAGAACTGTCACTAATTCTATGTAAACTATTTCAGAAAAGAGAAAAAGATTTAATTCTCTCAGATTCCTTCTATGAAGCAAACGTATCCTTGATACAAAAGTCAGGTAAAGAAACCACCAAAATAGAAAACTATAGGCTAATATATCTCATGAACATAGATGCAAAAATCCTGAATAAAATACTGGCCAATAGGATCCAAAGATACATTAAAAAATAATTCAGTATGACCAAGTGGGATTCATAACAATTATGCCAGAATGTCAACATCAGAAAAACAATCAGTATAGTTCATCACATTAACAAAGCAAAGAACAAGAACCACATGATCCTATGAATTGATGCAGAAAGGACGTTTGAAAAATCCAACACCCTTTCCTGATTAAAACACTCAACAAAATAGAAATAGAATTTCCTCAACATAGTAAAAACTATATACACAAACCAGAGAGTCAACGTTGTTCTCAATGGAGAGAGGTTAAAGCATTCCCTTCCAGAACAGTAACGAGGAAAACATGGCCACTATCACGCCTACTATTCAGTATTGTATTAGAAGGCTTAGTAATAGCAATAAGACAAGAGAAAGAAATAAGAAGTATCCAAATTGGCAAAGAGGAGGTAAAATTATCTCTCTATAAAGATGATAGGATAGTATACTTAGAAAAGTCTAAAGACTCATCAAAAAAACTACTGGACATAGTTGACTAGTTCAACAAACTGTTAGAATACAAGATAAACATACAAAAATCAATTGCATTTCTCTACAGTGACAATGAATATTAGAACTAGAGCTATGAAAAACAATACTCATCACAATAGGTAACCACAAGATTCAATAATTGGGAGTAACTCTAACTAGAAACTCAAAGAATCTATTGAAAGAAAATTTCAAAAAAACCATTACTACAAGAAACAAAAAAGAGACCTGCAGAAATGGTAGAATATACCTTGCTCATGGATAGAAAGACTCAATATTGTGAAGATGACAATCGTACCAAAGGCAATTTGCACGTTCAAAGCAATCCCAATACAAATACCAATACCATCCTTCAACAAGATGGAAAAGGCAATCTCTAATTTCATTTGGAATGGAAAGAGACCATGAATAAGCAAAGCACTCCTTAAAAAGAGTCCCTAGCTCTAAGAGAGATGCAAATCAAAACAACTATGAGATATCATCTCACCCCAGTAAGAATAGCAAAATATACAGAACAGCAAGCAACAAATGCTGGTGAGGATGTGGAGAAACTGGAACTCTTATTCACTGTTGGTGGGAATGTAAGATGGTGCAACCATTGTGGAAGGCGGTGTGGC
>NW_006399881.1:1742136-1748690 GCF_000299155.1 Elephantulus edwardii
ACAATGACAGACACATAGATCAATGGAATAGAATTGAGAACCCAGAAATCAGCCCATCTATCAGCTCAACTGATTTTGACAAGGAGATTAAATCAGTAAAGTGGAGAAATGATAGCCTTTTTAAAAAATGGTGTTGGCAAAACTGGAAAACCATCTGCAGAACACTCAAGCGAGACCCACACCTCACACCACACACAAAAACCAACTCAAAGTGGATCAAGTACCTAGGATTAAAACCAAGGACTAAAAACTTCATTACAGAAAAGCTTAGAAGAAACCTAGAAGCACTAATCCACAACATGAACAGTCTTCCAAGCATACTGAAAAACCTACAACCAGGAGAGTATAAAATAGATGAAAGGGACCTTCTAAGAATCAAATCCCTATGCACATTCAGAAACTTCTCCAACAGGGTAAAAAGGGAAGCCACAGACTGGGGGGGGGGATATTTGGTAATGACATGTGTGATAAGTGATTTATATCTAGAATTTATAGAATACTTGAGTGCCACAACAAGATAAAGGTAAACAACCCAATTGCAAAATGGGCATAGGATATGAACAGACACTTCAACAAATAAGACATTCAAATGACAAACAAACATATGAAGAAATGTCCAAAATCCCTAGCTCTAATAGAGATGCAAATCAAAACAACTATATCATCTCATACCACTAACAATAGTAAAATTCAACAGAGCAGCAAACAACAAATGCTGGCAAGGTTGTGGAAAAACTGGAATACTTATTCACTGTTGGTAGGAGTATAAAATGGTGAAACTACTATGGAAAGCTGTATGGTGCTTTCTCAAAAAGTTGGAAATAAAAACACCATTTGACCCAGCAATTCCACTCCTGAGAATATCCCCTAAAGAAACCAGAACTGCCACCCAGGCAGATACATGCACATCTATGTTTATTGCTGCTTTGTTCACAATAGCAAAGAGTTGGGAACAATCCAAGTGCCCATCAACAAACAAATGGATAGAGAAGCTGTGGTATAATCACAAAATAGAATATTATGCAGCACTGAAAAACAAGGAACTCATGAAGTATTATACAAAATTGGTGACCCTGGAGGACATCATGCTGAGTGAAATATCTCAGTCACAGATAGACAAATAACTGCATAATGCCACTGTTAGAAAACAGGACTGACATGGGGGTTGGGAGAAAATAAGTAAAGAGGGCATAAATAATGTACCCAGCATTGAAACAGACAAGGGAGAGAATGATCAAGAAGCAGTATATGATTAGGTATTATTGGTATGACAAAAGACCAGAATAAGAGCTGCATAGTAAAGTGGCCTGGGGGCGGGGAGGGGGTAACTGCATAACAATGAAAGAACTTTTTGTCCAAAGAAATAAAGTGAACTGGGGGGGGGAGTAGGAGGGGCAGGGAGGAAAATGTGCAACAATGAATGAATAGACGTCCAAGTTATTTATAAACTTGCAATAAAATTTGAATTAAAAAATAGTGTGAAACATATAGAAATTTTATAAGCAAATCAATGAAAAAATATAAAAGAGAATGTACATGAATGATTATATGAAACACAGTAATATGAAATATTGTCTAAAACAGAGTGTACATGAACAAAACCTAATGTAAAGAAATTATCACATGAAAACTAATAAAAAGTATTTTTTTTAAAAAGTGACACTCCAGCAGGGTTTGAAGAAGCTGTAAATTGTGTAAGAGGTGATTGCCCACCTTTCTTCTGCAGAGCAGGTGGTAGACACAAATTCCATGCCTTGGGTTGGCATTGCAATTCTTTACTCACTAGGCCACTAGAGTTCCCTTAGAAAAAATATAATATTTATTTATCCCATTTTGTTCGTACCAAAAGTAAATGCAGAATATACAACATGTTTAATACTGTTATAAATATAATGGAAGGAATAGATGATAATAAATATCTTTGAGAGTCATTTATTCAAGTCAATAAATGAAAAGAAGACTTAACATGTATTTCAAAATTCTAAATTAAGAGAACACTTAAATAAATTAATTTTAGAAACTTTATATATCCTAAGTGTTGCATTTATTCCTTCCATATAGTTAACAAAAAACACTTGCTTACTATATTTTTCTTATTGTTATTTATATTCTTAACAGCAGTTATATAATATATAAGTGAATGTTTTGTAAGCTATAGAGTGTGATACAACATGTTGTTGCTAGGTACCATTAAGTTGAGTATGACACGTAAGTTACCACATGACAGATCTGAAGACTGTTCATCTGTGCCATCTTTACAATATTTGACATATTCCAAGGCCATTGCTGAAGTCACTGTGGCAATTCAAGTGGTTGATAGTGTTCTGCGTTTTTGCTGGCCCTCTACTTTCCCAAAAATGACATCTCTCTCCAAGGAAGAGACTCTCCTAGCAACATGTCCTATTTTTCTTAGGGTTTTAGAACAATATCAATCCCATTACATCAAGCAAAATTCTTGCTGGAGGTTATGTTAAAATGACTAGAACAGCACATTGACAGAAAACTTGCAGAACTATAAGCTGTGTTTAGAAAAGGCCATGACAATGGAGATATCATTTCTGATGTCAAATGAAATGGCTGAAAGTAGAGAGTAAAAGAAGGATGTCTATTTGTGTTTTGTCTACTATGCAAAAGTATTTAACTGTGTGGATTACAAAAAAATTGTGGCTAACATTGAGGAGAGTTTCGTCATATTTACCTTCAAGGAGCACACTGGCTGCATTTTCTCAAAGACATATGTGTTTGCTTTTTTGGAAGCCAACAGGATATTCACAGACTCTTCTACACCAGAGCTCAAAGGCATCAATTCCTCTGTTATCTTTACTCATTGGCCAGTTACATAACAAGTGATTGGAAAGACCATGACCTGAATCAGGCACATCCTTAGTCTTTCTGATACAACATTGTTTATTATAAATAGTAGTATCTTAGTAACTTATTGAAACAGTTCTCTATTTACATTATATTCTTCTAATTTCTTGCAATATTTTCCTTACGCAGGCTACTTTAAAACAGTAATACAATCCATTGCTGAAAAGTCTGTCTCAGTGTTAATATGTTTGCTCCTCTAATAGTACCCTTGTTATACTAATTTGACAGTTTCTCTCATTTGTAGACATTGGTCTAATTTTCATTCTTTTCTCTTTATTTTCACTCTGAAATAAGAAGAGATAATTATGCAAGAAACTTTAGTTTTTTTAAAAAAATATTATCT
Source organism: Elephantulus edwardii (assembly GCF_000299155.1). Taxonomy (NCBI): domain Eukaryota; kingdom Metazoa; phylum Chordata; class Mammalia; order Macroscelidea; family Macroscelididae; genus Elephantulus; species Elephantulus edwardii. The sequence goes on from NW_006399881.1 coordinate 1,745,351, forward strand.
CCAGTATTTGCTAAGAATTAGTGACTCAGATTTACACAGGAATCCATAGTCAGTGTAACTGGAATGGCAATACCTTCTCATTTTCCCCTGCCTTCAGCAATTTCTTGTTGCTGAGGAGCACAAATTAGTCATCTGGAAATCAGTGAAAGGCAGGATTTACATCTAGGGTTTCCATCCTTTTCAGGTTTCATATTAAAAAACTTCCCTCACACTAAAACTTCATTGTGCAGAGAAAATTTAATTTATTTATTTTGTGTATAACTAATTTGGCTTTTCTCTTAAGTTTCCTACAAGCTGGCTGGTGGGGGTTAAAATTAGCTTAATATCCAATCGTTAGTCAGATCTAATAAATTTAATAATCTTTACCATTATTTTAGTTTCTCTTAGCTAAGATAGGTTTCTTATAGAAGGTTCCTCTCCTCTTTGCCTCTCTCCTAGGTTGAAATGTAGTTATTCTGGGGAGAGATATGTGGCATATATGCCCTCATATAGAGAAAATACAATGGGATTCTTAGGTGTTATATCTTTCACCTTGTCTGGACTTTAGGGTGATATCCCTTGCCCACATATTTGCATGTTGCTTTCTTATCATTCAGAGACAAAGCATGTGGTAAATGTAGCTCCAGATCCCCATTTTTCTCCTAATTTTGTCAGAGCCAGTGCAATTACTGGCAAAGTCAGTATTATCTCACTTCCATTGTCTACTTACTCCCCTGTCTATGAAAGTGTAATTTATTGGAGTTGCACTGCTAATCCAAAGGTGGCACTTCTCTGGCAGTTCAAATCCATTAGTGGCTCCGCAGGACAAAGTCAGGTACTTCCTCCAAGCTGATTTACAGCTTCTGAAAACCCATTGCCGGGCTAGATATGAGTTGATTCCAACTCCACAGCAATGAGTTAAATGGGGAGTCAAATGAGGAAAATCTACCCTACCTTCAAGGTTATCCTATTTTAATGCACAAATTGGGACACAGTATGGCTGTAATTTATTTAATAAAATACTATTTTTCTCCTTGTCATAATCCTCTGGAACCAAGGATAGGGAGGGGGAAGGCCAATTCCTTTTATTTTTCCATCTTCATGTATGACTATTTCCTCTATTAAAGGCGTACCTATTTTGGCCTTTAATATATGAAAGAAGGAGAGGGAATTTCTAAAACAAATGCTAAGATTGTGAGGGTTTTATTTACTTGGCCAAATCAGATTTTATGAGCCAAAAGAGTAATATCCTTCTACTTTGCATTCCCTTTATAACATTAAGATTTTCTTCTGCATCATCATTCTCTTCAATTACTTCTGTGCAACTTTAAAGTGGTTTTCTCTAAGGTGGGGATCCTGTACTTAGAGAAGCACAAGTGGGAAGCACATGAATAATTTTTTCCCACATGGAGTATTGCAGGGGCTGAAAGAATAGATGTCATCCCGTCCCTTGGGGGTGGGGAGTCACTGTTAAAATAGCAAAGATAAACATTGAGATCTTTTCCAACAAGGAGTTCTCTAACTTCCTCTCTCTACTTGATTTACTACTTCAAGTAGTTGACAGAATATGTTATTTTTGTGTAACATTGCATTGGAACCAATACATAGCAGACCCTCCAGCACATTTTCAGAGGCAGTAAATTTCACAGGAAATTGCCCATCTTTATCTTGCAGAGCTGCTAATACACTCCATCTTTCCAATTGGCAGCATTGATTTGACTTAGAAACACAACCATTGTAATAGTAGTTTATGTTGAAATGCAAGGAAAAAATGGACGAAAATTAGAACTCATACATTTTATTCTCCTGCTCCTATCCCTCTTACTCCTTTTCATCTTCCCTTTCTGACTCTTTTTGTTCTCCTGAATCCTCTTATTGCTCCTACATGTAAAGAGGAAGAACTCTTGAAGAGATAAAAATAAACAAAGAAACTATTCACTAAAGTGTGTATTTATTAAAGGATTTCTTGAACTTCAGCTTAATTATTTCTAAAACCTTTCAAAGGTCATAAAGAAGGTTATAATTTTTTAAACGTTTTATTTGTTTTCATACAATAATTTGTTTATATTATGTTTCATTTATGTACATTTTGCTTGTTGGGTATTTGTTTTTTATTTTTGCCCCCTCCTTCCACACACCAAACTGTGTGACAGTATGATTGTATGTTAAGTCTTCCTTATATATCAATGCTCTAGTTAAATTTGACTATTCAGGCTCTCAGGCAATTTAGAAACAGTCCAATTGTGTCTCAGATAAAGATGACAATATCTGACTATCAGTTAACTGTTTTTAGGAAGCTCTATAATCTTCAATTGTTGAAGGGAAAAATAATCCTACTACCTTGGGTCAACACTCTTGGCACCAGCATTCAGGAAATCAAGACTTTGGACTGAGGAAAGTCTGCTATCAGGGACCTCACTAGAGTACTGAAGAGCAACAATGTCAGTCTAGAGAATAAGGTGCACCTGATCCAGGCCATGGTCTTCACAATTACTTGCTATGCATCAGAGAGCTGGACAATGAGTAAGGATGATAGAAGAAGAATCACTGTCTTTGAGTTGTGGTGTTGGAGGAGTCTTAAACATACCATGGACTGCTAGGAGAATGAACAGATCAGTCTCAGAGAGTGTGAAACCAAGCTGTTTCTGGGAGGGCGAGGATTTTGAAGCTCCATCTAACATACTTTGGACAATTGGCCAGGAGGGACCAATCCTTGGAGAAGAATACCATTCTTGGAAGTGTAGAAGGACAGCACAAGAGAAGACGACTCAGGAAGAGATGGATTGACTCAGTGACTGGAAAAGTGGGATTTGTTCTGTAGGAGATGACAAGATTGGCTCAGGATAGAGTAGGGTTCAGGAGGCTGTTGCCCATAGGATTGCTATGAGTTGCAGATGACTCAGTGGCACATAACAATAACCTTGGAGACAGAAAAAAGATGAAGCCATAGAAGTGGGAGTGGAATGCCTTCCAGTGTCAAGAGATATTGTCTGACATGATAGAAACTTGGATTCCTGTCTATGCCACTTCCTAACTTCAGTTCATGTCCACAACTTTCTGTGTCTCTAAGCTGAGTTGACTAGAAACTATTCTGAAATTATTAGTATTTGCAGTAAGCTCATAGGAACCTGAAAATAATCCAGATTCCAGGAGAAAAGTGCACACAGAGAAGATGGATTCTCATTCTGATGATCTTTGCAATCTTGTTTGCAAAAGAGGCATTATTTTTATCGTAGGAGTATGCAATGAGGGTTGTAGAGTGGATTATATTTAGGGCTAGGGGGTGGGGTTTGGGGAGGTGGGGGGGGTATTGTGTACCAATGAGGGAGTTTTTCTTTTGCTTTTCAAGGAGAGGAGCAAA
>NW_006399881.1:1748790-1750402 GCF_000299155.1 Elephantulus edwardii
CAGATGTGCTTTAGCCTCTAAATCAAAATTCTTGCTCTTTAGCACATTAAAGAGAACTGGGGTGGTGGGAGGGTTGTGGGGGGATTGTATACCAAAGAAAAAAAATTTTCTTTTACTTTTTCAAAGAGAGGAGCAGACTGGGAGGGGGGAGGGCTAGACAGGGAGAAAAGTGCAACAATGAATGAATGGAAATCCAAAATCTCTGTAAATGTTCATTAAAATTATTAAGATAAAAATTTTTAAAAAGAGGTTTTGGCGGCAGATTTCCCCATGTAATATGTCATTTGATTTCATGAAAAAAAAAAGTTAGACTGAGATATTGTGGCTTCCAAGGGCAAGGCTTTTAAGCAAACTTCAAAGTATGTGAATACAGGGCCAGTAAGAAATTACAGCAGAGCTTAGAAAAGCCAGAAACAGCCTAAAGAAATGAAAAATGGTACACCTTTTCTTCTAGTCAACATTTGACATAATACACATATTTTAAAGTGTCATTAATTACATTGGTTGAAGGGGGAACTGTAGGTAGCTTTTGTGAGCAAATACTCTATTTAACCCAGTGATACAAGAAACAAAAGATAAAAGAATTGTAAGATAGGAGTTGAGTAGTGCTAGCTAGCAAAGATTGGATCAATATAATTGACTTTGGAGAAAAGATCCTTAAGATTCAGGGAAGAAACCAACCAACCAATAAGTAAATATTTTGAATTGGGAGAGATTGTAATTTTCTTAAGTTGACTGTGTCACTTTGAACAAATCCTTTTCTCTCTCTGAACGTGTTTCTTCACTTATTAAATTAATTTGCTAGGGTATATATTTTTTTCTAATAGTATTTTTATTCCAGATTATTTTAAACTTACAGAAAAATGGAAAAATAAAAGATAATTCCCACATACCCTCAACCATTTTCTCTATTGTTTACATCTTGCATAACCACAGTAGAACTGTCAAAGCTAAGAAACATTATTATAAATGGAACTCTAGGCTTTACTCGAATTTTTACCTGTTTGTCTGTTAGTGAACTTTGTTGTCGGAGGATCTCAATCAAGATCCTACATTGCAGATAGGCAACATGTTTCCTCAGAGTTCTCTGCCATGTGATAGCTTTTCTGTCTTATCTTGTTTCTCATAGTCTTGATAGCTCTAAGGAATACTCAAAAAAGAGTAAAAAGCACTGCAGTAGAGTAGTTGTTACACACTACCAAGTCAGAATCAGTTCATACCTAACTCACAAATGAATTCTTTTCTATTTCTGTAAAAGTCAAACATAGATCTTCCTGGTCTAGCATCAAGATACCATAAAAGCTGTGTTCTTTTCTAGAACAGAAAGTTCTAAAGCAGAATCTATTTCTTTGGTTTTATTTTTGCTTTCCCCCAATCCCTGATCCTCCAGAAGCAACCAACATGTCTTGGCTTATAATCTCTTCTTTCCTTTTCAAAATAAGCATTAGATGGATAAGTCTTATTTAAATCTTATGGTTCTAAACACTTCTGTAGTCACATATCCTCTAATTTTGACTCTCTTCTTTGGCTTCCCTTTTTTCATTTCTTTTGTTGTCATGGTGGTTGTTTTTCTCCAAGTATTATGGAAATTTAGAACTTATTAATAGTATTA
>NW_006399881.1:1750516-1752853 GCF_000299155.1 Elephantulus edwardii
GGCTGTTATTGTCTATTTCAGTGTCATTAATTACATTCATCATGTAATACCACTAATCATGCTATTTCCAAAACTTTCAAATCACCCAAAATATAAACTCTGTACATATTAGGCTGCTCCAGCTCATTTCAACTTCTAATCTCCTTTCTGTTTCTTCAGATTTGACTCTTCCAAAAATTTCATAAAACTGGCCTTTCTGATATGTGACCTTTTCATTTGAATATATTTCATATAACATACTTTTAAGGTTCATTCAGATCATGGCATAGGTTAATGCATTGTATGCATTGCTGTTATTGTTAGGTATCTTGAATTAGATTCCAACTAACAACTCTTATGTACAACAACTAATAACTTTTATGTACAACAGAATGATACCTTGTCCATTCCTATGTCCTTTTCACAATCTCACTGTGCCAAAGCCCATGGTTGCAATCACTAAGTCAGTCCCTTTCATTAAGTATCTGCCTCTCCTTCTCTGACTCTCCACTATTCCAAGTACGGTATCTTCTTCCAAACAGTGGCTCCTCCTGATAACATGTACCAAGTACACAAAACTAAGGTTCACATCCTTGCATTTAATCCCTGGCTACACTTCTTTCAAGGTAGACTAGTTTCTTATTTTGGTAGTCCAAGGTATATTCAGAAACTGACTTCCAATCTGGGCTTTAACAGTATACTACTATAGCAATCTTCTCTCTTTAGTGTTCACAGGGTTTTCAAAGGTCTGTTATTTAGGAAGTAGATGGTCCATCCTGCTTCCTTGTCTGTCTTAATCAGAGAACTTCACCAAAATCTGTCCCAAATGGATCATCCAAATAGTATTTGAAGAAGTCCATATTTGTTCCCATTCCAAAGAAAGGTGATCCAGCTAGCTGAATATGGAAACTATTGAACAGTATCATTAGTATCACATACAAGCAAAATACTGCTGAAGAGCATTAAAAAAATAGCTAGAATGGTACATATAGGCAACTCCCAGAAATTCAAGCAGGATTGGCGCCAGGGATATCATTGCGAATCCTGGCTAAAAGTAAGTTATAACAGAAGAATGTTTATTTGTGCTTTATTGAGTATGTAAAGGCATTTGACTATGTGAATCATAGAAAATTATGGCTGACATTGAGAAGAATGAGAATCCCAGAGGACTTAATTGTGCTCATGCAGAACCTCTAGCTGGACCAGGAGGTTGTTGTGCTAACAGAGCAGGGGAGCATTCCCTAGTTTAAAATTTAGAAGGGAGTGTTTCAGGGTTGTATTCTCTCTCCATTCCTATTCAATCTGTATGCTGAGGAAATTATTTGAAAATTAGACTCTATGAAGAAGAGTGTGGCATCAGGATTGGAGGGAGACTCATCAAGAACCTGCATTATGCAGATGACACACAACCTTGCTTGCTGAAAGTGAGGAGCACTTGAAGCACTTGTTGCAGAAGATCAAGGAATGTAGCTTTCTGTATAGATTGCAAGTCAATGTCAGGAAAATAAAGATTCTAACCACTGGACCGAAAGGCAACATCATGATGGATGGAGAGGAGATTGAAACAGTCAACAGCTTCTTCTTGCTTCACAATTAACACCCTTGGTACCAGCAATTAGGAAATAAGGAGATATATTGTACTAGGAAAATCTGCAGTTAGGGACCTCTCCAAAGTATTGAGGAGTAGTAATGTCAGTTTGAGGACTAAGGTGTCTCTGATTCAGGCTATTCTCTTTATGACACTTGCTATGTAGCTGAGAGCTGGATAATGAATAAGGATGACGAAAAAAGAATTGATGTCTTTTAGCTGGGGTGTTGGAGAAGATCACTGATCATCTCACGGACAGCAAAAGAACAAATAGATATGTCGAAGAGGGTGCAGCTGGAGTGCTCTTTGGAGGCATAAATAATGAGGCTTTACCACATATACTTTGGGCATGTTGCTAGGAGGAGCTATTCCTTGGAGAGGGACATGATGCTGGGAAGGGTGGAAGATCAGTGAAGAAGAAGAAGACCCTCAACCAGGCATACTGACAAGGTGATTGCCACAATGGGTTCTTATGTGTCAGGAAGTGTAAGGATGGCACAGGGTAGAGCAGGGTTCAGATCTTTTGCTGAGAGGGTTGTTATGAGTCACTCGATTTAATGGCATCTAACCAAAATTACATCATTGACAGTACAGAATTCTGTCATAGGATCTAAAACCTCATTAGTGTCACAAAAACCATATTTTCAAACTATCAATTTTTCTTCTTTGTTTCCAACTTTTGCATTCTAGTCTTCAATTATTATTAATACATCTTTATTTTATGTTCAGCCAATTTCAGACAGCAGAAGTTGTTAGAAATTTTCCATTTC
>NW_006399881.1:1752954-1770072 GCF_000299155.1 Elephantulus edwardii
TATATTATTCTATCACTGGCAGCATTACATGTTAGGATACAGCCTAAAATGTTCTTTTTGAAGATGATTGTGATACCATTCCTCTTTGATGTGTCATTTCAGGTTATGTTCTCTGCTATTCATAGAGTTTTTGGGGGGTTCCATTACTTCAGAAGTGGATGATCAATCTGGCTTCTTTCGTTAATAAAATTTTTTATTTTAATTGATTTTAACAGAGGTTTATGGAAAAGTTAGATTTTCCTTCATTTATTTTTACACATTTTACCCACTTTCCCAGCTTACTTTTTTTTTAATTAACTAGTCATTCGTTGTTGCACTCAGTCTTGCTTCTTATTCTGTCTTAGTTTACAAGGACCACTGAAGTCTTTCCGCTATATGTAACCCTGCTTGTATTTGAAATGCCTGTGGTATAGCTTCCAGTATCACAATTACATGCAAGCCACTACAGTATGACAAACTGACAGATGGTTATTTTGGGTCTACTTAAATAATCTAGGATATTTTCCTTATCTTGAGGTCAGTTGTTTAACAACTTAAATTTCATCTATATCTACTATTTTTTTTAAGTTAGGGTGAGGAGGGTGGGAAACATTAGTCTACCTGTTGAAGGGAGTGATTTCCAGGTTTCTCCACTGTAAAGTTACTATTTTTCCCTTTGCATGATATTTTCCTTGGAAACAAATTAACGAAACTCACATTCAAGGGACATGGTAGATGAAGCCCAACCTCCTGGAAAGGGAGGTTACGTCTCTATCTAAATTATTCTATACAAAAATTTCTTTCTTCACCTATTTTATTTCGTTATAATCCTGTATTTCTACCAGTCTAGTATTAAAAATATATATTTTTATATTTTGGATTATACTCCAAAACGATGTTATTTGTTTTGTAGCTCATCTAATTAATTTTTTTAAATAATCAAAATTATGCACATTTTTAGTTCAAAAATGATCAATATATAGATTGAGGAATTATAGTACACTCACACTATGGAATGCTACACAGCATGCAGGATCAATGATTTTGTAAATCATTAACTTGAGAGGGACTGGATGGCATTATGCTAAGTGAACAAACTCAGTCTGATAAAATACTGGACAAATACTGTATAAGATCATTATTGTAGAACTAGATAACTAATAAAACATGTATGAAGATCTAAGGGGGAAGGGGAAACCAGTGGGGTGAGGATGGGTGAGGGGAGGGGTAATAATAGGGTTGCACAATTTTGTGGGTGGAGGGAGGGTTAAGGAACTGGGAAAGATTCGGTATGAAAAATAATGTATACAAACTTTGCATGTAAACCAGTACAAAATAAAAATTTTATATTAATTATAATCAATGTAGAAATGTAAATAGTAAACTTTAATGTTCCACCTCCTTATCACCCATTCTCAATCCTATTCCCTAGAGATAACCATTATAAAGAATTCCTTTGTACATTTTATATTTTGTTGTTGTTGTTGATTGTCATGGAGTTGAGCATGACTCTTAGTGACCCTATGAACAAAAGGGCTGAAGACCTTCCACAACCATCGCCATTTATCAGAGCTCCCAGAGTTCCCAGAGGCATGCTGTTTAGGAATTGGATGCCACTCCTGCTTTCAAATATTTTACATAATTTTCTATAAATATATAATGATTTAAATATAATGAATATGGAGAGACACTTTTGTTATTACACGGCATTATGTAATTTTCTTTTCTCATATAACAATATGTCTTGGAGATTGCTGTATGTAATTTTATTATATACACCTACTTCAATCATTTTAATGGCTACACAATATTCTCCCAGTACAAATGAACTTTATTTATTTTGTTTTTCTCTCTTGCTTCCAGGTTTTCAGTATTTTAAGTAATGGTAAAGAGAACTTTCTTATAGATTCCTGTTATTCACAATTATTATGTTCTAGAATTTCACACCACAAAAACACTGAATTAGTGAATACTGAACCAACCTTGCACTCAACTAGGAGCATGTGCACTAGATTATTCACGTTCCTTTGACACCACCACTACCACTATGAACATCCACACCACAATTGACTATTAAATGAAGTATGGGCATTGATTTAGAGGTTACAAAGTCATTTTAGCAAGTAAATATGGAATCTACTCATTGACTCTAAAAATGTTGTTGTTGTTTTATTGTTGTACGCCTCGCATCAGGTCCAAGCTATAGCTAATACTCCAATAGGTTTTCAGAGGCAGTAAATTCCACAGGAGTGTTCATCCTTCTCCCTTAGAGCAGCTGGGGGATTTTAATCATCTGCCCTTAGGTTGGCAGCCTAGCTTCTTACTACTAGGTCACCACGATATGATAATATTTCCATAGGATTAAAAGCATCTAGGTCCTGGCTGGTTTTGATTCTTTTTCTCTCAGAATTTTTAGAAGCATACAACATGAGCTGGTGTTAAAACTTTCTGTGAGTTAAAGTATGGCTCTAAAGTAAATGTAAAATATAGATGCATTAAAAATTTTTTCAGCTCATTTTTTAAATAAAGGAATTGGCAAGATATTGAGACTCATTCAAAGAAGAATTTTAGCGTATATTATATATGCATATAAAATCAGGAATACTTAAATGTGTTTGTATTCCTAAGAAGTGCTTAATATCCTATACAGCAATAAAATATAGTTTCTGGGAGTATTTTTTTTCCTACAGAGAAGACTAAATGTCTTTCTACAAGACTAAGTGTATTTGCTTATATATGGATGGGGATAATTTTTAATGTTCTAAGTTTTCTGTAACTTAATGGTTACTCCTACAGAGTTGTAAACTAGCAAACAACTGAGGATACATGAATCTATGAAATCAGATAAACCTCAGAGTGAATGCAAAAGAAGTCTTAACACTATTCTGAAATGACAATCATCTATTTAATTGCTTTTACCCATTTCCATGGACTAACAGTATAGTACCTGGCACAGAGGAGGTACTCAAAAGCAATTGAATCAAGAGATGGCTATGAATGAATGAGACATGAATAATTTTTCATACATGGAAGGGATATTATGATGAAAAGAGAACACTTTGAGATGTATATCTCCTTATAGCATATATTAATATTGCTCTAGAAGCAATACACGTGGAAAGCAAGGGATAAGCAAAGTTGTTAGTGGAGGAATGGCTGAAAGTATTTTCTAGTCTCAATCCTGTTAATCATGTATATTTATACACTAGACATTTCCTTATAAATGTGAACAATAGATTTTGCCAAACAGATATAAGAAGTACATATCTTTCATGTCCACATGTTTACCAAAAGCAGCATTTTATTAGTAACATCTAATGATAATTTAGTTATCTAATCCAATGATAACTGAGTTCAGTTAGGGATACTACACATTTTACAGGTCTTCCTCCTTATAACAATGCAATGTCATCATCCTACCTAACACATCCTGCTGCCATTATTATACCATCTTTCCTCTAGCAGCAGGAGTGAGCAAGCTGACAAAATTGAAAACACTACACTGAGTTCTGTGAATAAAGACAGTGGTCACACTTCTTAAGATACGTGACAAAATGGAGGGGGAAAAGTTTAGGTTACTGAAGAAAGTGAAAATAAGCATATCAATTCTTCATCAGTCTTTCTTATTCACTGTGAAACTTTCAAAGATAGATGCATAGATGATAGATGATAGATAGATAGATGATAGATAGATAGATAGATAGATAGATAGATAGATAGATAGATAGATAGTAGATAGAAAGCAATTTTTTTAAAAACATGGCTTAGGTGAGGCACATCTTAGTATTTAAACTGACATTATGCTCTTATGTACTTTAAAGTGGTCCTTGATAGCATATTTTCCTAATGTAACATGTCTTTTTTTGATTTCTTGACAGCTGTTTTCCATAGGTATGGATAGCAGATTCAAGTAAAATTAAATTAAATTAAATCCTTGGAAAGTAAAATGTTCTCTCCATCTCTCACGACATTGCCTATTGGTTCAAAGGTAAAATTTCTGTTTTCTTAATGTTGAGATATAGTCTATATAGATGGCAGTAGTCTTTTTTTAATAAAATTTTTGAAATTCATTCTTTGTTGCACATTTTCGTCCTTCCCTAGCCCACCCAGTCCACTTTGCAATGCATCTCTTGTTTCAGATTGTTGTCATACATATAATGTCTAATCATAATATTACAAACAGTTCTTCTTTTCATCTGCTCCAATGCAGTGTTAATTATCTATCCTTTTCCTACTCTTCCACCAATCCTCATGTTTATCCTGTTGTTGTTTTCTTTAAAAAAATTAATTTTAAGGAAAGTTTAGAGACTTAGGGTTTCCAATCATTCATTGTTGCACTTTTTTCCCTACTGACCCCTCCCCCCAATTCACTCTTCTCTTTGAAAAGAAAATTATAGACTCTTACATTGTTATGCAATCCCTCCCCCCAAGTCCACTCCACTATTCAGCCTTCATTCTGGACTTCTGTAATGACAAGAATATCCATTCATATGTCCCTTTTAAACAGTTCTCTCCCTCATCTGTTTCAATGCAGTATACATCATTCCTCCCCTCCTTTGTTCTGTTTTATAACAGCTATGTATTTGTCCTTTTGTGATTGATATTTCACTCAGCATAATATCTTCCAGGATCCCCTATGTTGTGCAATGTTTTATGAGTTCCTTGTTTTTCAATGCTGCATAATATTCCATTGTATGAATGTACCACAGTTTTTTAATTCATTTGTTTTTTGATGGGCACTTGGGTTGCTTCCTTCTCTTTGCTATTGTAAATTATATAGCAATAAACATGGGTGTGCACACATCTGTTTGCATTGTAGCTCTAGTTTCTTTAAGATATATTCTCAGTAGTGGAATTACTGGGTCTTTGATCCTCAAGGATCTTCAAGGCTTCTTACTTTTTGTAAGCAAGGCTGTGTCATTGTCATAATTTAAGATGTTGATGAGTATTCCTCCAATCATGATGCTCTATTATTCTTCATATATTCCAGTTTCATGAATGATTTATTATTTAGCAAACAGATTGGTTCTATAAATCACAATAATGGGAGATTGCCCATTTTTCTCTGAAGAACTTGCTGATACATTTGCACCATTACAGAGATAGGAAGGCTTTGGGTTAACAGTGATGAGAATCTTAAGTCTTTCTGATGTTGAGCTTCAATCTATATTGAAGACTACAGTCCTTGTATTTCTGTAGGAAATGCCTCTGTCCCCCTCAGTTTCAGCAAGCAAGGTTGTTCATTTTAAGTGACTTATCCAGAAGGAGCTCTGGTGTCCTAGTGCTAAGAAGCTGCACTGCAATCCTAAAGGCACACAGTTCAAATCCACCAGCTGTTCCACGAGAAAAGGACGGGCAATCTCCTCCTGAATAATAACTGCCTCTGAAAACCCACTGGAGGGTTAGCTATGGGTCAGTTCTGACTCAACGGTACTCAACAACAGCAGCAACACAACAACCCTGGAAAAAAAACCCAAACCAACAACAACCCACCTTGAACTTTCCAAAGTTCTTAAGATGAAAATGACCACAGTTTTCTATTTGCCTTACAAAGATTTTGGGAGATAACAGATGTGAAAGGGTGTTGCAAACTGCCAGATGTCACTCATATTGCTGCAAGTACATATTGAAAACCTCTTACATAATCAATCAGGCTACACTTTAGGCAAGGGCTACAATTTGGAAAGTGTGTTGAGATCACTAAAATAACAGAGCAAAATAAAAAGAGAAAGAGAAGAGCTTATTTTGTGCCTATGGAATATTAAAAAGTTAGTGAGGGGTTTTGTTTTGCTTTTTATTAGTTTCTTTTTGAAAGGTTTGTGCATGAGTTTGAAAGACAGAAATGCTTCTGGTAAGGGTAACATTTCTGTCTATACTCTTCATTCTTTTTTTAATCCATTTTCATCTTTATGACTCTATTCTATCACTCATTCCTTTCAACAATATCTTTAGTGCTACCCTCTTGGCTAGCTCCTTTCCTCAGCTTGTTTAACAGACTTCAATAACTCCTCAACACTCTTAAAACAAAGCACATTTTCTAAAAGCAACAACCACAACAAAGCCTGCAATGACTTGACCTCTCTCTTTTTGTCTTCTCTTTCATTGTCTGCCACTGTTTTAACCTATGAAGAACTGCTAGCAGATTTCTTCACACATGATGCTTTTTCTAAGCCTTGTTGCCTCACATTATCCATTTGTCTTAAAACTATATCCATTTAACTTTGATTATCCCTGCTCCTCTGACCTAGTTCTTATCTCATCTTCCAAGCCACATTCTTTGGTATCTCAAGTTGCTCATCCTCTATAACACCCTGTATCACTCTAACATACTGTATATGTTATAGTAAAGAAGTACTACATTGTATTCTAGTAATTATTTTTTACATCTCTTTTTCACCCTTGATACTAGTAGCTTACCAGCCTTTTTTATAGCCAGCCAAAAGTAAAAGTAGCTCTTCCTCTTTTTGGGTGCCTTCAAGTCACCTATAACTCATATCTACATTTTGAACAACAGATCTTTGTCTTATCCTGCAACATTCACACCATCTCTGATATACTTGAGCCCAATGTGACTATGACAACCCATCTTGTTGAGAGTTTTCCTCTGTCTTTTTCCATGGACTGGTGCATCCTGATAACATGTCCAAAGTATGTGAGACCAAGCTTCAACATCCTTGCCTCTAAAGAGCACCCTTGTTGCACTTTCTGCAAGACAGACTTGTTTGTTCTTTTGGCCATCCATGGGATATTCAGGCCTCTTCTAATAACATCACAATTTAAAGACATTGCTTCTTCTGTCATCTTAATTCATTGTCCAACTTTCAGATACCTATTGTTGTTAGGTACCGTTGAGTCACCTGTGACTCATAGCAACAGCTCGAAACCCTCCTCTATCCTGAGCCAGTCTTATTGTTTCTGATGAACCTACCCCTGTCCCCCCAGTCACTGAGTAAAAATTCATTTCACCAAGGGCCTTCCTCTTTTATACTGTCCCACCACTCTCCCAAGCATGATGTTCCTCTCCAAGGACTGGTCCTGTCTTGCAACATGCCCAAAGTATGTCCGACGAAGCTTCAGAATCTTTGCCTCCAAGGAGCAGCCTGGCTTCACCTTCTCCAGGACAAACTTGTTTGTTCTCCTAGCAGTCCATAGTATATTCAATACTCTTCTCCAGCACCACAGCTCAAAGGCATCAAATCTCCTTCTAACATCCCTGGTCCAGCTTTCCGATGCATAGCAGTATGCACCAATTTAAAACATCATGGTTTAAATGAGGTTCACCTTAATCTATAGACTGACATTCTTAAGCTTTAGCACCTTAAAAAATGTCCTTGACAGATGATTTGCCCAATGAAGCACATCTTTTGGTTTCTGGATGGTGGTTTCCATAGATGTTAATTGTAAATCAAAGTAAAATTAAATCCTTGACAAATTTAAACTTTTATCCATCTGATATGGTTTTGTCTACTGGTGCTGTGGTGAGGATATTTTATTTCTTGATGTTGAGGTGTAACCCATATTGAAGACTGGAGTTGTTTTTTTTTATCTACTGCCGTAAATGCTTCAAGTATTCTTCACTTTCTGCTTGTGTAATCTTCATAATGTAGACTGTTAATAAGTCTTCCTGCAATCCTGATGTTACATTCTTCTTCATATAGTTGAGTTTCTTAAATTATTTTCTCATCGTACAGAATGTTATTGCTATATACCATTAAGGCAGACTGACTGATAGTTGTCCCTCCACTGAGTATTCAGAGGCAATAAACCCCACAGGAGGATACTGTTCATCTTTCTCTCGTAGAGCAGCTGATGAATTACAACTGTGTGCTTTTGGGTTGGCAGCACACTTGCTTACCACTAGGCAACCAGAGCTCCCTTACAGATTGAATAAAAGGTGTGGAGAAAGGATACAACTCTGATTTCTACCTTTCCTAATTTTAAACAATGCAGCTTTTCCTTGTTCTGTTCAGGTAATTGCTTCTTGGTCTGTGTATGTTGTTGTTGTTGTTGTTCAGTGCCAACGAGTCGTAGGCTACTCATAGTGACCCTATGAACGCAAGTCCTCGACACTTGCATGCATGACTTTCATCCTTTCTCCAGGTTCATAGTGTTTCCAGAGACAAGCTATTTATGGAAGTGGATGTCACGCCTGCTTCCAAGCTTGTTTTGATGGGGGAGCGACACCCAACACTGTCCGCCATGGGCAACCAACCATTAATATATTTGACACATCAGTGTCACAGTGTTCAGCCTCAAAGCAACCACAAGTTACAGCTGTATAGCAACTGGACACACCAGGCTATACGACCTAGAGAAATGTTTGAACAAAAACAATGAAAAACAGGCCTCAGGGCTGTGGATTAGAGGCACCCACCTTTGGCTTGGTAGCATCGCTTTCGGTAAACTAGGCCAACTGCTCTCTCTCTGTGTTGTTAAGTGCCGTCGAGTCATAGGCAACTCACAGCAATCCTATGAACTTGCGTGCGTGACTTTCATCCTTTCTCCAGGTTCATAGGGTTTCTGAAGGCAAGCTATTTGTGGAAGTGGATGCCACTCCTGCCTCCAAGCTTGTTTCAACTGGGGAGCGCCACCAAACACTGTCCACTGTGGGTAACTGTTATCGCATTTGTCAGCTTCACAGCAACCACAAGTTACCTCTGTGTAGAGGTTTTATATAAGCACAATTAAGTGTTCTGGGGTTCTCATTCTTCTTAATTTATCCATAATTGGTTATGATCCACACAATCAAATGCATTTCCATAGTCAATAAAATACAAATTAAAAAAGACAAAAGTATTTTCTCCGGCGCTGGCTGAAAATCGCCTGTGACTTCATCCATAGCCACTGGTGAGAGTCAGCGCCCAGAGCCATCAGGGGCTTTAAGCTCGTTGCCCACTGCTGTGGTGTGGACAGCTGAAACCCAGGCCCCGAGAGGCACCTAGGGTGGAAAAAACCCCCAGACTCTACTTCATGCTCTGCTGGAGAAGGAGGGGCAGTCTCCTATACCAGTCAGATCCAATTTGACGGTACACACACACACACACACACACACACACACACACACTTTTTCTTCTTCTTTTTTAAAAAAAGATGACTTCAGCCGTCGCGGCCCCCTGCCCAGGGCGGGCTGCCCTCGGCCCCCTGCCCGGGGTGAGCCGTCACGGCCCTCTGCCTGGGGCAAGCCATCCCGGCCCTCTGCCTGGGGTGGGCTGCCCTCAGCCCTCTGCCCGGGGCGAGCTGTCGTGGCCTTCTGCCTGGGGCAGGCTGCGCTTGGCCCCCAGCTCGGGGTGAACCGTCGTGGCCCTCAGGAGCAAGAAGGCAAGCAGCTGTAACCCAAGACCACCAGTAAGGTGATAAAGCGTCCTCCCTTCCCCCCTTTATATCTACACCCCTGTTCAGCATGAAGAAGCCAGAGAGTCGGCATCCAATTCCCAAATCAATAAGACAGTTGGCTTAATTACTATTGGAAAATGCTTGTCATTCCTCTGTAGCATCTGGTCCCCACTGGACCCTCATCATTTCCTTCACCTGCTCCCCCCACCGACCAAACTGTGCAGCTCTGCAACTGCATCCTGGCCCATCCTCATTCTGCCCCCAACCCTCACCTCCTTGTACCCCCTATATGTTTTTCCCAATAAAAAAACCAAACAAACCCCCCCCAAAAGTATTTTCTTCTTCTTGTTGTTGCTGATCTTCAGTCAGAATCAACTCCGAGCTAATCTTCCAGTGGGTTTTCAGGGGCTGCAAATTGCACCAGAGGAGGTCATCTATCTTTCTCCTGAGAAAGTAGTTGGCACCTGTAAGTACTCTAACTGGGTGGGTGAAGTCACCTAAAGACCGGAAAGTTGTTTCAGAGAATAAATAACTCACTGGCCTTTCAGAATAATGGGTTCACAATATGACATTCTTTTCATGAACAAATGAAATAAGCTTCCAAAGAAATGTGAACTTTTATTGGAACAAAGAATATAAAAGCATGGGGAAAAAAAATAAAAGCATGGGTATTTGTGGTCTTAAGGAAGACCTAGGAAAAGCACTATGGTAGAAGGTACTACTCAGGACTTACTGGAACAATGGAGGACTGATGACTCTTGATAGAAAAATATCCAAGAACTAACTTATTCCCACGGAACATGCAGATTTCAGTTATGATAGTAAAGTGCACTCCACCCAATGCATAGTATTTCCAATTGCTTCCTAGGCATCTAAAAGTTGGACAATGGATAAAGATGACTGAAGAAGACTCTATCCCTTTGAATAGTGGTGTTCACTAAGAGTATTAAATACACCATGGACTGCCAAAACAACAAACAAATCTCTCTTGAAAGACATGAAACCAGAGTACACCTTAGAGGCAAGGATGGTGAAGCTTCATCTGTCTTACTTTGAGCAAATTCTCAGGAGGATCTATTCCTTGGAGAGAGGTATCATGCTGGGAAAGGTGGAGGATCAGAAAAGAGAGGAAAATGCTCAAAAAGACAGACTGACATAGTACACAATGGGCTTGAGTACGACAGAGATCATGTGGATGGTGTATGATAGGGCAAGTTTCAGATATGTTGTTCATAGGGTCACTATGAGTCATACTCAACACAATGGCATCTAACAACAACAGTCAGACCTGCAGTGTATGGAGTGGAAGCTGGCAGACTAAACAAAAAAAAAATATAAGCAGGTGGAAACTCTCTTCCTTCCATTCTTTTCTGCGTACAGAATATCCAGTCTGGGTCTTAATGTACCAATGCGGAATTATGCATCCAAAAGCAGAAAATGCCATTCATGACAGTGAACAACCCGATTTTCGAATGAAAAGTGTCCTCCTGTTCCGAGTACATTTGTTGGAGATAATATTTGTGTGGCTCCTAATAGCCCGTGACTACTATTTGGAAACAGCCCCCAAGTCATTAAGGAAGGTCAATGATATCATTTCATACACTGAGCATGTTTCCTTTCATTTAGTGTGGAAAGAGGCAGGGAACAAATGTGTTTATTTAGCTATTAGTTGGCGGGATATGATTCAGCTGACTGGCACAGACAGCTGCGGAGAGAGCCCGAGGGAATACGCCTCAAGCCAGAGGATAGAGTGTATCACTCAGCATTTGTCATTAACAAATGTAAAAAAAAAAATCACAGTATGAGCTGATTCCTTTTAATAAAACCATTGCTGATAATTAGACTTTTCACTCATTTATCTAAATTTTTTGCTACTGCTTTAGATCATGTATAATGTTATAGCCCATAGGCTAAATTAAACCTTTTAACAGTGATACTCTGATTTGGAAAAGACCAGACCATGTAAAACCAATTCAATCATCAGTGAAACTTTCAAAGTTTGAGAACCAGCTCATAACGGACCCTCCAATGAGTTTTCAGAGATTGTAAATTGCACTGAAAAAGATTGCTCATCTTTTCTTCCAGGAGTAGCTGATGGGCTTGAACTGTCTGCCTTTGGGTTTGCAGTGCAACTCCCTAACCACTAGGCCACAAGAAAGAACCCTCTAGATAATATGTTTGCTACAAGAAATATGTGACTTTCTGGATGAATGAATTATATAGAAATAATGTTGTTATTGCTGTTGTTGTTGAGTGCCATTGAGTCATAGATGACCCATAGCGACCCTATGAACCAAAGCCTTGAACATGAAACTTTCATCTTTTCTCCAAGTTCATAGGGTTTCTGGAGGCAAGCTTGTTGGAAGTAGATGCCACTCTTGCTTCCAAGCCTGTTTTATTCAGAAGCTAGGAAAAAACCATGCCCAACAGTTGGTTTGTTTGTTTTAATTTTATTAATTTTAATGAAAGTTTAGAGACTTTAGATTTACTATGTCAATCCATCTTCTCCAGGGTCTTCTTCTCCTGCCCCTCCACCCTACCAAGCATGATGTCTTTCTCCATGGACTAGTCCCTACTGACCACATGTCCAAAGTATGTGAAGTAGAGCTTCAAAATCCTTGCCTCCAAGGAGCAGCCTGGCTTCATCCTCTCCAGGATAAACCTGTTTGTTTTCTTGTCAGTCATGGTATGTTCAATACTCTTCTCCAGCACCACAGCTCAAAGGCATCAATTCTTCTTCTGTCAATCCTAGTCAATACCCTGCTATCTAATGCATAGCAAGTAATTGTGAAGATTATGGCCTGAATCAGGCACACCTTAGTCTCCAGACTGACATCATTTCTCATTAGCACTATGGAAAAGTCCCTGATATCAGCTTTCCCCAGAGAAATTGATCTTTTTATTTCTTGACTGCTGGTGCTAAGAATGTTGATTGTGGGTTGTTTTGTCTTTTTTTTTTTTAAATCATATTAAGAGCTGTTGTCTGCTAATGAAAGCACTGCTCCTAATGAGATTATTTCTTTTAACCTCTTGCTATAATTCTGTTGCTGTTAGGTGTCATATAGTCTACTTTGCTCATAGTGATGCTATGAACAGTAGATTTCAACCTTGCTTGATCATATGCCATCTTCAAAATACCTGCTGTTTAAACTCACTGTTGAGGCCATTGAGAGTCTTCTCTTGCACTGACCCTCCATTTTTCTAGCATGATGTCTCTTTTACAAACTGGTTCTCCGTAATGGTATGACTGAAGTGTGTGAGAGAGAAGATTTCAATATATTTGCCTCTGTGGAGCATTCTGGTTGCACTTCTTCTGAGATATATTTGGTTGGGTTTTTTGGTAGTCCATGGAATATTTAATATTCTCAATAGCTTTGAAAGGCATCAATTTGGTCTTTATTAATTTCCTAACTTTCATGCATATTAAGGAATGTAAGATACTATATCTTTGAATAGATACACCTGATTTGATTTTTGATTGCTACTAGCATTAGTTGTTGATCCAAGTAAAATGACAACTTCAATCTTTTCCTCTATTATGATGATGCCTGTTGATTCACTTGTAAAGATTTTTGTTTTCTTCATTTTCTATAGTCTATTATCTACTTCAGTAATTGCTTCAGATCTTTTTCACTTGCAGCAAGGTTGTATCATCTGCATAATATAGGTTGTTGATGAGTCTCCCTCCAATCCTGAAACCCATTCTTCTTAGTACACTTCAGCTTCTCAAATTATTTGCTCAGCATATATATTCAATAGGTATGGTGAAAAGGTAGAACCTCATCTGATTTTAAATGATGCTGTATTCCCTTGTTCTGTTCAAACTACTGTTTCTTTGTCTACATACATGTCCAATAGGAGAACAAGCAAGTATTCTGGGATTCCTATTCTTATTATTCGCTATGATTTAGTGTAATTCACACAGTAAAATTCCTTCATATAATAGAAAATATGTAGTTATTTTAATCCAGTTTGAATTCCTGGCAGCTCACTGGCTATGCAGTACCATAGCTGATTTTTAATAACTTACATGATTTTTAATAATCTGTTGTTATATGCCATCGAGTGGTTTGTGACTCATAGTGACCCTTATGTACAACAGCCCTAAACCGTGCTCTATCCTGTGCCAATCACATTGCCTCAGACACACCCACCCTGATTACCCCAGTCACTGAATCAATCCACCTCATAGAGGGTCTTCCTCTCCTGCGCTGTCCCTCCACCCTACCAAGCATGATGTCACTCTCCAAGGACCTGTCTCTCTTTACAACATGTCCAAAGTATGTCAGACAAAGCCCTCAAACCCTTTCCTCCAAGGAGTGGCCTGGTTTAACCCTCTCCAGGATGAATCTGTTTGTTTTCTTGGCAGTCCATGGTACCCTCAATACTCTTCTCCAGCACCACAGCTCAAAGGCATCAATTCTCCTTCTATCCTCCCTAGTCATTGTCCAACTCTCTGATGCATAACAAGTGATTGCAAAGACCATGGCCTATATCAGGTGCACCTTAGTCTCCAGAGAGACACCATTGCTCTTGAGTACTTTAGAGAGGTCCCTAACAGCAGACATTCCCATCGCGATACATTTTTTTTATTTCCTCGCTGCTGGTGCCAAGAGTGTTGACCGTGGAGCCAAGCAAACTGAATAAAGATTTTACATGTGTATGATAATAATTTTGCTAGATCACTTTTTTGGCAATGGGCACAAATATGATTTCCTTCCATTCAGGTGGATAAGTAGCTGTTTTCCAAATTTTTGGCATAGACAAGTGGACACTTCATAGGCTGCATCTGTTTACTTAAACATCTCAGTTGGTATTTCTTTGATTTCTTTGTAAGGCCTTCATTCAATGCCTTCATTGTAACTTGGAATTCTTCCTTCAGTACAATGAGTTATTGATAATTTTCTTTCCGAAATGGTTCAGGCTGACAAATTATTTTGTCACAATGATTCTATTGTATTTCTTCATCTTCTTTTGAAACTGTTTTGCTCACAGAATCCTTCAATATTGAAACTCTTCACTTGAATCTGTTCTTTAGTTCTTTTTTTTTTTGTTCTTCAGTTCTTTCAACTTTAGAAATGCTGAGTATGTTTTCCCTTTTTCATTTTATAGCTCCAAGTCCCTGCACATTTCATCATTATACTTTACTTTGTCTTCTTGAGCTGTCCTTTGACATCTTCTGTTCAGCTGGCCTACTTATTTATTTATTTATTTCTTCTTTCACTCAAGCCTCTCTGTTCACAAACAGGTTTCAGAATCTGTTCTGCCATACATTTTCTTTCTTTTCTGTCTTTTTAATGATCTTCTACTTTGCTCATGTACGTCACCTTGATGTCTTCTCACAATTCATCTGACCTTTGTCAGTAGTTTTTGGTGTTATCAAATCTATATTTGAGATGGTTTCTAAATTCAAGTTGAATAAACTCAAAGCTATCTGACTCTCATGGATTTGTTTTAAATTTCGCAGCTTCAATTTGAGCTTGCTGGTGGAGCTGGATGGGACTAAGGGTAGCATTGCCAGATACGTAGAAGGTTTGCACAGTGGAAAGTCATTCTTCAGATACCCAAAAGGGTATGGAAAACAAAAAGAGATCATACCTTTCTTGTTCCAGTCAGTCACTAGTGTGGACAGTGCTGCAGTCCTGGGTTCCTGTGCCAAACACCAAGGTGTTTGCAAAAGTTCAAAATTGCTTTGCTGTTGCAAGTCTATTAAAAATTCCAAAAATTAAGAAAAAAAATCCTTTACTTCCAGGAGAAGAGGCTGTCTTAACCATAAGGATAGACTGAGAGGAAGAGCCACTGAGACTACAACAAAAACACACACATAAGTGTTGAGCTGGAAGTTAAACTGTACATGTGATGAGGGAGTGCAGGCAGATAAAAAACTCTGCTTCATTTTTACCCTGCTCCAACAAGAACCTCTTTGTCTTTCTTTGTATGTTTAAATTTGTGACATATCTACATACTTTTTTCTTAGTAAGATTTCATTTGAAGGAAGAGTGTCAAGGCATAAAATATTTAACAAACATTCTAGAACAAAGGTCAGGAAACACTTTTTTTTGTTGATGGTCAGATAGTAAATATTGTATAGTCTTGTCAGGCTTATGATCTCTGTCTTAACTTTATTTTCCTTTTGTAGCTTGAGAATGGAGTCCCTAAGTAGTACAAGTGCTTAACACAATAAACTGCTAAAAGATTAATTTTCATCTACCCAGAGGCTCTTCTGAATAAATGTTGGAGAATCTATTTCCAAAAAGTCATTCACTGAACACTAAGCTCTGAATAAGTTTCACACAACAAGTGACAGAAACTCAGCTTCAGCCAAAACAATTTTAAAAGAATTTATAAGCTTATGTCACAATCAACAAAACCAAAATCATTCCTACCACTGGACCAATAGGCAACATCATGATAGATGGAAAAAAGATCGAAGTTGTTGATGATTTCATTTTATTTGAATCCACAATTAACAACCATGGTAACTACAGTCAAGAAATCAGAAGATGTGTTACACTGGGGAAATCTGACCTCTCTAAAGTCCTGAAGAGCAATGTTGTCAGTTTAAAAGGCTAAAGTGCAACTTAGACAAGCTATGCTCTTTTTCAATTCCTTCTTATGTATGTGAAAGTTGGACAATTAAAAAGGATGTTAGAAGAATAATTGGTGCCTTTGAATTGTGGAGTTGGAGAATGCTGAATATCACATTGACTACCAAAATAACAAATACATCTGTCTTGGAGGAAGTACAACAAGGATGTTCCTCAGAAACAATACTGGTAAAACTTTGTCTCACATACTATGACCACATTATCAGAAAGGGGCAGTCCTTGTAAAAAGACATCCTGCTTAAAAAAGTAGAAGCTGAAAGAGAGGAAGACCCCCAATGAAATGGACTGACAAGTGACTGCAACAATGGTCTCGAGTATACCAGAGATTATGATGACGGCTCAGGCTAGTGCAAGGCTCCAATCTGCTTTTGGTAGGGTCGCTAACTATGAGTTGTAGCTCACAATAAGCATATTAAGTTTTTAGCGGCTTATAATCTAGGGATATATGTAGCTTTAAGTAGGCAGGGTCCTAGAGAGCTTAAAGAGGGTCATCTCATTTTAATATCTCTGTGTATCTATGTGTGTATCTGTATCTATCTATATATGCACCCATGCATATGTGGTACTTTATCAATAATGAACTCCTTCTTTATATGGTGGTCCCTGATAGCTGCAGGATTAGCATTGTCATTGCAACTAGGATTCTAATAACCTTAATAAAAAATTAGCTTTCTCAAGAAGCACAGAAGGGAAAAAATGGTTAAATTTTTCACTATGTCTTTCATTAATCAAGAGTCTGAGTGGTCTATTCACCTTGAACAGGATTAGAATAAAAATCTCAGCTGAGAGAAAAGGAAAGCAGGAAGAGTCCAAAGAAATTTGAAAAATCTCTTGTCATATGAACTCAATTTCTCTACAAAGTAAAATATTGCAGCCACTTGTTGAGAACAAGAACAAAGAAAGGAGAGTGGCTTAAGAAGAGTGATAGATTTTAAGCTATCTTCCATGAAGAATTTAATAGAGGAGTAAAATATTGTTAGTCAGCAATGAGAACCCAGCTGAGTTAAGAGCAGAGGAATTTATAATGGTGGCTCTAATCAACAGGGATAAATGATTCTTAAATACTACTTAGCATAAAGTAGTATAAATGTAGAAAATATTACAATGAAATGTGCAAGGAGTTGGAGTCAGAAAATCAAAAGGCCTGAACTTGCTCAGCATTTCTTAAGCTCAAGGAACTGAAGAACAAATTCAAACA
>NW_006399881.1:1771632-1772968 GCF_000299155.1 Elephantulus edwardii
AATTGGGATGGGTGTATCGGAGACGGTGCGATTGGCACAGGACAGATCAGAGTTTAGTACTGTTGTACATAGGGTCGCTATGAGTTGCAAGCTACTCGATGGCACATAACAACAACTACAACTCAGAATAGTTATATAATCAGGAGTTGGTTCCTAGAGGATATTATTCTGAGTGAGAGAGTTAGTCACAAAAGGACAAATATTGTATAAGACCATGATTATTTAAAAAAATCTAAAAGATGTTTACATGTATAGAGAATCATTTTAGTATGGTCATCAGGGACAGAAGGGGAAAAATTCAAAAGTAATTGATAGATAATTATTACTAAAGATGAAGGGAAAGACAATATGGAACTAATAAATAATCAGAGATTTTGAGTATTAATGTTATTAAAATAGTGATTGAAAAAATATGCTTTGCAAACTTTTCCTGAAATCACAATAAAAAGTGGGAGTGGGAAAGTACAAAATAAATATTTTCTGCTTAGAATCTTGCTGAACTTAGGAAGTGAGAGCGTCATTCACCTACATGCTTTAAACGAAACACCTAGTAGTGATCCTAGATTTTAGGGTGCTAAAATCTTTGCATAAGCCTCAAGAAAATATGAAAGGAAAACACAGTAACCATACCAAAAGTCAAGACAGAACCATTACAGGAAATAATATATAATCACACAAAGCAAACATTAACAGAACTGAAGGGAACAAAAAAAAGAGACAACACCACAACATTAGTAGAAGATTTCAATACACCACTAACAACAACAACAAAAAACTACCAGAAAAAAAAAAGCCCACAACGAACTGAAAAAAGATGCTGAAGAATTAAACCACACAAAAATCCAACTCAATCTCATAGATATATTCAGGCTAATGCACCCCCCCAAAAGTCTCAGTATACATTCTTCTCCAAAGTGCATGGAACATTCTGGAGAATGAATTATATTTCAAGTCCAAAGCAAGTCTCACTAAATTAAAAAGCATGGAAATTATAAAAAGCATTTTCTCAGGCCAAAATACTACAGAATTAGAAATTAATAAAAACAAGATAAAGGTGGGAAAAACCCCCATATATTTGGAGGCTGTACAACATCCTGCTTGAACATGAGTGAGTGATACAAGAAATAAAAAAGTTTCTTGAAACAAATGACAATGATAACACAACTAACCAAAACCTCTGTGAAACAACTAGAGCAATAATTAGAGTTCAATTTATAGCAATAAACAAGCACATCAAAAGGGGAAGAGAAAAATCATAACTGATTCTATAACCCACTTCTCCATCAAGTTTAAAAAGTACAAGAAAACAATCTCTTAAAAAATGAAATGACAAAAA
>NW_006399881.1:1774238-1775281 GCF_000299155.1 Elephantulus edwardii
CAGAGTGGAGTATACTCAAGGTGGGAGTGCGGGCTATTATATACCAGTGAAGGAATTTTTCTTGTACTTTTCAAAGAGAAGAGTGAACTGGGGATGGGGGATGACGAGGAGAAAAGTGCAATAATGGATGAATGGAAATTCAAAATCTCTGTAAATTCTCATTGAAATTAATTAAAAAAAAAAACACGAAACAAGGTAGTTGGCATCTCTCTCCCTAATTTCAAATCCTACTACACTGCCGTAGTAGTCAAGACAGCATGGTACTGGTAATTGAGAACCCAGAAATCAGCCCATCTACCTACTGTCAACTGATTCTCGAGAAGAAGGTGAAATCATTTAAGTGGGGAAAACACAGCCTTTTTAACAAATGGTGTTGGCAGAATTAGAAACCTATCTGTAGAAAACTCAAGCAAGATCCACGCCTCACTCCAAATAGAAAAATCAACTCAAAGTTGATCAAGAACTTAGGGCTAAAACCAAGAACTATAAATATCTTGGAAGAACTCTAGAGCAATAATCCAGAACCTTAACACTCTTCCAAGCATCCTGACAAACCTATAACGAGGAGAAGATAAAATAGATGAACAGGACCTTCTAAGAATCAAATCCCTATGCACATTCAAAAACTACTTCAACAGGGTAAAAATATTTAGTAATGACCTGTTTAATAAGGAACTTACATGTACAATTTATAAAATACTCAAGCACTACAAGATAAAGGTAACCAACCCAATTTAAAAACTGGGCACAGGATATGAACAGACACTTCACCAAAGAAGACATTCAGATGGTGAACAATGATCAAAATCTCTAGCTCTAAGAGAGATGCAAATCAAAACAACTATGAGATATCACCTCACCCCAGTAAGAATAGCAAAATTTAACAAAATAGTAAACAACAAATCCTGGCATAGTTGCAGAGAAACTGGAACCCCTATTCACTGTTGGTGGGAGTGTAAAATGGTACAACCACTATGGGAGGCAGTATGGTGCTTTCTAAAAAAGTTGGAAATAGAAATACCATTTGACCCAATAATTCCACT
>NW_006399881.1:1776076-1792799 GCF_000299155.1 Elephantulus edwardii
AAGAAAGTCATAGACTGAGGAAAAAAAAATCGTTAATGATATATCTGATAAGGGACTCAAACCTAAAATTTATTGATTATTCCAGCAGCTACCTCCACAAAGAAAAGGTAAACAACCCAGTCACAATATGGGCACAGGATATGAATAGACATTTCACCAAAGAAGACGTTCAGATGGCAAACAAACACATCAAGAAATGTTCAAAATCCTTAGCTATCAGTGAGATGCAAATAAAAGAAACTATGAGACATCATCTCACCCCAGCAACAACAGCAAAGTTCAACAGAACAGCAACCAAACATTAAGTGCTGGACAGGTTGTGGAGAGATTGGACCCCATATTCACTATTGACAAGAGTTTAAAATGGTACAATCATTATGGAAGGTGGTTTGGCATTTTCTCAAGTTGGAAATAGAAATACTATTTGACCCAGCAATGCCACTACTGGGACATACCCTAAAGAAACCAGACCACCATCCAAACAGATAAATGCACACCCATGTTTACTGCTGCATTATTTACAATAGCAAATAGATGGAGGAAACCCATGTGCCTATCAACAAATGAATGAGTAGAAAAACTATGGTATATTCATAGAATGAAATATTACGCAGCACTGAAAAATCAATGAACTCATAAAACATTATACAACATGGGTGACCATGCAGAACCTTATGCTGAGTGAAATATCTCAGTTACAAAAGAACAAATACTGCATAGCACCCCTGTTATAAAGCAAGTCTGACATGGGGGATTGGGAGGAGAATAGAATAATGAACATTACATTGGAACACATGAAGGAAAGAACTGTTTAAGAGTAATATATGATTAGGCATTATTCATACAACAACAGCCCAGAATAAGAGGTACATTGCAAAGAGGACTGGCTTGGGGAGGAGGGGGAGAAATGTACAACAATGAATGAATATTGTTTTAAAAAGTGAACTGCAGAGGGGGAAGGGAAGGAGAAGGGGTAATATATGCATTAATGAATGAATGAATGAAAATTAAACTTTTCTGTAAACTTTCATCAAAATCACATAAAATTAAAAATTTTATTACAAAAATAAAGATGGTGTTACGGTGCCATTGAGTCTCCTGCGATTTAAAGCAACCCAAAACACAATAGCTCTGAAGCCTGCCCTGTTCTGAAACAGTCTCACTGATTCCAACACACATACCCTCATTGCACTAGTTACTATATCAATCCATGTCATCCAGGGTCTTCCTCTACTACAGTGTCCTCCATTCTTCTGAGCATGATGTCCTTCTCCAAAGACTGGTCCCTCCTGGCCACATGCCCAAAGCATATGAGGCAGGACTTCAAAATCCTAGCCTCCAAGGAGAAACTTGGTTTCAACCTCTCCAAGGCAAACCTATTTGTTTTCTTGGAGGTCCAAATTATGTTGACAACTCTCCTCCAGCACCCAACTCAAAGCATCAATTCTTCTTCTGTCATCCTTAGTCATTATCCAGCTCTCTGATTCATATCAAGTAATTGTGAAAACCATGGCCTGGATCAGGCACACCTTAGTCTCTAGACTGAAATCATTAGAAAAAAAAAGTAAAAAATAAATAATAAAAAATGCCCAATATTTCCCCCCCAAAAACCAAACAATAATACACCAGAGTAAACAACTACACTATACATCATGGATCTGCTTTTTTCAACTCTACTTTTGATGGATCAAGCTTTGGCTTTTTAAACACTCTTGAGTTCTGGCCACACATTCAGCTATAAAGCAAAAGTAGCTTTATATTTTGCCAGTACATACCATTCTGACCTTAATGGGGTATAGATACAGCGTCTACTCATATTGGCCTGTTGTATGTCCTGATTTGTTGGTGCTTATGCACTACTATGTGTCAAATATTTCTAATATCAGCTCTGTCAGTTGTTGTTGTTGTTGTTAAGTGTCATCAAGTCATAGACGACTCATAGCGACCCTATGAATGAAAGACCTGAGCACTGTTCATACAATTTCTGGAGGCAAGCCATTTTGGAAGTAGATGCTACTCTTGCTTCCAAGCTTGTTTTAATTGGGAAGCTCCACCAAACACTGTCCACCATGGGTAACCATTATCACATTTGACACATCAGTGTCACAGTGTTTATCATCACAGCAACCATGAGTTACCTCTGTACAGCAACACACTTAGAAGAATGTTTGACAAAAAACAATTTGAACTAGGCCTGAGTGCCACAGATTAAAATCATCCATCTGGGTTTGGTAGCATAACTTTCTGTCCAGTAGGCCAAGGTAGCTCTCTCTATGTTGTAGTTGTTACTGTTGTTAAGTGCCATCGAGTCATAAATGACTCAGCGAGCGACCCTATAAACAAAAGACCTGAGCATTGTTCATAGAATTTCCAGAGGCAAGCCATTTCAGAAGTGGATGCCACTCCTGCTTCCAAGCTTGTTTTACCGGGAAGCTCCACCATACATTGTCCACCATGGGTAACCATTATTGCATTTGACACATCAGTGTGACAGTGTTTAGGGTCAGAGCAACCATGAGTTACCTCTGTAGAATAACCAATATAGTCGAATAAACAAGGTATAAATAAATAAGGTAATAAATATACAATATGGAGTCATCATAATTAGATAGTATGCTATGCCTGCTTAATTATATTAAAATAGTTGAAAATAGGGCCATTTGGCAGCATCAAGATGAATGGTGAAGAAATTGAGATTGTTAACAGCTTTAGTTTGCTTGGCTCCACAAGAGCAATGATGTCAGTCTGGAGACTAAAGTGCACTTGATTCAGGCCATAGTCTTTGCAATTACTTGTTATGCATTGGAAAGCTGGACAATGAGTAGGGATGATAGAAGGAGAATTGATGCCTTTGAGCTGTGGTGCTGGAGAAGAATATTGAATATGGTCTGCTAGGAGAACAAACGGATTTATCCTAGAAAGGGTGAATCCTTGAAGAAGCTGCTCGTTGGAGGCAAGGATTCTGACATACTTTGGACATGTTGCATGGAGGAACTGGTCCTTGGAGAAAGATATCACGCTTGGGAGGGTGGAGGGACAGAGCAAGAAGAGGAAGACCCTCAATGAATTGTATTGATTCAGTGACTGGGGGGATAAGATTGGCACAGGATAGAGCAGGTTTAGGGCTGTTGTACATAGGTTGCAATGGGTCGCAGGTGACTCGATGGCACATAAAAACAACAACTAGCAGAAATAATTTATTAAATTGAGGTACATTTGTGATTTATTGATTCAAGCAATGCTTTACTATATGAAATGCTTTCTATAACTCATTGAAATTTATTCAAACTTCATGATAATGCCATAAGGTAAACATTATTTTCACTTTTTAATAGATAAGGAAAACTGATGTTTTAAATAAGTAATGCATGTACTTTGTTCAAGGATTCCAAATACTGAAACAATGTTTTGAATTAATATGTTTACCTCCCAAACCCCATGCACTTAATTGCTATTCTGTTTCATTACTGACCATTACACTCTATTTTCCTGTGAAATATTGGATTCTTTAAATTAGTAAACTAAATTCTAAATCAGAGTAACAGTAAATTGTAAATACTAAAACCTAGGGATAGCCATAGTTCCTGATTTATGGTTTTATAGCATCTGATTTAAGTTC
This sequence comes from Elephantulus edwardii, assembly GCF_000299155.1. Taxonomy (NCBI): domain Eukaryota; kingdom Metazoa; phylum Chordata; class Mammalia; order Macroscelidea; family Macroscelididae; genus Elephantulus; species Elephantulus edwardii. The sequence continues at coordinate 1,779,696 of NW_006399881.1, forward strand.
AGTGAGCTGGGCTCATTACATTAATTTGATTTAGTGTTTTATCCCAAATGACTCAAAGGGGTTTGCCTTAATAAATCTGAATATAAGGGATAATGCCATGAAAATCAATTAGAAATGAAATGCAAACTTTAGTGAAAATTTTACATTCTAGACAAGAGAAAAAGGTATTGCTATTGAAGTAATGTCAAAAAACAATTATAAGGCAAAGTGAAATGTTTGCACCAACCATCAATAATTTGGTAATAGGTTTACTATGAAATATGTAATTGGCTCAGAAAATTAGCTCCATAATTTACAAGTTATAAAAAAGACAACAAAGTTTTACAAGATAGACAAAATTTATAGATCTGTGTTTGAAGAATTTTCATAACAATAGCTATCATTTACTGAGCAACTATTATATGACAGGCATTGTGCTAAATTCTTTATGATGCTAAATTTAATTTTATTCTCATGTCAATCTCACAAAGTGGAACTTATTAAACTACTGTAAAAATAAAGAAATGAATTCAGAGATTAATAATATAATATTGATATGTTAATTAATAATATAGATTTTTGGTATCTATTTTAAAAGATAATATAACAGATAATTTCTAAATATTATTAAAATGGAATGGAAATATTAAGTTATTTATTCCATCCTTCCACAAACACCAAATTTTCTAGCAAATGCTTCATCTCTTATCATTAGAATGAATTACTAGCAACACATATAAACAGAGTGCAAATTTCCTTTTTTGTTTAGAATTTCTCTGCTGGACTGATTAATCTGGTCTGCCTTCTTTTCTATGTATTGTCATGTTTTTAATGGTCTTAATTGGTGATGTCAGATGGATCATGGTTTAAAGCACAGAATATCAGGGGAATATCTGTTTGTGTTTTATTAACTAAGCAAAGGAATTTGACTGTGTGGATCATAACAAACTCTGGCTAACGTAGAGAAGAATAGGAATACCTGAGCATTTAATTATACTAATAGGAAACCTAGACCTAGACCAAGAAGTTTCCTGAACAGAGCAAGGGAGCACTCCATGGTATAAAATTAGGAAAGGTGTGTGTCAGGTTTGTATGCTTCCTCCATACCTATTCAAGATGTATGCTGAGCAAATCAGTACAGAATGTGGACTTTATGCAGAAGAGTCTATCATCAAGATTGGAGAAAGATTCATCAACAGCCTTTATTTTGTAGATGACAAAACCTTGTTTGCTGAAAACAAAGAGGAACTTGCTGCAGAGGATCAAGGCATGCAGCTCTCAATATAAATTACATCTCAATATCAAGAAAACAGAAATCCTCACCACTGGACAACTAGGCAACATCATGAGAGATGGAGAAAGTATTAAAATTGTCAACAATTTCATCTTGTTTGAATCCACAGTCAACATACTTGATACCAGCAATCAAGAGATCTGGAGATGTATGTTGTTTTCAGATGCTGTCAAGTATTACTCATAACCACCCTATGAACAGCTGACCTGAACCTTGTCCTGTTCTGCGCCATCCTCATCATCTCCAACACACTTGAGCACATCACTGAAGTCATTGTGTCAACCCATCACTTTAAAGGTCTTCCTCTTCTTTACTGACCCTCCATCATTGCAAGCATGATGTCTCTTTTCAAGGAATAGCATTGCCTAGATACAGGTGGTGGTGGTGGTTGCTTTTGAAAGGAAGTATAGAGCATTGGAAAATTCTGCTGTCATTGGCTTCTCCAAAGTCCTGAAAAATAATGATGTCAGTTTAAAGACTAAGGTGTGTCTGATTCAAGCCATAGTTTTCCCAATTATTTGTTATATATCTGAAACCTGGACTATAAATAAGGATGACAGGAGAAGAATTGAGGCCTTTGAGTTGCAGTGTTGGAGAAGAGTGCTGAATATCTCATGTATTGCCAAAAAAACAAATAAATATGTCTTAAAGAAAGTTCAACCGGAGAGCTCGTTGGAGGCATGGATGGCAAAGCTTCATCTCACATACTTTGGACATGTTGCTAGAAGAGACTACTCCTTGGAGAGGGACATCATCTTGGAAAGGTAGAGGGTCAGAAAAAGAAAGATTTTCAATGACATGACTTGATACAATGTCTGTGGCAGTGGGTCCAAGTATGACAGGGGTGATAAGGATGGCTCAGGATATGACAGGGTTCACAGGGTTGCTGTGAATCATATTCTACTTGACAGCACTTAACAACAATAGCAATCTGATTACTTTGAAATTCAATGGACTCAAATCATCATCCATTGAACCAGATGTCTCAATCATTTTAGCCCTTGGCCTCTATCTTTAATAGCATTTTGGACTTTCTTTTGGGACCAGTACTTAATTATATTCTGTCTAGATTCCAGGACACAGTTTCTCAAAGTAGGCACTTGAAAGTGGCATCTGGAACCAAAGGTCTGATCTTATTTCTGCATAAAACTTTTCTCCAAACATTTGTCTTTTGTTTTTAACCAGTTGTGAAAGTGATTTCAACTATAAAATCTAAATTTTCTACCAAATCCCACTTTTACTCTGCTCCACATTCCAAAGTGGTTCAAGAATAACATTAACATTAAAAACTAGACTGACAAACTACTCGGTTTTGAGATTGTCCTCGTTTTGAAACTGAAAGTTTTCCCTCCTATGAGCCTCCCCAATTCTAAAGAACCCAGATGGTTGGTCATTTTATGACATATTTACATTTCCAACATTTTAAAACCATCCAATAAAACGTGGCAGCTAGATGGGAAAATCCAATCTTATTTCTGCCTAAAACTCTCCTTCCAACATTTTTCCTTTGATTTTAACCATTTACAAAAAGTGAGTTTAACAATAAAATGCAACCTTTCCGTTCAATCCCACTGCCACTCTGCTCCACATTCAAAGCAACGAGATTTAAAAATAACATTAACAACTAGAGTCTATGGGCAATCTCCTCCCATGCAATTTACTGCTTCTGAAAACCAACAGGAAGGTCAGCTATGGGACAGATATGACTTGATGACAACAACAACAAAGAGCATTATGTTGAATGAAATAACTTGGTTTCATAAAAATAAATACTACCTAAGATCATTGCTGTGAAAATAGAAGGATAACTGAGCAATATGTGTTTAAATGTTGGGGTTTAAAAAAAATAAGGGAGGAGGGGGCAGAAAAAGGAGATGGGGAGGGAAACTCACTAGGATAGCGGAGGTTAGTGGGTGGATGGGGGTGAAGAAATAGGAAAGATTCAATGGAGACTTGAAAAGGTCAGGGGATAGTAAGCATAGACCAATAAGAACTCATTATATAAAAATACAATATACATGAATGAGTGTATAAAATACAATGTGCATGAATGAAACACAAAGTAAAGTTTATATAAAACACAACAAGGTACATGAAAGAAACAGAACGTACATGAATGATTATATGCAAACCAATTTAAAAAATGTTAAAAAAAATACCAAGCCTAGACTGACAAACTTAGTGTAGTTTTCCTGAGACTGAAAGTTCTCCTTCCCATGAGCCTCCTTTGTTCTAGGGAAATCAAGATAGTTGGTCATTCTATGGTATAGTTAAACCTCCAGCCTTTTAAAAGTATCCGACAGCTTACTCACAAAGGACAGTGAGTATCAAAAGGAAACTGCTGTTAAGAAGATTGTGACTCACAGTGACCCTCCATCAGATTTTTTAATTTTTTAAAATTTTCTGCTAATTTACAAAACTTGAATACACTGTTTTCAAGAACAAATTCTTTCAATTTTCCTCATCCTCCCATCCAACAAATTGTGCAATCCCATAATTAATCCCCCCTCCTCCTGCACATCCCAGCCTCTAACACCCTTCTTGGATCCTTATACTCATTCTACAATAATTTATCTTTGTGGGACTGAGTTAGTTCCCTGAGCATAATGTTCTCCAGTCTCTCCCAAGTTAGGTAACAATTTACAAAATCATTGTACCTGTGTGCTGCATAGTATTCCATTGTGTGAATGTACCGTAATTTCTCAATCATTTGTTTGTGGTTGGATATTTGGGCTGTTTCCATGTTCTTATGATGATGAATAATGCTGCTATGAACATTGGTGTACAAATCTCCATTTGTGCCTCAGTTCTAATTTTCTCAGGGTATATTACAAGTAGTGAAATAGCTGGGTCATATGGAATTTGTATGTTCAGCTTTTTGAGGAAGGGCAAAACTGCCTCCCAGAATGGTTGTGCCATTTTACAATCCCACCCACAATGGAAAGAGTTCTTATCTCACCACATCCTTTCCAACATTTCTTACTTGCTGCCCTGTTAAACTTTGCCCCTGTTACTGGAGTGAGATGGTACCTCATTGTGGTTTAGATTTGTATCTCTCTTATTGCCGGTGATTTGCTGAAGCTGTGGCTTTTCACAGGAGGAGACTGCCCATCTATCTCTCACAAAGCAAGCTAGTAATCTTGAACCACTTCCTTTTATGTTAGCAGCACAACAAATACTGCATTATGTGATGAGTAAAGTCTAAGCAAATCTCAAAAATATGCAACATTCCCTATGCCTTCCAGTTAACTTTAACTCATAGTGAACCAGTAAAGCACAGTACAATTGCCCTCTAGGGCCTTCAAAGCTATCAATCTCCTAGAGTCAGACTGCCTCCTCTTTTTCCTTTTGAGCACTGAATCTCTGGTATTTCAGTTAAAAGTGGGATACTTTACTCACCGTGCCGCCAGAACTCATCCACACGCACAAGAACACTTGAAAAATGGAGGCAAAGTAATAAAGTCTCGGCAGCACTAAACTAAGAGCTGCAGATGCAGTAATCAAGAGTACTTCATTGGAGAGCTCATCAATGTATTATCCACAGCCAGGTGGGAACACTTTCTAAAAATTGGGTCTGGGAAGGAAGGGATTCACATTTGTGATACTAAACCAATGGACAGTTCTTTCTAGCTTTTGGGGGGTTTTGCCCACCTCTTGTGTGATTAAACTGCCTCTGAAAATCCACTAGAAGGTCAGTTATGGGTCAGTTCTGACTCAGCGGCCCACAACAACTACACTCTAAATCTAGTTTTCAATATAAATAGTATACATGGGCTAGGGATGATATATCTACATTACTTCGCCCAATATTCTAGATATTATGGCTTAATTGGTTGCTTGTGATATTGGAGGAAATACGATTAAGATATTAAGGATGATTAAGAACTAACCCCTATGGGTTAGATAGTTGCACAGTAAGATCAGAGATTATTTCCATCTGACTATTTACACAAACAAATTTGGTTGCCAAAGCTTGGAACCTAGGATATATTCAGAACACTCTGATCACAGGAGGTAATCCATGAATAGGTATAGTACAGACTAAACGTACTCAGCTAAAAATATAATTCCAATCCCTGAGTTTTCTGGGAAAACTGGAAATCTGGCCATACTGGTTTTGCATTGCTGTAATGGTTCTCAAACCCTTCTTTTGCACCAGAATTCCCTGAAAGGCTTGTTATACCATACATTTCTTCACCCTGCCCTCAAATTCAGTTGGCCTAGGATAGGGCTTGATCATTTTATTACTAATTGTTGTTGTTGTTGTTATGTGCCGTCGAGTCGTTTGCGAATCATAGCGACCCTATGTACAACAGCCCTAAACCCTGCTCTATCCTTTGCCAATCTCACTGTCTCTGACACACCTACCCCCATTGTCCCAGTCACTGAATCAATCCATCTCATAAGGGGTCTTCCCCTCCTGCGCTGTCCCTCCACACTCCCAAGCATGATGTCCCTCTCCAAGGACCCATCCCTCCTGGCAACATGTCCAAAGTATGTCAGACAAAGCCCCAGAATCCTTGCCTCCAAGGAGTAGCTTGGTTTAATCCTCTCCAGGATGAATCTGTTTGTTTTCCTGGCAGTCCATGGTACATTCAGTACTCTTCTCCAGCACCACAGCTCAAAGGCATCAACTCTCCTTCTGTCCTCCCTAGTCATGGTCCAACTCTCTGATGCAAAACAAGTGATTGCAAAGACCATGGCCTGTATCAGGCGCACCTTAGTCTCCAGAGAGACACCGTTGCTCCTGAGTACTTTAGAGAGGTCCCTAACAGCAGACTTTCCCATTGCAATACACTTTTTGATTTCCTGACTGCTGGTTATTACTAATAAGTTTGGAAATATGGCTAGTTCAAGGACTACCCTTTGAGAACTCTACTGAAAAACAATTGGCTAGATTATAGTCATAGCCCCACACCCCACACTTTAGATTGGGGACTGTAGCTCAGAAGTCTCTACCTAGTTTGCTTTAAGCTACCAGCTGAAACTCTAAAATCCTTTGAAGTTTTGACTACTTGATTATCTTCACCTTATTCCCCAGGATGTGAAAATAATTTACCCATAAACTCACATTCAAAGGGATGGGACAACCATAAGGATAGACAACAATGAAAAAGAACGTTCTTTGTTATATCAAGAGTAAACTTTCTGATAGTCTTCCTTTCTTATTTCACTCCTGCATACACTGGAAACTTAAATAAGGTGGTATGGGCCAGTGGCTGTACTGTCTTAGCTGGACATTAGAATCTCAGAGTGAGCTGTTTAAAATACCAGCTCAAAACACTGGAATAACAAAAACCTGGAGGTTAAACTCATACAAACATCTTGAAAAATTTGCAAGAGGTTAGATGAAAGCTACCACAATAAACCTCTGAGCTACATGTAAATAACTTTTCTCAGCTGATGAAACAACTTTGATCTTAGAGTTTCTGCTTTGGGTTGTTCAAAGTAGTATTTCTAAAAGTAAATCGTAAAGCTCTCTCCAGAGAAAGAATACTCTGGACACAGGAGGCACTCCATAAACATGCTTGGCACAGAGAAAAGGTGCTCTATAAACGTTTGTTGAAAGAACTCAACGCTGGAGAACAATGTCCTGAAGTTATGTATCTCTCTGAATTATAAAAAAACAGGTGGAGTTACTTAAAAGGAATAGGCAAGTCATTATGAAGCTGCACTTAGGAGCTTTGCCTATTGCTTTGAAAATCAAGACATGTCACCAATTAACTTATATTACATTTAAGCTTTTGCTTCTTGGAAAAGGTCCATTATAGCCTTCGGCTTTGTCTACATGATGCCAAGCCATCTGGATAAACAACGATAAGTTCAGTTAATCATTAGGGTAATAATAAGCCCCTTCATTTTGATAGTACTAGGTTTTTAAAACACTGCCACATTTATGGTCTTATTTGAGACTCAAAGCATTTGGGAATTGTTTAAATAGCTTGGTAACTTAGGCTCAGGTTATCAAGACAAATAAACCTTGATACATATCACTAGTCCTCCATTTACTAGTTTGTGGCTTTTGACAGGGAGCCCTGGTAGCCTATTGGGTAAGGAGTTGCACTGCTGATTCAAATCCATGAGCTGTTCTGCAGTAGAAAGATTGAAAATCTCCTCCTACATGACTTATGGTCTCTGAAAACCTCCTGAGGGTCACCTATGATTTGGTTCAGACTTGACGGTACTAAGTTTTTTAATTACTTTTGACAAAGTACTTACTTATCTTTTCTGAGCCTTGATGTGCTCAATTCACCTTAAGGAAAAATAATTGTGTTGTTAGATGCTGTTAAGTCAACTATGGCTCATAGAGACCCTATGAACAAGAGATCTGAACTCTGCCCTATCCTGCATCATAATAATAGCACTTGTCATATCAAACTGTTTTCCACACAGTAGCTGTATCATTTTGGAGTCCCACCAGCAGTCTTAACTATCTAATATCTCCACACCCTCACCATTATTTACTGTTTTCTTTGCAATTACTTGTTATACATTGGAGAACTGGGCAATGACAAAGGATGATAGAAAAAGATTCAATGCCTTTGAGTTGTGGTGCTGGAGTAAAGTATTGAGCATAGCATTGACTGCAAAGAGAACAAATAGGTTGTCATTGAGAGAGTGAAACCAAGTTTCTCCTAGAAGCCGGATTTTTAAGCTTTGTCCCACATAATTTGGACATGTTGCTAGGAGAGACCAGTCCTTTGAGAAGGACATCATGTTTGGAAGGGTGGAGGGAAAACATAGGAGAGTAACATCCTGGGTGAGATGGTTTGACTCAGTGACTGAGGTAATGGGAGTAAGTGTATTGGAGACAATGAGATTGCCTCAGGATGGAGCAAGGTTCAACCTGTTTCTCATAGGGTCACTATGGCAGGCAACTCAATGACACATAACAACAATATACAGTCTAGGGAGCTCTGGTGACTTAGTTTGTGAGGAGTTGTTTATCCAACCCTAAAGCAGACAGACTCCAGCAGCTCTGAGAGGCAAAGATGAGCAATTTCCTCCCCTGGGATTTACAACATTTGGAACCTACTGGAGGGTCAGTTATAACTACTGGAGGGTCAACTAAAATTCTACAGCAATGAGTCAGTATCAAACTGTTGGGATGATTAAGCGATTATGAAAATCAGCCTTCAGTATGGTTTACACCAAACAAAAAATCTTTACCACTAAACCAACAGACAACGTCATGATAGATGGAGAAAAGATTAGAGTTATTAACAATCTCATCTTACTTGGATTCACAAACACCCTTGGTACCAGCAGTTAAAAAAAATAAACAAAAAGACACATTGCATTGGGTAAATCTTCTGTCAAAGCCATCTCTAAAGCTCTTAAGAACAACGATGTCAGTTTACAGACTAAGGTGCATCTGATCCAAGCCATGGCCTTTTCAATTGCTTGCTATGCACCTGAAAGTTGGACAGTGACTAAGGGTGACAGAAGAATAAATGCCTTTGAGTTGTGGTGTTGGAGTACTGAATATCCCATGGACTGCCAAAAGAAAAATATTTCTTGGATAAAGGGCAACCAGGGTGCTCCTGAGAGTCAAAGATGGTGAAATCTTGTCTCACAAATTTTGATCATGTTGTGAGGAGGGACCACTCCTTGGAAAAGTGCATTATGCTTGGAAAAGTGGAAGGTCAGTGTAAGAGAGGAAGACCCTCAACAAGATGGATTGACACAGTGACTGGTGCAATGGACGCAAGTATACCAGAAATGGTGAGGATGGCACAAGATAGGTCATAGTTCAGATTTGTTGTTCATAATAGCATCTCTATCAGTCATAGTTGACTCAATGCACATAATAACCACAATCAATATATATTGTAAATTTGACAGTCAGATGTTTACATGACAAGCCATGGCATGCATTTTACTGTGTAGGGAAATCACACCACATGGTTGAGTAAGAATTAAGGATTTATTATGTAGCTTGACTGCATAACAGAGGGACATGTATTAGAAGGCTATGAGCATCAAATACCTCATACTCCTAAAATCAACAATTCTGGGCTAAGGACAACAGCTAGCTGAAAGATCAGTACCAAGGGAAATTTATGGACAGTAAATCTCACCCTGTTTCTGAACCAACCCCTGGGTGAAAACCAGCTTTCACCAAGTATTCATTGCCAGGATGCAAACTCATTGCCGTTGAATCAATTCGAACTCAAGGTGTTGCCATGTATTAGACAGTATATATAATCCATAGAATTTTCTTGGCTTTAATCTTTACAAATCACCAGGCCTTTATTTATCAATGTCACTGGTTCAGACTACCAACCTCTAGTGTAGATGTTGCTTAAAACCCTTTAACAGGTTTTCAGAGACAATAAATCACATAGAAGGAGATTGCCCCTCCTTCTCCCTCAGAACTGCTGGTGGATTAAAGCTGCATAACTTTAGGATTACAGTGCAACTTCTTACCACTAGGCTACCAGAGCTCCCTAGATTTGTTATTGTTGTTGTTAGGTGTTGTCAAATCAAGTACTACTCATAGCGACCCCAATGGACAGCCAACCTGAGCCCTGTCATATCCTGTGCCATCTTCATCATCTCTGAGACACTAGACCCCATTGCTGAAGTCACTGTGTCAACCCATTTCATCAGAGGTCTTCCAGTGTTTCAGTAACCCTCTGTCTTTCCAAGCATTATGACCCTTTCCAAGGAATACCCTCACCTACCTATATTTTTAAAGTATGAAAGATGAAACTTCACCATCCTTGCTTCAAAGAAGTACTCTGAGTGTACTCTTACCAAGCGTATTTGTTTGTTTTGGCAGTCCATGGGATATGCAAATCATATTTATGGTCACTCAGGGACTGGCTAAAAATATGCGGCAGAATGTATGAGTTAATTATTTAAATATTTGGACTAGAAAATTAGTAAGGCTACCCCATAGAGAAAAATGTGTGTTCTATGTCCATACTTTTTCAATTTATATGCAGAACAAATTATCCAAGAGGCTGGGCTCTATGAGGAGAAATGTGGCACCAGGACTGGAGGAAGATTCATCCACAATCTGCATTATGCAGATGACACCACCCTGCTTGCTGAAACTGAGGACATGAAGCGCTTGCTGCAGAAGGTCAAGGACTGCAGCCTTCAATATGGATTGAAACTCAATATTAAGAAAACATATATTCTCACTACTGGGCCAATTGGCAGCATCATGATAGATGATGAAGAGATTGAGATTGTTCACACCTTAAGTTTGCTTGGCTCCACAGTCAACACTCCAGACACAAGCAGCCAGAAAATTAAAAGATGTATCATGATGGGAAAGTTTACTGTTAGAGAACTCTCCAAAGTACTGAAGAGCAACAATGTCAATTTGGACACTAAGGTGCGCCTGATACAGGCCATGGTCTTTGCAACCACTTGTTATGCATCAGAGAGTTGGACAGTGACTAGGGAGGATAGAAGGAGAATTGATGCCTTTGAGCTGTGGTTCTGGAGAAGAGTATTGAGGGTACCATGGACTGCCAAGAAAACAAACAGATTCATCCTGGAGAGGGTTAAACCAGGCTACTCCTTGGAGGCAAGGATTCTGAAGTGTTGTCTGACATACTCTGGACATGTTGCAAGGAGGGACCAGTCCTTGGAGAGGGACGTCATGCTTGGCAAAGTGGAGGGACAGCACAGGAGAGGAAGACTCTCTATGAGATGGATTGATTCAGTGACTGGGACAATGGGGGTAGACGTGTCAGAGACAGTGAGATTGGCAAAGGATAGAGCAGGGTTTAGGGCTGTTGTACATAGGGTCAGTATGACTCACAGGCAGCTCGATGACACATAACAACAAACCAGATTATTGTTGTTAAGTTCCGTCGAGTCGCAGGCGACTCATAGCGACCCTATGAAGGAGAGTCCTTGACGCTTGGGTGCCTTTCATCCTCTCTCCAAGTTCATAGGTTTTCCAGAGGCAAGCTATTATGGAAGTGGATGACGCTCGTCCTTCCACGCTTGTTTAATCGGGGAGCTCCACCTCACTATCAGTCCGCATTGGGTAGCCAACCATTAACTCATTTGACACATCTGTATCACAGAGTTCAGTCTTACAGCAACCACAAGTGACCAAAGGACGGCAACTTGTATACCAGGGCTATACAACCTAGAGGAATGTCTGAACAAAAACAATGAAAGACTGGCCTGAGTGCTGTGAACTAAAAGTCACCCACCTTTGTCTTGGTCACATTGTTGTCTCTTCACTGGGCCAGCTGATCACTCTCTCTCTCTCTCTCTGTTGATGTTATTGTTGTTAAGTACCTTCGAGTAGCAGGCGACTCATAGCGACCCTATGAAGGACAGTCCTTGACTCTTGGGTGCCTTTCATCCTCTCTCCAAGTTCATAGGAACAAACCGGATAGAAAAGGTTAAATACTATACAACTTGTTTATAGATTAGAAAGTAGGACCACACTAATATTTCAAGTAATGAAAAAAATAGGCCCATTCTTGGAGGAGCTAAAACTGGTTAAGGTAGACCAAATGAGGTGAATTGTTAATTCCACTGTGTCTGTTACATAAAATAAAAATAAAACTGTAGTTAGTTGTTTTCAAGTCAGTTCCATCCCATGGAAATTCTATGAGTATTAGATGAGACCTGTACTCCATAGATAAATCCAGGTTTGTTCACATAGCTCTTTCTAAAGAGAGTTTGTGATATTTGATTGTTGTTGTTATGTGCTGTCGAGTCGTAGCGACCATATGTACAACAGGCCTGAACTCTGTTCTGTCCTGTGCCAATCGCACTGTCTCTGACACTCAGATTACCCCAGTCACTGAATCAATCCACCTCATAGAGGGCCTTCCCTTCCTACACTGTCCCTCCACCCTACCAAGCATGATGTCCCTCTCCAAGGACCTGTCTCTCCTTACAAAAACATGTCCAAAGTATGTTAGATAGAGACTTAGAATCCTTGCCTCCAAGGAGCAGCCTAGTTTATCCCTCACCAGGTTGAATCTGTTTGTTTTCCTAGCAGTCCATGGTACCCTCAATACACTTCTCCAGCACCACAGCTCAAAGGCATCAATTCTCCTATCCTCCTTAGTCATTGTCCAGCTCTCTGATACATAACAAGTGATTGCAAAGACCATGGCCTGTATCAGACCCACCTTAGTCTCCAGAGAGAAACCATTGCTCTTCAGTACTTTGGAGAGGTCCCTAACAGCAGACTTTCCCATCGCAATACGTCTTTTCATTTCCTGGCTACTGGTGCCAAGAGTGTTGACAGTGGAGCCAAGCAAACTAAAGCTATGAACAATCTCAATCACTTCACCATCCACCCTGATGCTGCCAATTGGTCCAGTGGTGAGAATCTTTGTCTTCTTAACATTGAGCCTCAATCCATGTTGAAGGCTACTGTCCTTGACCCTCTGCAGCAATCACTTCAGGTCCTCCTCAGTTTCTGCAATCAGGGTTGAGTCATCTGCATAATGCAGATTACTGATAGATCTTCCACCAATCTTGACCCCACATTTCTCCTCACAGAGCCCAGCCTCCCGGATAATCTGTCCTGCATACAGGTTGAAAATGTATGAAGACAGGACACAACCCTGGCATACACCCTTCCCAATTTTGAATCATGCAATGTTTCCTTGCTCTGTTCTGATGACGACTGCCTCTTAGTTCAAGTGTAGGTTTCGCATCAGCACGATCAAGTTTTCTGGGATTCCCATTCTTCTCAGAGTCAGCCACAGTTTGTTATGATCCACACAGTCAAATGCCTTTGCATAATCAATGAAACACCAGCAACAATATCCCTAGTACCATGACCCCTTCTAAACCCAGCCTGGACTCTGGCAGTTCTTTGCTGATGTGCTGTT
>NW_006399881.1:1792983-1826321 GCF_000299155.1 Elephantulus edwardii
GGTCACCTTTCTTTGGGATGGGAACAAATATAGATCTCTTCCAGTCAGTTGGCCAAGTGGTTGTTCTCCAGATTTCTTGGCACAACTTGGTGAACACGTCCAGGGCAGCATCTGTTAGCTGAAATATGTCAATTGGTATACCATCTATTCCTGGGCCCTTATTGATCACTAGATTAATATCATATTTAGAAGGAGCCCTGCTTAGATAATGTGTTATGTGTTGGACTGCTAATGTAAAAGCCAGTGTTTCAAATCCACCAACCATGCCTCAGGTAAAAGAGGATGCAGTTTCCTCACATGAAGATTACAGCCGCTAGGGGCTCTGTGGAGGAAATATGCCATGGAACTGACAGACAACCTCTTAAAACCCGCTGGATGGTCAGCTATGAGTTGGTTCCAATTCAAAGACAGCAAATGAGTGACTGAGTGAAATCTGATAGAGGGTTACCACAAGTCATAATTGTAACCAAAATGAAAACAAAGCAAAATACATTACACTGATATATGCTTTATCACTTGGGACAAGCTGGAGTTAATAAGAAATGGCATCTAGTGACAGTTTAGAACAATTATAACCTGCCATAAGATATCATATTAAACTACAGCACACTAGAAAGGGCTCAAAATGGAAAATGCCTGATGCAGTGGATGTGATTAATTCCAAATTCAGCTAGTAATTTGAAAAAAAAAATTGACAATTCATCAACTTCAGACACAAATAGCTTAACTTCAGCTAGTGCTGCTGGGCAGTCACTTAAGCTGATTTTTTTCTCCCCTAAAGGATTTTTAATTGAATGTGTTCCTGGGATGTATTCCTAGACATGTGTCAACCATCATAAAATAAACACTAGGTTATTATTTTAATATTTTGAATTTGCCTTTGGGTCACCTATAATATGCACACTTTCTCAGCCAAGAATGCCCATGTAGGTTTATAATATGTCTTTCTTTATCCCCAAATATTCCCTGAAGCTCTTGCTTATAGGAATCATTCAGAAGAGCTTTCCACACAAGTCTGTCTTTGTCAGGCTTCTTCATCAAACTTGTGAGGAGTCCTCCAACTGGAATTCTCCCTCCCTTCCCGGATTGTAATGACATTCAAAACATGTGCAAGGCTCAGTCATCTGCTTACGAAAATTACCCTTCTTTTTAGTATTTAAACTGCCACCCACATCTGATGCACTTTGAACACTCAACCAGTTTTCATTTGCTAATTGACTTTATTTTCCAATACTTTAGCTTCTTTTTCTCTTTCATTTTCAAACTTAATGGGATAAATAGCAAATTTAGTAGGCCATTTCAAATGATTTATTCATAAGTTTTCAAAAACCAAGCAAACTGTTTTAGACAATTCTTCCAAGAAAAGTTAAAAATAAAATGCCTACCTATGCCAAAATAAACATAGAAGCAAAACTTCTTTTTGAATGCAAGAATGGCTACTTTTAGAAATGTACAGAAGCATTTTCAAAGCAAAAGTTTCAATTTCCGAGTCCATCATATGAAGATGAGACCCAAAGTAAATAAGGGAAATATTAGATATAAATAAAACTGCAGTTGACCCTATCTCTCGTACTCCCACTTCACTCAATTCATTTGCAAATTGTGTTGATTCTTCATCCTAAATTATTCTCCATTCTCCTAAATACTTTGCCCCATCTCCATTGCAATGCACTTCAAGTTATTATTTCCTATTTGAAATACTGCCATAGTTTTGTAATTGGCTCTTTGCTTTCCTTCTTAACCCTTTGCAATCCATTCTCTACAGAGTAGAAGCGATCTTTTAAAATAAAACTCATTATTATGAAAACCTCTGCAGTTAGGAAAGAGTCTAAAGCATGTAATAAAGCCTATGACCTGGCTAGTGTCTACCTCTTAAAGTTTATCTTTAGTTATTCTCTCTCTCTCTGTTTCTAGCCAAACTTTCTTTTCCAAAGTTCCACACATGCTGTTCTCTGTAGAGAGTTGTGCTACTAACACAAAGGTGGTGCCTTTCTGGTGGTTTAAACCCATCAGTGGCTCCACAGAAGGAAGGTATGAAATCTCCACTCACACAATTTATAACCTCCCGAAAGCCTCCTACAGGACAGCTTAGAATCCTTTCCAAATAAGTGGTGATGAGTTCAGTAAGAATTTTCTTATTCTGATTCATTTAAGGAAACATTGCATGGTTCAAAATCAGAAATAAGTGTGTCAGGGATGCATCCTGTCTCCATACCTTTTCAATCTACATGAAGAACAGCTCATTTGGAGGCTTGACTTTATGAGGAGGAATGTAGCATCAGAATTGGAGGAAGACTTATCAATAACTTGCATTTGCAGATGACAGAAATTTGCTCATTGAAATGAAGGAGGATCTGAAGCATCTTCTGCAGAAAGTCAAAGACTGCCGTCTTCAACTGATGCTCAACATCAAGAAAACAATGATTCTCACCACTGGGCCAATTGGCAGTATCATGATGTTGTTGTTGTTGTTATGTGCCATCGAGTCGCTTGCGACTCATAACGACTCTATATACAAGAGCTCTATACGTTCTTCTATCCTGTGCCAACCTGTTGTTGTTGTTGTTGTAATGTGCCATCAAGTCGTTTGCGACTCATAGCTACCCCATGTACAACAGCCCTAAACCGTGCTCTATCCTGTGCCAATCTCATTGCCTCTGACACACCCATCCCGAGTACCCCAGTCACTGAATCAATCCACCTCATAGAGGGTCTTCCCCTCCTGTGATGTCCCTCTACTCTACCCAGCATGATGTCCCTCTCTAAAGACCTGTATCTCCTTACAACATGTCCAAAGTATGTCAGACGAAGCCCCAGAATCCTTGCTTCCAAGGAGCAGCCTGGTTTAATCCTCTCTACGATGAATCTGTTTGTTTTCTTGGCAGTCCATGGTACATTCAATGCTCTTCTCCAGCACCACAGCTCAAAGGTGTCAATTCTCCTTCTATCCTCCCTAGTCATTGTCCAACTCTCTGATGCATAACAAGTGATTGCAAAAACCATGGCCTGTATCAGTCGGACCTTAGTCTCCAGAGAGACACTGTTGGTCTTGAGTATTTTGGAGTGCCAACCTAGCCATCTCAAATGCACTTATTCCCACCTCTCCAGTCACAGAATTGATCCATCTCATCAAAGGTCTTCTCCTTGGCCACCCCTCCACTCTGCCAAACATGATGTCCCTCTCCAAGGACCAGTCCCTCCTTGCAACATGCCAAAAATATGTCAGATGAAGCTTCAGAAGCCTTGACTCCAGGGAACATTCTGGCTTCACCCTCTCTAAGACGAACCTGTTTGTTCTCCTAACAGTCCGTGGTATATTCAACATTCTTCTCCAGCACCACAGCTCAAAGGCATCAATTCTCTTTCTATCAACCCTGTTCACTGTCCAAATCTCTGATGCATAGCACATAATTGTGAAGACTATAGCCTGGATCAGGCACACCTTAGTCTCCAGTCTGACATTGTTGCTCTTCAGTACTCTTGAGAGGTCCCTCACAGCCGACTTTCCCAATGCAATTCGTCTCTTGATTTCCTGGCTTCTGTTACCAAGAGTGTTGACTGTAGACCCAAGTAAATTAAAACTGTTAACAATCTCAATCTCGCCACCATCCATACTGATGCTGCCAATTGGCCCAGTGGTTAGAATCTTTGTTTTCTTGATGTTGAGATTCAGTCCATATAGGAGGCTGTAGTCCTTGATCTTCTGCAGCAAGTGCTTCAGGTCCTCCGCAGTTTCAGCAAGCAGGGTTGTGTCATCTGCATAACGCAGGTTGTTGATGATTCTTCCACGAATCCTGATGCCACATTCCTCTTCGTATAGCCCAGCGTCTCAGATGATCTGTTCTGCATACAGATTGAAAAGGTATGGAGACAGAATACATCCCTGACAGACCCCCTTCTTGATTTTGAACCATGTAGTGTCTCCTTGCTCTGTTCTCACGACTGCCTCTTGGTCCAAGTGTAAGTTTTGCATTAGCACAATCAAATATTCTGGGATTCCCATTCTTCTTAGAGTCAGCCACAGCTTATTGTGGTCCACACAGTCAAAAGCCTTTGCATAGTCAGTGAAGCACAGATAGATATTCTTCTGGTATTCTTTGCTTTCTGCTAAGATCCATCTAACATTAGCTATAATATCCCTAGTACTACGATCTCTTCTATATCCAGCCTGCACATCTGGCTGTTCTCTGTTGACATATTGTTCCAAATGTTTTTGGATAATTTTCAGCAGAATCTTGCTTGCATGTGATATCAATGATATTGTTTGATAATTTCCACACTCTGTTGGTTCAGTGAAAATGTTGAGATTGTTAACAGCTTCATCTTGCTTGGTTCCATAATCAACACTGTTGGAATCAGCAGCTAGGAAATCAAAAGATGAATTAGATTAGGAACTTCTTGAGAGTACTGAATTGCAAAGATATCCATCAAGAGACCTAATCTGAGCCATGAACTTCACAATGACTTGCTATGCTCAAGAGAGCTAGACAATGAATGAGGATGGCAGAAGAAGAATTGTTACCTTTGAGTTGTGGTGCTGGAGAAGAATATTGAACATATCATGGACTGTCAAGAGAACAAATAGGTCTGTCCTGAAGACTTTGAAACTTGGCTGTTCTATGGAGCCAAGGATTTTGAGGCTCTCTCTTACATACTTTGGGCATGTTCCCAGGAGGGACTAGTTCTTGAAGGACCCCATGGTTGGAAGGGTGGGTGGAGGAATAACACAGGAGAACACCCTGGATGAGAAGGATTGACACAATGACCAGAGTCATAGGGGTCGAATTGACATCTTTCAACTATGGTGTTAGAGAAGAGCACTGAAAATCCCATGGACAATCAAGAGACTGAATAGATATGTCTTGGAGAGGGTGCAGCTGAAGTGCCCTTTTGAGGCAAGAATGATGAGGCTTCGCCTCACATACTTTGGACATATTGTTAGGAGGTGCTATTCCTTGGAGAGGGACATGATGTTAGGAAGGGTGGAGGTTCAGCAAAGGAGAGGAAGATCTGTAACCAGGTGTACTGACAAGGTGACTGCTACAATGGCTTCTTGTGTGTTGGGAAGTGTGAGGATGATGCAATACAGGACTAGGTTCAGATCTTTTGTTTATAGGGTAATTATGAGTCATACATGACTCGATGGCACCTAACAACAACAACAACATGTTGGAAACAGTGAGATCGGCTCACGATAGGACAGAGTTCAGAGCTATTGTGCATAGGGTTGCTATGAGTTGCAGGTGACTTGACAGCACATAACAACAACAATCTTGGAGGACTACAACAATGGAGAAACAGGCTGAGCTTGGATGGATTTTTTCAGTGCTGCCTATCTAGCATGCATAGATGTCTGGATGAGCAGGGAAGGGCTGTCAGCTTGAGGAGCAGGGAGTCATGGGAACTCCTCGCTTGTTGACTTGACTTGGCCCCAGTTAGGAAGTAGGACTGAGTGAGGAGTCCAACAAGCCTGAAATGCCGGGAGAATTAATAGACTTTTGAGCTTACAGCTGATGCCCATTTAAACCTAGCCGTGGATGGCTGGGGATAAGTTTCAAAAATTTTACCAATTTTGAGGATTTCATAACTCCACCACCATTTTTCTTATTACTATATAATGCAGCCAGTTCTTTTGATTTCTCCAAACTTCAATTTCACCATTTGTGTGTAGAAATCACATAAACTGGATAGATAATCAAGTCTTGATGTACATAAATCTTTATCTCATTAATATTTTTTTTTCTCTTGTAAGAGTTAATGTTTCCACCCAGTTTCCTAATAGTTGGTAGAATCTCACATTAGAATAGAGTGGAGATAGTATAGGTTCCAATTTGCAAAAATTCCTTTTAAAAAATGTTCTTGTGTGACAAGCTTATGCATTACAATATTTATGCTATAAATTCATTATAGATTCTTGTATCATGATTCATCATTATTTTAGCTTGCCATGCTTTCAAGATACATCAATAGCACTAATAATTTGTTGTTTTTTTCTTTTATATATCACCATTTATAAAGTCAATTTGCATTATGGAAATTGTAGACTACCCCAATTATAGTTGTCTCCTGCAATATTAATTCCAAGCTAGCCACCAGGACTAAAGACCTCAGCTGAATCTGAAAATCAGGCTCTGGAGTTTCTACATTAGTTCTCACTTTGAGAGGTTGGATGATGTTAACACATCACCATTGATCCAACTGTTTTCACGGCTGAATTGGTTGTTTCAGTCATCATTCCCATCAAGCCATCTGGTCCTTTTGGTCATTAAGAAGACCAAATCAAATCAACTGTTCAATCGCTCAGCAATCGACCCATAAAATGGTCAATATAATCAATCCTGTCAACCCAGCCTCAATTTTGCAAAGGAAAGTTGCTAAAACACCATGCTCAGAGGGAATGCAGATTATTTTGCTTTCCAGCCAGCCAGTGTAGAATTGCATTTTACTGCTTCTGTGGTAAAGTCATCTTTAATAAACAATGACAACTCAGTATTTGTATTCATTAAGTTCTAAGTTTTTAAATATTAGAGTTTACAAAACATCTGTACAAATGAATAGTTAAAATAAAAAAATTAGCATGAGATAGGGTTTGGTTTGTTTGTTTTATGTTTGGTTGTTGTTAGTTTGGGGTTTTTTTAATCCATAAAATTCAGTGTGTATTCCTTTATGCAACCAGAATCTCAAAAATTAAATAGCTGAGAAATGAGACAGGAGATATGAATCATACTGAGTAATATAAAGGTACTTACTTGGCTACTGAACATACACACAGAAATAACAAGAAAATACTTTCACTGTTGAAAATTAATGATTTGGGTATATGTACGTTTGGTATTACAAGAAATGAAGAATGCTTACAACATCTGGGTATTTTAAAGGTACAAATAAAACATAAAATGATGACTGGGACATTCCTTGAATTAAAGTGATTTTTTTTCCCAGCTGTAAATTAATTTTTATAACATTTTGTTAGAACTCAGTTTTGGGAATCAATACTTGTGTTATTTGCAAATGAAAAAAAGTAGAATAATTTTGTTTCCGTTCTTCAAGTTTTTTATATTAGAAATTGTTCATGGTCTTAATGTTACTCCTAATGGAGGAGTCAAGATACCTATATTATTTCCATATAAATTTGGAGCATCCTATTTTAAATTTTTAAATTGACTTATTACAGCCTGAAAATTCACACCAAATTGTAGTCCTTGAACACACAAGTAGAGTTGTTAAAATAGTATCATCAGCTAAATAAATTTTTGTTCAGAATAAATACAATAGACTGAAATGCACAAGTACCCTCTAAACTATCAATTAGCCCACGCATGAGAATAAATTACTTTTAAATAGATAATACATCTGTAGCATAAGTGATACACACACAATCATAAAATTGTTGATATTCCTACAAAATAAACAGCTATTGTGCATTTGGCTTTGTTTTGGGGGGTTATTATTTAAGAGAAAGTTCTTTTTAAAGTAACCCTTACTACTTGATTAGAAAATAAGAAGTCTCCTAATTTCAGTTTTGTTATAAGGACAAATTCCAATATGTCAACTATCAGAGCAGCAAAAAACATATAGTTGGATGCTAATCTTTGATAATAAATGCCTATAAGGAAATCTAGATCTGAAGAGAACGGCAACAATAAAACATCATCATTTATGCCAGGCAGTTGAAGTAGCAGACTGAAATCAGAGATTAGAATGTAAGAACTCCATGTGGAAAGATGTTTCTGAATAATATTTTGGAAAAGATCTCACCATCACTGTCAGGGGAGATTTTAAATGGATGAGAGAGTTGGAATTGACTCCAGAAAAAAATCTAACAATGGAAGAAACCAATTATTAGGTCATCACAGCCACTCAGCTCTAACGTGATGAGTTCCTGTATTAGAGTTGACTCTAATGAGAGCCATGACTGAATGGTTTTGTGATGAAAGATGAGCCTGTAAGACTGATCACCAAAATGGGTTAAAGTGTTGTAATCAACTCCTTATGATTAAGCCATCTATCTGTACTCTAGGTACTACAGAAACTTGCTCTGTTAATTACCCTTTCATCCCTGATACCTTCCACCTTTCTTCATATACTAGGTCTTTCTTCCCTGTGTATAAATAATGGTAAATATATAGAACTTAAAAATAATTTTAAATAATAAACAATGAAAAACTTTATCTTGCTCTGCTTCCTTCCTAATCTATCAGATAATCATCCTCTTTCCCTTTGCCACTAAACTACTAGAGAATTAAGTCTATTTTTTTTTCTCCCTTCAGCACATTTCAATGACTCACTAGACATTTAATGAATACCTGTTGGGTAGCAAATAACATTCAGGGGCTGGGCTAAGATAAAAAGGCAAATAAATATAAACTCTTGCTGCACAAACTCAGGACCCAAAGATTTTAGAATATTTTTTGGTTTTGTTTCTGTTTTTGTTTTCATGGTGTTTGGGTTTTTTTTGTTTGTTTGTTTGTTTTTAAGGACTGGTATCACTCATTATCTAATTGTCATGGCTCATTACCAAAAGCACAGGAACCAAATATATTCAAAACAAATGATATTCTTTTTCTTCCAAAACTTTGCCAAACAGACTTGGACAGTGAGAGATGCTTATGTTTTTATACTTGAAGTAATACACACACACACACACACACACACACACATACTCATAGACTCATAGCGACCCTATGTACAACAGCCCTAAACTCCGCTCTGTCCTGTGCCAATCGCACTGTCTCCGACACTCCCATCCCAGTTATCCCAGTCACTGAATCAATCCACCTCACAGAGGACCTTTCCCTCTTGCGCCGTCCCTCCACCCTCCCAAGCATGATGTCCTTCTCCAAGGACCGGTCTCTACTCACAACATGTCTAAAGTATGTTAGACAGAGCCTCATAATCCTTGCCTCCAAGGAGCCACCCGGTTTAACCCTTTCCAGGACAAATCTGTTTGTTTTCCTAGCAGTCCATGGTATTCTCAATACTCTTCTTCAGCACCACAGCTCAAGGGTATCAATTCTCCTTCTATCCTCCCTAGACATTGTCCAACCCTCTGATGCATAACAAGTGGTTGCAAAGACCATGGCCTGTATCAGACGCACCTTAGTGTCTAAATTGACATTGTTGCTCTTCAGTACTTTGGAGAGTTCTTTAACAGTAAACTTTCCCATCATGATACATCTTTTTTAATTTCCTGGCTGCTTGTGTCAGGAGTGTTGACTGTGGAGCCAAGCAAACTAAAGCTGTGAACAGTCTCAATCTCTTCACCATCCATCCTGATGCTGCCAATTGGTCCAGTGGTGAGAATCTATATACATATATATAAATTAATCTCGTGTTTTAATTCCAACATTATTTTCATATTTGACAAACCTATTGTTAAAGGTTTAAAAATTATTTACTACCTTCTCGTTCTTGATATTACTATATTTCGTTGGCCTTCATGACTCTTTTTTCCTTCTTCTTATATCTCTGCTTCTCTCTTAGTATCTTTTAGTAGCATGATCCCCTCAAGCAAGAAATAGTCATTAGTCTCTTGCTGTTCAAAGTACTGTCAAAACATTAAGTGTGTCACAATCAAAAACCTATTAAGTGGGGGCAGATGGAAGAGAAAAATAAAGCACAGAAAATGGCCAAAAAGACTAGCAATATATAGTTAACAGTTTGTGTAGACATTGTAATAAGTTAATGGCATCAATTGATGGTAAGTATAGCTTATGAATGATTATCTGAAAAAAAAACCAATGAGATTTGTAAACTTTTACTCAAATAAAATAGATTTAAAACTAAAAACAAGCCAAAACCCCTAAAATGTAGTCTGCAATCAGCAGCATCAATACCGTGTCAAACATTATTAATAATGAACAATCTTTGGCCCTATC
Source organism: Elephantulus edwardii (assembly GCF_000299155.1). Taxonomy (NCBI): domain Eukaryota; kingdom Metazoa; phylum Chordata; class Mammalia; order Macroscelidea; family Macroscelididae; genus Elephantulus; species Elephantulus edwardii. Next base: position 1,802,862 of record NW_006399881.1, read on the forward strand.
TCAGTCTGTTTTTATCTTAATCTGAAATTAAACAGATTCCAGAGTTATTGCTTTACAACTTAAATTTCAGTAAGTACAAAGAAAATAACAATTACTAATGTGCAAGTTTAAATTGAGAATGAAGAAAATTAAAATAAGTCCACAAGACTCAAGGTATTATCTTGAGTCTATTCTATCTAACTTTCAAGATCGGCTTAGAAATAGGTTTGAGGCATTGAACACCAATGATTGAAGACTAGATGAAGATAGGATGATATCAAGGATGTAATTAATCAAGAAAGCAAAAGGTCATAACAAAGAGAGAGGAGAAATAAAAAACCAAAATGGATGTCAGAAGAGACTCTAAAATTAGCACTGGAGCATCGAGAAGCCAAAACAAAGGGAAAGCATGCAAAAGAAAAAAAGGTGAACAGAAGATTTCAAAGAGCAGCTTGAGAAGACAAAGCAAAGTGTTATAATGGAATGTGCAGAGAACTGGAATTGGAAAATAAAAAGGGAAGAACTTGCTCTGCATTTCTCAAGCTAAAAGAACTGAAAAACAAATTTAAGCCTTAAGTCACAATATTGAGAGATATTATGGGCAATATATTGAATGACCTAGGAAGAATCAAAAGAAGAAAGAGGGAATACACAGAATCACTGTTCCAAAAAGAACTGACTAACATATGAGCAAGAACACATAAAAGGAGGAAGTGGAAGCTGCACTGAAGACACTGGCAAGAAATAAGGCCTAGGAATTGATGGGGTATCAATTGACTTGTTCCAATTAAGAGATGCAGCCTTAGATGTGCTTACCAGTCTATGATAGGAAATTTGAAGAACAGCTTTCTGGTCAATGGATTGGAAGAGATCCATATTTATTCCCATTCCCAAGAAAGGTGATCGAAGAGAGTGTGGAAACTATCGAACAATATCATTGATATCACATGCAAGCAAAATACTACTGAAGATCATTCAAAAATGGGTAGAACAGTACATAGATATGGAACTTTCAGAAATTTAAGCAGGTTTTAGAAGATGTTGTGGCACCAGGTTTATCAATGCTGATGTAAGATGGACCTGGCTGAAAGTAAAGAATACCAAAAGAATGTTTGTGCTTTATTGACTATGAAAAGCATTTGATTATGTGGATCATAACAAGTGATTGCTAACATTGAATAGAATGGGAATCCCAGAGCACATAATTGCACTCATGTGAAATCTACATGTAAATCAGGAGGCTGTTGTATGAACAGAGTAAGGGAACACTATATGGTTTAAAATTAAGAAGCGAGTGTGCCAGAGTTGTAGTCTTTCTCCATACCTTTTCAATATCTATGTTAAGCAAATTATTCTAGAAGCTGGACTTTATGAAAAGGAATGTGGCATCTGTATTGGGGGGAGACTCATCAATAACCTGTGTTATGCAGATGACACAACCTTGCTTGCTTAAAGTGAGGAGCACTTGTTGCAGAAGATCAAGGAATGCAGCCTTCAATATAGAGTTCATCTTAGTATCAAGAAAACAAAGATTTTATCACTGGACCTATAGACAACATCATGACAGATGGAGGAAAGGAGTGAGGTTGTCAATGATTTCATCTTACTTGGATCCACAATTAACATCCTTGGTACCAGCAGTCATGAAATCAGGAGACATATTGCACTGGGAAAGTCTGCAGTTGGGGCCCTGTCCATGTTGTTGAGGGGTAGTAATGTCAGTTTGAGGACCAAGGTGCATCTGATTCAGGCCATGGTGTTTTTTATCACTTGCTAAGCATCTAAGAGTTGGACAATGAATACAGATGACAGAAGAAGAATTAATGTCTTTGAGCTCTTATGTTGGAGAAGAGCACTGAACATTCATTGGACTGCCAAAAGAAGAAATATGAATCTCATCCAATCTATTGACCAGAGAGCTGTCCTCCATATTTCCTATTATAGACTGGTAAGCATATCTAGGGCTGCATAAGCACAACAAAGGACAATTCCAAACTTTAGAAGAGGCACTGAGGGAGATTTCTGCAAGGCTGCACTGCAGCCAAAAGATAAATTAAGGCCTTAGGGATGAAGAGCTTTCCCACTGCAGAGGCCCAGAGAGGGCTCCTGGTATAGCAAGTTGTCCTCCCTCTATGAAGAGAACATTTTAAGTCTGCAATTAATCAATAACATCATAAAGATAAAGAACTGTCAAAACCTGTGCAGACACAATAGAAAAAGCCTAACACATACCAAGGGAAAAAAAGTCACACAATGTCAAGAAAGCAGGAGGCAGCTTTAACCATTGTCATTGTTGTTATATACCATTTCAGATTCTTCTTAGTTTCAGCAAGCAGGGTTGTGTCATCTACATAACACAGGTTGCTAATGAGTCTCCCTCCAATCCTGATATCACATTCACATAGGATTCCCCTTCTTCTCAATTTTAGCTGTAACTTGTTAATAGGCACACAGTCCAATGCCTTCGCATAGTCCATAAAGTACACATAGACATTCTTCTAGTATTCTTTACATTCAGCCAGGATCCATCTCACATCAACAATGATATTCCTGGTGTCACGGCCTCTTCTAAATCCTGCTTGAACTTTTGGCAGTTCCCTAGCTATGTACTGTTCTAGCCATTTTTAAAATTATCTTCAGCAGCATTATGATTACATATAATATTAATGACATTTCCACATTCTGTTGGGTCAAATTTCTTGAGAATGGGAACAAATATGGATCTCTTCCAATGACTTGGCCAGACAGCCGTCATCCAAATTTCCTGGCATAGACTGGTGATTGCATCCAGGGTTTCATCTGTTAGTTCAAACATGTCAATTGGTATCCCATTGATTTCTGGGGCCTTATTTTTTGCCAATGCCTTCAGTGCAGCTTCAACTTCTTTTATTACCATTAGCTCTTGTTCATATGGTACTCCCTGGAATTTTTCAGTGTTAATATTTTTTTGGTACAGTGACTCTGTATTCCCTCCATCTTTCTTGATGCTTCCTGGATCACTCAACATATTTCCCATAACATCCCTAAGTATTGCAATTTGATTTTTAGTTCTCTCACTTTGCTCCAAATTCCTTGTCTCTGCAAATTCCTTTATAATAATTTGCTTTGTCTTCTTGAGCTGCCCTTTGAAGTTTTCTGTTCAGCTGTTTTATTTCAACATATTTTCCCTTTGTTTTGTCTTCTCAATGCTCTAGGGCAGTTTTCATTCTCTTGTGAAGTTCATTTTTATTTTTCTTTCTCCTCTTTCTTTGAAAGACCGTTTGCACTCTTCATGGATGATATGCTCAATGTCATCGCACAAGTCTTCTGGCCTTTGATTATTGATGTTCAGTGTTTCAGACCTATTTTTAAGATGATTTTGAAATTCAGGTGGAATATACTCAAGATCATATCTTCATTCTTGTGGACTTATTTTAATTTTCTTCTGCCTTAATTTGAATTTGCACATGAGTAATTGATGGTCTATTCCACAGTCTTCTTCCGCCTACTTTTGACTACTGATTTTGAGCTTCTACAAAGATTCCTTCCACAGATGTAGTCAATCTGATTCCTATGCAGTTCATCGGATGAGGTCCTTGTGCAAAGTTGCCATTTGTGGTTGGTTGTGGCTTTTCGTGGTTTTTGTTTGTTTGCTTGTTTGTTTTGGGTTTTTGTTTGTTTTGCTTTGTTTTTTTATAAAAAAGTCATTTACAAGGCCCTCTATGAGGTGGATTGATTCAGTGACTGGGGTAATTGGGATGGGTGTATTGAAGACAGTGAGATTGGCACAGGACAGAGCAGAGTTTAGGGCTGTTGTACATAGGGTCGCTATGAGTCACAAGCAACTCAACGGCACATAACAACAACAACAAGTCGTCAAACAAAAAATTTTATTTCCAACCTCATCTCTGTCACCACATTTATAAATTCTTAATAACATTCCTTCATTGTTTCCAACTCTGACATTCCAGTCACTAATTATCATTAATGTATCTTTATTACATGTTTGGTTAGTTTCAGACTATAAAATATGGTAAAAATCCCCAATTTCCTCCACTTTGGCTTTAGCTGTAGAAATGTATATTTGAATAATAGAAATATTGACAGGTCTTCCATGTATGCATAATATCCTATCACAACATTGTACTTCAGGAGAGAACTCGAAATTGTCTAAGTTTGAATGTAACACTATTCTTCTGTTTTTCATTTGCAGCATACTACACTACATTTACTACATTTGCATTCTACTTTCTGATTTCCATCCTGCTTCCCTAACTGTTATCTTTTCATCCTTGTAAGTCTTTAATGGACAAAGGTATTTATGTATTTTATATAACTCTTCCCTCACTACCAAAAAAAGCAATAACAAGCATTTATTTCTTTCCTATCAGTACAATTCTCTCAAAATTTCCTTACTTTTACTCTGACAGAGTTCTTTATGTTTTTTATTCTTAAGTTTGCTTGTCAGTTTCTCCCTGACTGTTGTTTGTTTATAATATGTCTGCTATGATAGTGGGGTTTTGTTTTTTGTTTTTATGTCTCTCAATTGATTCTCCTGCCTTTTCCTCTTTTCTGCTTTATTTAATGTTATTATTGTTATGTACCATCAAATGGCCTACGACTCATAGTTATCCTAGGTACAACTCTGAAACCTACCCTGCCCTGAGCCAATATCTTTAATTCCAACACATCATCTTCCATTGCCTCAGTCATTGTGTCAATCTATCTCATCTGGGGTCTTCCTCTCCTGCACTGTCTCTCCACCCTTAAAAGAATGATGTCCGTCTCCAAGGATTGATCCCTCTTGGTCACATGTCCAAAATATGTGAGACAGAGCTTCAAAATTCTAGCCTCCAAGGAAAGAATAGATTTCACCCTGCCAAGACAGCCTTATTTGTTTTTTTGGCAGTCTCTGGTATGTTCAAGACTCTAACCCAGCACCACAACTCAAAGGCATCAATTCTTCTTCTGTCATCTATAATCATTGTCCAGCTCTTTGATGCATAGCAAGTAATTGTGAAGACCCTGGATGGTATCAAGAACACCTTAGTCTCCAAACTGACATCATTGCTTTTCAGTATTCTGGAAAGGTCCTTGACAGCATATTTACCTAATGCAATTTGTCTTTTAATTTCCTGACTGCTGGTGTCAAGAGCATTGATTGTGGATCTGAGTAAGCTATAACTATTAACAACCTCAATATCTTCTCCATCCATCATGCCAATTGCCCAATGGTGAGAATCTGCCTTCATGATGCTGAGCTTCAATAAATATTGAAGACTACAGTTCTTGACCTTCTGCAGCATGTGTTTCAGTTCCTTCTCAGTTTCAGCAAACAATGTTGTATCATCTGCATAACATAGGTTTGTTGATGAATTTTCCTCCAATCCTGATGCCACATTCTTCCTCATACAGCTCAGCCTCTTGAATAATCTGTTCTGCATATAGATTGAAAGGTTATGGAGATAGGATGCTTGGGAACCTATCATTTTTTCCTAATAATAGCCCAGGGCCCTTACTCATTGTATGCCATCGTACAACAAACAAAAAAATTATTTTTGCTAAAGCATCTTAAAAGATAAAGAACTAAAGCTATACTTTTCTCTAGTTCTTATATTGAGTAGGTTTGCTGTCTTCTTCCCAAAAAAATGTACATTGATTTAAAATTGTATCTTTATATAGAAGAAAAACTTGTAATTCTGTCCAGGTTCAACTAGTTTCTATAATCGCATAAAGATAATTTTAATTTTTCTACCCACTGAGAATTCCATCTTTTACTATTTTCTGAAATAGTTGGTGTAGAATTGGTGACAGTTCTTCTCTGAATGTTTGTTAAATTTATTTGTAAAACCATCTGGTCCAGGGCTTTTTTGGCTGGAAGTTGCTTTATTATCTTTTCAATTTCTTCTTTTGAATGGGTCTGCTCAAGTGTTCAGTATTGGTTTGTGTCAGTTTAGTTAGGGTGTGGTTTTCTAGGTATTTGTCCATGCCCTCTAGGTTTTCATATTTGTTTGAGTATAGTTTTCTATAATAGTCCATTGTTAACCTTTTTCTTTTAGTTGGTTCCACTGAGTTTATCAAGTCCAAATCCACAAACAGATTTCTTATAACCATTTAATGCCTCATGGGTTCTAAGTCCTTAGTCTTTAGCATCCATTCTGCCACACTTCTTTCAGTTTTTGAAAGTGATTTTCCTGTTCAGGACAGAGTAATTTTCTCATTAGTCATTTAATAGGTTTCTTACTCAAGCCTATGAAAACAATCTATGGAACAAAGCAGAAATACATGCTACAATATGGAACCTAAAAAACACTATACAAAGTTTAAGAAGTCAGAAACAAAGAATCACAGATTGTATTATTCCATTTATATTAAATGGCACAGTGGATAAATTGATGGGGATTTATGATTGCTTATGGTTTGAAATTATGTCCCTCTCCAAGGACTGGTCCTTCTTTACAGCATGTCCAAAGTATGTCAGATGAAGCTTAAAATTCCTTGCCTCCAAGGAGCAGCCTGGTTTTACCCCCACCAGGGTGGGCCTAATTGTTCTCTTAACAGTAAATAGTATAATAAGTATTCTTCTCCAGCACTCTGAAAGAGAGGAATTGATTCAGTCACTGGGTTAATGTGGGTAGGTGTGTCAGAGACAATGAAATTGGGTCAAGACAGAACAGGATTCAAAGCTATGGTACATAGAGTCGCTATGAGTCAGCGTACACTCAGTGGCACATAACAACAAATAACAAGGTCTGTCATACCATTATGACTTATTACTTGTTACTGTGATACTGGAAACTAATACCAGGAGATGCAACCATGGTAGAGAGGTTTCAGCAGAGCTTTTAGGTTAAAAAAAGACAAAGAAGGAGGGCTGGCCATCCAATTCTGAAATAACTGGCCCTTGAAATCCCTATTAATACCATCAGAAAATTTTTAAATATAGTACTGATAGAATTCTCCCAGACTCAGTCTATTAAGCAAACATATCCCTGATAGTAAATCCAAGTAAAGACAACACCAAAATAGAAAACTATAGCCCAATATCTCTCATGAACATAGATGCAAAAATCCTGAATAAATTCCTGGCCAATAGAATTTAAAAAATAATACACCAGGACCAAGTGGGAGTCATAACAAGTATACAAGAATGATTCAACATGAGAAAAACAATTAGTGTAATTCATCACATTAACAAAGCAAAGAACAAGAAACACATGATCTTGTAAATTGATGCAGCAAAGGCTTTTGACAAAATCCAACACCCTTTCCTGATTAAAACACTCAACCAAATAGGAATAGAAGGGAATTTCCTCAACATTGTAAAAAGTATATACACAAACACGAGAGCCAATGTTGTTCTCAATGGAGAGAAATTAAAGTCATTCCCCTTGAGAAAAGGGCCCAGACAAGTATGCCCACTATCATTTAGCCTATTCAGTATTGTATTGGAAGTATTAGTGATAGCAATAAGGCAAGATAAGAAAATAACAAGTACTCAAATTGGCAAAGAAGAGGTAAAATTATCTCTCTATGCTATATGCTATTATACTTAGAAAACCCTAAAGACTCAGCAAGAAAATGACTGGACATAGTTGACCAATTCAGAAAATTGGCAGGATACAAAATCAACAAACAAAAATCAATTGAATTTCTCTACAGTGATAGAGAGAATATAGAACTGGAGCTAAGAAAAATAATACCCATCACAGTAAATAATCACAAAAGAAATACTTGGAAGCAGATCTAACTAGAAACACAAAGAAAATGACAAAACCATTACTAGAAGAAACAAAAAGAGACCTGGAGAAATGGAAGAATATTCCTTGTTCATGGATAGGAAGACTCAATATTGTGAAGATGACAATCCTACCAAAGGCAATCTACATGTTCAATGAAATCCCAATACAAATACCAATCCCATTCTTCAACAAGATGGGAAAGGCAATCTCCAATTTCATTTGGAATAGAAAGAGATCTGAATAAGCAAAGCACTATTTAAAAAGAGAAACAGGGGGATCCAAGATGGCAGCAGAGGCAGAGACAATGTGGTGAGCTGCGGGAGCAGTCGACCACTTGGAACGGGGCCACTATGGCCTTCTACGGACTTCTGTTTATTGATAACTGAACAGTTAAACAGTTGATGACTGGTCTTCAGTGAGGATTGAGGCTCAACAGCAGGAATTCAAGGATTCCCAAGGAAGAATGGGGGAGTGCTGCAGCTCCCAACCCCCTCCCACAGAGCCCGCACTGCACCTCACCGCAGCTGCAGCTCCATGAAGCTCCTATAGCCGGAACCTATGGAGTCCCTTGCCCAGGATGGAGAGTGGGCACCGGGCCTCCCCAGGACTGGTGCAGCGGAGCCGCCAGACTGCAGCAAAGTGGACGTGTTCTGGGGAGAACTCTTGGAGCCAAGATGGTGGCGGCAGGGGAAGCGGGTGGCCACTGAACTCCCGCACGCGAGATGAAGAACAACCACCAGCCACCTGTGTGGGAGATGATGCATGAGAGATGGCTTGCGCCCGCCGGCCACCCACATAGAAGATGGCACTCACCCAGCAGCCGCCTGCTTCGGGGGGATGGTGAACATCTGCCGGCCACCCGTGCAAGAGATGGCGTGTGCCTGTCAGCCGCCTGCGCACAAGATGGCACACGCCCACCGGCTGCCTGCGCACGAGATGACACATGCTTGCCAGCTGCCCATGTGGGAGATAACACTTGGAAGATGGCACGCGCCTGGCAGCCGCCCGTGCAAAAAGATGGCACATGCCCGCCTGCCGCTCTCGCACGAGATGGTGCGAGCCCGCCGGCTGCCCACACTTGGGGATGACATGCGCCCACCAGCCGCCCGTGTGGGAGATGGCGCGCGCCTGCTGGCCGTCCGTGCTGGGGGATGGTGTGCACCCACCAGCTGCTGGCACATGAGATGACATGCGCCCACTGGTCGCTCCCCTGCGAGATGATGTGCACCTGCTGGGGGATGGCGCACACCCACCCCCACCAGCTGCCGGCACACAAGATGGTGCGAGCCCACCGAGAGATGATGCACGCCCACTAGCCACCCACACTGGGGGATGGCGTGCACCAGCTGCCCATGCACGAGATGGCACGTGCCCGCCGGCCACCCACGTGGGAGATGACACATGGGAGATGGCGAGCGCTCCCCAGTCACCCATGCTGGGGGATGGTGCGCACCCACCAGCCACCTGCACAAAAGATACGACAGGCACCCTGCCACCCATGGGAAGGACGTGTGCCCCACCGCCTGCAGGTTTGGGTTTCCTTGGAAAACCGGAGAAGATGATCACCTATTCAATGGATTGTTGAAAGTCACTGTGAGTTTTCTACTTGATAACACTTAACAGTGGCAGCGTGTCCAAGAGGACTGACAGCCTAAATGCACCACATATTTTGATCTGTTGAATGTTTCTGCCAAAAGATGTTTAGACCTGGGGGGAGCCTGTTCACAATTTTTAGGTTCCCTTTGCCATTTATAAAGGGGGAGGGCAGTGACACCTACTTCAAATTATAGTATGACCACTTATGGGGGGGTAAAAGTGGTGGTGCTGGAATTGGAGGCGCTGTCCCTGGCCACACAGTCCTCGGTCAGGTGAAGGGACCAGATTGGGATGGGGGCAATTAGAGAGGAGTGTACCAGTCAGCCCATGGGGGTGTTGCCCTGCTCAGGATGGGCTGTCTTCAGCCCTCAGCTTGGGGCAAGCTGTCATGGCCCTCAGGGTGAGCTCCTCAGTCCCCAGATTGTGCCATCTGACCCCTGGATAGGAACAAAAATGCCTAGGGTATCCAGAGAATTTTATCTAGGCTACTTTCTGCCACCCTCTCCCTCAGTAAACCTGAAAGCAATACCTTCAAATTCCCTCTATTTGTAACTCAAAAGTTTGTTCTCTCTAGGTTTGCTCCCTTTCCTATAGGTAACCTTACCACTGAGTTTTACTTCAGACCTGACCCTGAACCCAGTGCCAGTGACAAAAAGGAAATACAACTGCCAGCTAAAGAAGCAAAGGAGGATGGAGCTTCTGGGTTCAACCAGCCATCCCCACTGGACCCACCTGGGAAAACACTTTGCAGTCCAGAGGGGAGCAAATGACAGGAAAATATCTTCTAACAGAACAAGAGGGCAAGCAGCCTTAACCCAAGTTCACCAGTAAGGTGATAAAGTATCCTCCCTTTCCCCCTTCACATCAACACCCCTGTTCAGCATGAAGAAGCCAGAGAGTCGGCATCCAGTTCCCAAATAAATAAGACAGTTGATTTAATTACCATTGGAAAATGCTTGTCATTTTCCTGTAGCATCTGGTCCCCACTGGATCCTTTTCATTTCCTTCACCTGCTCCCCCCACCAACCAATTTCTGCAGCTCTACAACTGCATCCCTGCCCATCCTCACCCTTCTGCCCCAAACCCTCACCTCCTTGTACCCCCAATATGTTTTTTTCCCAATTAAAAAAAGAGAGAGAAACAAGGCAGGTGTTTCAATATCCTACTACACTGCCATGGTGGTCAAGACAGCATGGTACTGGTACAATGACAGACACATAGATTAATGGAATAGAATTGAGAACCCAGAAACTGATTTTTGACAAGGAGATAAAATCAGTTAAGTGGAAAAATGACAGCCTTTTTAACAAATGGTGTTGGCAAAATTGGGAAAACATCTTCAGGAAACTCAAGCAAGACTCACACCTCACACCATAAACAAAACCCAACTGAAAATGCATCAAGGACCTAGGACTAAAACCAAGGACTATAAACTTCATTAGAGAAAAGCTTGGAAGAACCCTATAAGTACTAATCCCCAATTTGAACATTGAACAGTCTTCGAAGCATTCTGAAAAACTTACAACCAGGAGAGGGTAAAATAGATGAATGGAACCTTTTTTTTTAATGGGACCTTTTAAGAATAAAATCTCTATGCACATCCCAAAATTTCTCCAACAGGGTAAAAAAAGGAAGCCAAAGACTGGTAAAAAAAATATTTGGTAATGACCTGCCTGATGAGGGACCTATATTTTGAATTTATAGAATATTTGAGCACCACAACAAGATAAATGTAAACAATCCAGTTGCAAAATGGCCACAGGATATGAACATACACCTCACAACAGAAGATATTCATATGGTGAACAAACACATGAAGAAATGGTAAAAAGCCCTACCTCTAAGAGAGATGCAAATCAAAACAACTATGAGCTATCATCTCACCCCAGAAAGAATAGCAAACTTCAACAGAGCAGCAAGCAACAAATGTTGGTGAGGTTTTGGAGAGACTGGAACCCTTATTCACTGTTGGTGGGAGTTTAAAATGTTACAACCACAATGGAAGGCAGTACGGCAGTTTGTCACAAAGTTGAAAATAGAAATACCATTTGACCCAGCAATTCCACTACTGGGAATACACCCTAAATAAACCAGAACTGCCACCCAAGCAGATATGATATATGCTTACCCATGTTTATCGTGGTTTTGTTCACAATAGCAAAGAGTTGGAAACAAACCCAATTGCCCATCAACAAACAAATGGATAGAGAAGTTGTGGTATATCCACACAATGGAATATTATGCAGCACTGATGAACTCATGAAATATTATACAAAATGGGTGACCATGGAGGACATTATGCAGAGTGAAATATTTCAGTCACAAATGGACAAATACTGTATATTGCCACTGTTATAGAACAGAACTGATATGGGAGTTGGGGAGAAACTAAGAAAAGAGGGGATAAATAATGTACACGGCATTGAAACAAACGAGGGAGATATAAAAGGAACATATGATTAGGTATTATTGGCATGAGCAGGGTCCAAAATAAGAGTTTCATAGTAAAGTAGTTGGGGGGTGAGGGGAATGTATAACAATGAAAGAACTTTTTTCCCAAAGAAAAAAGCAAACTGGAAGGGAGGGTGAGGGGGCAGGGAAGAAAATATGTAACAATGAATGAATAGAAATAAAAATATGTTCAAACCTGTTAATACCAAATAAAGTATACATTTTCTAAAAAAAAGATTGTATGAAGCATAATAAATGAGGATTAACAGTGAGAATAAAGGTAGTTACAGAATTTATAACTGTGCTCATATAGAAGGATGTGCGCTCTCCTCCCATGCGATTAAGTGTCTCTGAAAATCCGCTGAAGGGTCAGCTATGGGTCAAATCTGACTCGATGTTACACAAACAACATGTAAAACCTGTACTTTAACCAAGAAGGAGTTGCTTAAAGGAAACAAATAGATACTGCCTGCGTTAAAACCAGGGTTATAGAATTTCTCCATGCTGATTCAATCTGTATGCTGTAAACTTAATCTGAGAAAGTGGACAGTATGAAGAAGAATGTGGCATCAGAATTCATATTATGCAGGTGATACAACTTTGCATGCAGAAAGTGAAGACCTGAAGCACTTATAAAAGAAGATTAACGACAACAGTCAATTACATCTCGACACCAAACAAACAAAAATACTACCAAATCAATAGATTATACATGATGAATGGAGAAAAGATAGAAGTAACAATTTCATTTTACTTGGATCCATAATTGACACTCAAATTAACAGTAGTCAAGAACTCAAAAGACGTTGTATTGAGGAAAATCTGTCAAGACCCTTTTTTAAAGTCGTAAGAGCAAAGATGTAATTTTAAAGAGTACAGTGCAAAAAAACCCAAACAAACAACAAGCCAAAACCATACAGTGTACCTGACTTAAGGCATGGTATTTTGAATTGCTTTAGATGTCTCAAAAAGTTGGGCAACGAATAAGGAGGATCAGAGGAAAATAGAATCCTTTGAATTGTGGAGTCAGCAAAGAGTGCTGATAAAGAACAAACAATTCTATCTTGAAAAAAGTACAACAGGGGTGCTCCTCAGAGGTAATGGCAGTAAGAGTTCATCTCACATACATGGATATGTTGCCAGATGCTCCAGTGTGTGTGTGTGTGTGTGTGTGTGTGTGTGTGTGTGATCATATGATCATACTAGGAAAAGCAGGGTGTCAGCAGAAGAGAGGAAGACTCTTAATGAAATGGAATAATGCAAAAATTCCAATAGACTTGAGCATGACAGAGACTGTGAAGATTACACAGCATAGGGAAAAATTTTGGCCTGCTATTGATAAAGTTCCTGTGAGTCATTGTTGACTTGATGGTACCTAACAATAGAAGAGTACTGAACATATCATGGACTGTCAAGACAATAAACAGGCCTGTCCTCAGAGGGTGAAACTAAGTTGCTCTCTAGAGGCAAGAATTTTTAAGCTCTGTATCAAAAATTCTGGGCATGTTGCCAGAAGGTACCAGTCCTTGGAAAAGGACATCATGCTTGGAAGGGTGGAGGGACAGCACAGTAGATGAATGAGATGACTGATACAGTAATTGGGGCAATGGTGATATATGTGTAGGAGTCAGTGGGACTGGCTCAGGACAGGGCAGGCTTCAGAGCTGCTCTACAAAGAGTGACTATGGGTTGTAGACAACCTGACATTACATAAAAACAATAATAATAACAAGGTCACTTACTGAAAAATTTTAATTCTAACATAATTTGCATGTTGAAATGTTTTACATGTTTATGAGTATGAGAGTATAGCTTCTGATTCTAAATCTTCACGAGGCAAAAATAGGAAATTACACAGGCAGAGAAAACTAGCATAGAAGCTTTATTGGCGTCATGGTAAGAAGTTGTGCTACCAACCCTAAGGCATATGATTTGAATTTACCAACAAACTGTGGCTAACTCTGAGAAGAATAGGAATCCCAGAACACTTGACTCTGCTAATGCAAAACCTATGCTTGGACTAGGAGGCAGTCGTCAGAACAGAGTAAGGAAACACTAGATGATTCAAAATTGGGAAGGCTGTAAGCCAGGGTTGTGTCCTATTTCCATACCTTTTCAATCTATATGCGGAACAGATTATCCTGGAGGCTGACCTCTATAAGGAGAAATGTGGCACCAGGATTGGAGGTAGACTCATCAACAATCTGTGTTGTATAGATGACACAACCCTGCTTGCTGAAACTGAGGAGGACCTGAAGTGCTTGCTGTAGAATGTCAAGGACTCCAGCCTTCAATATGGATTGAAACTCAGTATCAGGAAGACAAAGATCCTCACCACTGGGCCGATTGGCAGCATCATTATAGATGGTGAAGAGATTGAAATTGTTCACAGTTTTCGTTTGCTTGGCTCCACAATCAACACTCTTGGCACCAGTGGTGAGCAAATTAAAAGATGTATTTTGGTGGGAAAGTCTCCTGTCAAGAGACGTCTCCAAAGTACTGAAGAGCAACGATGTCAATCTGGAGACATCAAAACACTGGACAACGAGTAGTGATGATAGAAGGAGAATTGATGCCTTTGAGCTGTGGTGCTGGAGAAGAGTGTTGAATATACCATGGACTGCTAGGAAAACAAACAGGTTTGTCCTGGAGAAGGTGAAGCCAGGCTGTTCCTTGGAGGCAATGATTCTGAAGCTTCATCTGACATAGTTTGGACATGTTGCAAAGAGGGACCAGTCCTTGGAGAACGACGTCATGCTTGGGAGGGTGAAGGGACATCACAAGAGTGGGAGACCCTCGATGAGATGGATTGATTCAGCGACTGGGGTAATGGGGATGGGTGTGTCAGAGATGGTGAGATTGGCACAGGACAGAACGAAAGAGCCAGGTTTAGGGCTGTTGTACATAAGGTCGCTATGAGTCACAGACGACTTGATGGCACATAAAACAACAACAACTGCAGAATATAGATAAGAAATCTCCTATCATTAAATTGAAAGCTTCTAAAAATCCACTGGAGGGTCAGCTATGAATTGGTTCCTGCTTAACAGCACACAACAACAACCAGCGTAATCGATAATTGTTTTTGAGGATCTCTTTGAAGTGGTAAAGAGCAAAGATTACAGTTTAAAGAATAAGGTGTGCCTGATCCAAGTCATAGTGGTTTTAATTACTATATATATATATATATATATATATATATATATATATATGTGTGTGTGTGTGTGTGTGTGTGTGTGTGTGTGAAAATTAGACAATGAATAAGGAAGACTGAAGAAAAATTGATGTCTTTGAACTGTAGAGTTTGTGAAGAGTATGGAAGATACCATGGAATCTATCTTGGTTGAAGTGCAACCAGGAGGGGCCAGTCCTTGGAAAAGGCCTCAGTAGATCAGCAAAAGAGAGTATAACCTTCAGTGAGACGGAATGACATGGTCACTGCAACTATGGTGTTGAGCATGACAGAGTGTGAAAAAGGTGCAGGATAAGTAAAGGTTCAATCTGCTGTCCAGAGGGTTGATATGAGTTGGGGGAGCTCCACAGAACTTAACAATACAACAAAAACAGCCAGACATAAGTAGCTACATTTTGTTAAATATGCTTCTAGAGATGGGTAGAGATGAAAGGGTACTCTACATAATTCTTTATAAACTATTAAAATAAAAATATAATATAACTGTAGTCCTGTGATTTACCTGGAAATTCTAGTCTAAATCAAATAGGTTACACTATTTCTTTACCTTCTGATAGAAAATATTTAAAGTTTTACATTACAAATCCACTTCAATTGCAAATAGATAAATATGCAGGACAAACTTAAAGCCTCATAAATTGATGACATATTGTAGGGATTGCAGTGTTAGTCTTAGAACAATTTGCGCATGAGTTGTTGAATAGAAATTTTCTGTGTAAAATTTTACTTTATTATATGATTCTAGTATATTAATTACATTGTGCTCTTTTATTTTATTATATTTATATAACAAAATAAAATGGATAGCTTTGCATGTCAATAATAGTACATGTATAATTTTAAGTGTTGCATATTATTGTCATAGGAATAACAATTTTTTTATTATAATAACAATTATGTTATAAAAACATTTAGATTCTTTAGTGATTGTTTAGATTATTTCTAAGAATCATCAATTAACAATGAAATGAAATATCTTTATATCTAAATGTTTCCATGTTTGTTAAATTTCTAGAAGTACACTTTCTGGATGAAAGGATATCCAATTTTCAATTGAAATTGATATGTGAATTTTCTCCTAGAAAAACATGGTCAATTTACACTGCTATCAGCAGTTTATTAGAATACTCATTTTCTCTACATATTCTTCAACACTATTTTTATTGTTTCATCATTGTTAATATGAATGGTTGGGGAAAAACATTATTTTGTATTAATTTGTTTCATTACAGTTGAGATTGATTTTTATTAAAAAGACATTTTTATTTCAATTTGTATTTCCAACTTTGGAAATTATCCAACTTTAGAATATCACTTTTGAAAACTAATTTTTAAATTTAAAAAAAAATTAGATATTTTTAATAAATCCAATATGTGTGCTACTGAATCGAGCCTCAAAATAAATTTATGGATCTGTGACCTCAGTGGACCTATCTTGTGGCTAGGTGCCTTGAAGAAGCTCTTCATGACTACTAACACCTTGGTTTCGGAATAATCCTGGAGTCTTTACATCTATAGTCTACATTCATTAATTTATTTAACTCTTGACTTCTCTGTAAATCTTGACAAATTTCTCCATGAATTATTCACACTCATACACGCTGCAAATACTATCCCTAGATATTTAGAAATACTGTGACTATGATTTAGTTAAAGAGTGTGCAAATTAGAATAATATTTTTTAAAAAAAGAATAATATTTAAATCCCAGTTCTGCCATTTATAGCTGTTAATGGGAAAATGGTTTACCTGATTTCTCTAAGTTTCTGTGTCCTTATTTATAAAATGTAATGAATAATATTACCTTCCTGAGAAAATGTCTTTGGGAATTTAATGGGATATTACATATTAAATACTTAATCCAGTGACTTACAAAAAAGAACTTGATGTAAGCTTGTAAATTAGGTATGGAGGACAGAAAAAGTAACTAGGTACTTTGGAATTAAAACATACTCTTGAATATGTATTTTGCAGACTGAGTAAGGGAACACCGCCTGATTTAAAATTGGGAAAATTCTGGACTCATGTCATGACAATAATACCTAATCATATAATAATGAAAGAATTTTTCTTTTACTTTTCAAAGAGAAAAACAAACTGGAGGGGAGGGGTGGGCAGGAAGAAAAGTGCAACAATGAATGACTGGAAATCCAAAATCTCTGTAAATTTTCATTAAAATTAATAATACTAAAAAAAGTAATGCAAGTTCACAAGGAAAAAAAAATTGGGAAAAGTGTGCATCAGGGTTGTAGCCTTTCTCCGTATCTATTTAATCTGTATGCTGAACAAATTATTTGAGAAGCTGAACTCTATGAAGAAGAATGTGGCATCAGGATTGAAATACTCATCAATGACCTTTATTATGTGGATGACACATGTTGCTTGCTGAAAGTGAGGAGAACTTGAAGAATTTGCTCCATAAAGTTAAACATTGCAGACTTCAATATGGACTGTATCTCAACATGAAGAAAATAAAAGTCCTCACCATTGGACCAATAGGCAACATCATGAATGGTAGAGAAAAGATTGAGACGGCCAATGACTTCATCTTACTTGGATTCACAATCAATATACTTGGTACAAGCAGTCAGGATATCAGATGTATTGCACTGGGAAAATGTGCAGTCAGGGACCTCTCCCAATTATTGAGAGACAATGATGTCAGTGAGAGGACTAATGTGCACCTGATTCAGGTCATGGTCTTTTCAATCACTTGCTATGCATCTGAGAGCTGGGCAATATATAAGGGTGACAGAAGAAGAATTGATGCCTTTGAACAGTGGTGTTGGAGAAAAGTACTGAATGTCTCATGGACTGGCAAAAGAGCAAACAGATATATCTTAGAGAAGGTGCCAAAGTGCTTGTTGAAGGCAAAGACGATGAAGCTTTGTCTCAAATAATTTGGGCATGTTGCTAAGAGAGGCTATTCCTTGGAGAAGACATGAAGCTTGGAAAGGGAAAGGGAAAGGGAAAGAGAAGAAGACCTACAACCAGGTGGATTGACACAGTGACTGTAGTGGTGTGTCAGAGATTATGAGGATGGCACAAGATAAGACAGGTTTCAGATGTGTTGTTGATAGGGTTGCTGTAAGTCGTAGTCAACTTGATGGCATCTAACAAAAACAGCATATATATCTATATGGAGCTTTGGTGGGATAGTGTGTTATGTGTTGTGTTGCCAATTGAAATTTTAGCAGATTAAATTTACTAGCTACTTCATGATAGGGGTCTGCTTCTGTCAATATCTACAATCTTAGAAACCTGATGGAGGTTCACCATGAGTTGGCATTTACTACAAGGCAGTGACTTTGGCATTTGGGGATTTCTTTCGTGTGCATTAGAAAATGTGTGACTAGGCAGAAATCTTTCTGAGTTCTACCATCTAAAACAGCATCCTGTAACTTAAAAATCACTGTTAGTCATATTAATCAATCCCTACATTATCATTTTCAGTGTAGAATGAATTCCCCATTCTTTCAACCCAAATTCAAAGCCTACGATAGACATCATCAAACATATAAGGCTAAATGAGATAGGTAGAGGGAGCTGTAATAGTAAATTACTAACTAAAATAGTAAATACAATCTTCTATTTCCTTTGTAAAGTCCCTTTGCTCTGTTCTTTCAACTGCTTCCTGGTTCAGGTATAGGGTTTATATAAGCATCATCAAGTATTCTGAGATTCCCATGCTTCTCAAGGTTAGTCACAATTTGTTGTGTTACACACAGCCAAATGCCTTTGCTAGTCAACGAAACACAGAAAGACATTCCTCTTGTACTCTCTACTTTCAGATAAGATCCATCTAACATTGGCTATAATGTCCCTAGTGCCATGGCCTATTCTTAACCCAGCTTGTGCATCTGGCAGTTCTTTGTCCTTTTTTGTGTCATCTTCCATTAAAATGAAAGTGGTGGTAGTTACTGTTAGATGCCATCGAGTTGAGTACAACTCATTGCGACCCTATGAGCAAAAGATTCCCAGAGATTTCAATTCATTAAGTAATGGCCAAAAATCTACTTTTGAAATAAGCATGTCAGTTCTTCACAGACCACAGTATGAGAAGCACTGAGCTAGGGACATTAATGAATCTTCAAGAGAAGAGCACTGCTCTCTTTATGGAACTAGTATAACTTTCTGAGGACCCTAAGAATTTTTACTTAAATTCCCCTTCTCTTAGTGTTAATTTAATTTATTCAGCACAGAAGGCTTCCAAATTCTTTCATTGTGCATCCTGTCTGTCTCTAGAAGTTAAATATCATCACAACATCTCCCTTGTTAAATGTCACAAAGATACTTTTTCTTGGAATGCAAGGTTTAATGAAGGGTAAAATATCGCTATAGTAATAACATAGGATGCTTTTAAGGCTATTGAGCAGAGTACATCCAGGATGAAATTCTACTATAGAGAGGTTTAAGATATTTTCTAATGTAAAACAGAGAAACCACCAGTGAGACTATCTCCCATTAGTGTAACATTTATAGAGAATAGCCTAATGGGATTACAATACAACTAGAGCAATGTTGTATGTTTATAAAACTCCATTTAGTAGATTTTAGCATGAAGAGCGTCTCCTAATTTAATCAGTCTTAATGTTTACCATTTTCAACACTTTGTATCTTGACTGATTGCCCATTCTTCATCTTACTCAATTGTTATGGATCCATTTAACAGAGCAAAATAGCATTAGCATCTAAAACAAATTACCCCTTGAAAAGGTCAAAGTAACACCATTTTTGCTCTATTTCAAAAGAAGAAATGGAAACTCTAAATTGCATAGCCCTTAATCCCACCTCTACAAAGCACAAATGTTCTTCTATAAGTTGGTCATTGATGCTCATCAAAGCCCATTAAAACACATCAGATTGTACTTATTCAGTCAAATCCTTTCAGTGTATAAATTACTCTCTGGGGCTTTCAGAGGTGCAGTAACTCTCTGAGGCCTTGGTTTGTGAATAAGTGCAGCACAGCAGCCATTTATTAATCGATCTTGTGGCCTAAATGTGTTAATGCACTCCCCAGGGGACTGACTGGCTTAATAGTCCTCTGCTCCAAAAGGCCTTTACAAATGGAAGTCATTATGGTGACACTATCCTCTCAACCCAGGTCTTAGGACTACCATTGTCTATTACATTTAAAACATTCTAATTCTCAGAATGAAACTTATTAAGCATAAAATTCACAAGCTCTTATCAGCTTATGCTCTCACCTCCATTAGTGAAACATACTCTTCAGCAATGAACCAGTGCACAATTTAGACCTTCTCAACAGCTAATATTTCATCATAGGGAAATAATTAGGATCATTTAACTATTAATAAGGAATAGTACAGCAAGTTTTAGCATGGTCGCAAATCTCACAATACCTTGGGAATCCTTTTCATAGTAAAGCAGATTGTCACAGCAGGGGACATGGAAGTGCAAGACAAGTAGCAGAGACAAGTGGCAGACTCACCCCCTAGACTTTTATTTAAAGCATAGTTTTGTTTCTTCAACAATAGATCATGTATTTGACAACTGTCTTCTGCTTATGAACTTCATAGTATCTCCATTAAAGCAAAAGATGAAAATAAAGGAAAACTAAGCACTTGTTACCACCCTAATTTAAATCCCCTTTCCTAAAACGTTGGCTTATCTTTCTTCCACCTAAAAAACCTTTTCAAGGCCTTTTCAAATTCGTTGGTCCCCTGGTTCACTGTTCTCTCAGCTACTATTTGGAGTGCAGGTATTATTTTAACATTTATTTATTTATACTCCCATTTGTTCTTAAAAGAAGTTAAAACAGCACAGGTATTAATTACCTATTTCAAATGGTTTTTAGTTACATTGAGTATAAAGGCCTTGAAGAGACTAGTATTTTCTTAACCCACGCAGGGTTTTTTCTTGTCTCTGAGACTGCCAATTTTAAGACTTGACTCTTTCTGTTTTCCCAAAAAGCTCTGAATCATTTCTTAAAGAGAATCCAACCCTCTACTTTTATCTTCCTCTCTTTCAACCTTCAATACCTTTCTAATACACCTATTTAAGTTTGTTTGCTTTAGATTAATGGACATAATCAAGAGCTTGAGGTTGTTAGCAATTACAGCTTGCTCAGATCCATAATCAACTCTCTTAACATCAGCAGTCAGGAAATCAAAAGATGAATTGCAATGGGAAAATCTGCTGTCATGGACCTCTCCAGAGTGCTGAAGCAATGATGTCAGTCTAGAGACTAAGATGCTCCTAATTCAGGCCATGGTCTTCACAATTACTTGTTAATGCTTCAGAGAGTTGGACAATGACTAAGGATGACAGAAGAAGAATTGATGCCTTCAAGTTGTGGTACTGGAGAATCTTGAACATACCATGGACTGACAAGAAAACAAATAGGTTTGTCTTGGAGAGGGTGAAACCAAGCTTCTCCTTGGAGGCTAGGATTTTGAAGCTCTACCTCATTTACTTTGGGCATGTGGCCAGGAGAGATTGGTCCTTGGGGAAGGATATCATACTGGGAAGGATGGACGGATAGCACAGGAGAGGAAGAGCCCAGATGAGATGGATTGATACAGTACCTGGGGCAATGGGGGTTGTTATGTCAGAATTAGTGAGACTGGCTCAGGACAGAGAAAGGTTCAGAGTTGCTATAGGGTCGCTATACATTGCAGGTGACTCAACTAACAGTTTGAAAGCAGGAGTGGCATCCAATTCCTAAACAACATGCCTCCAAATGCTCTATAAACTTTGATAAATGTCGATAGCTGCAGAGGGGCTGCAGGTCTTTTGTTCATAGGGTCATTATGAGTCGTGCTCTACTCGAATGCAATCAACAACACAGTAAGCATCTTTAAATGCACTGTGGACAAGAAATACCAAACAATGTGCCTAAAAATATTTGAAAATATTTATTTCCATAATTTTAAAGGAACTCTGTTTCACTTATATGTGCAGCCACTTTCTGAATGTGGAATCTGTGTCTGTGTACATTTCTTCTCTGCTGCAGGTGTTCACACACAAAATAACCCGGCCACATAACATGAAATTCATTATAGCCAAATATACCTAATATACAGTCAAATGTATCTGAATCTGATCCAGTACAACATGATTGGATCATTTCTTCATTTACACACAGTCTTTATTTAAGAGAGTCTAAGGGATTATTAACAGCATACCTACCACTCCATGTGACTTCACAAAAAAAAGCCACTTTTAAAATATGGATCCTCATTTAAGAGGAAGGTCTGAAGTTGAGAGAAGTAAATTGATTGGCTAAATAGCACAAAGTTAATGAGCATCAGGATCTGAAATTTCTGGTATTTAGTAAACTGTGATTATACAGATTAAATAAATCTACAAACCAGACAAGAAAGTCCTATGAGAGTAGAAAAACAGTAGCTGTTGTTCTTCATTGTGGCCCAGGATCCAGCACAGGGATATCATAAATTTTTAATCTTAATCAAATGGCTAAACGAATCGAAAAGTGAAAGGAACACAGAAATTCTCTCAATTTTGAATTTTGTTTGGAGGATTCTTCTTAATTTTTAAAAATTTTATACTGATGTATTTACCAAGTTCGAATACATAGTTTTTCACACAAGATCTTTTACATTTTTATCACCCCACATATGCATCAAATTGTGAGACCCTATGATTAAACCTCACCCTTGCTCATCCTCACCCCTCTGCTTCCACTCTACCCTTCCCCTTGGATCCTCATATTTGCCTTTATGGGACTGAGATAGATCACTCAGCATAATGCTCTCCAGTCCCTCCCAAGTTAGGTGGCAATTTACAGAATCATTGTTTTAAGGATTCTTATTGCTCTGGTGATGTGGTCCTCATGGTACATCAAACGTTCATGCATCCATTAAGTCTCCAGTCGCTCAAATCTACCACTGAATGTGAAGGAGAAAGATGGACAGTCGCCGCCCATCAATATTTCAAAACATCAAAGTGAAAGGCAGTGCTCTCTAATTGAAATCATTTCATACCTAACCCTCCAATGAGTTTTCAGAAGCTGTATATCACATGAGAGGAGTGGCTGGTGGATTTGAACAATAAACAGGCATCGCCTTTTCAGTTAGTGGCATAGCTCTCTGCAGTGTATGCCACCAGAGCTTCCTCATTAATATTTACAGGGTTAGAAATCTGATGGAGGGTTACAATGAGTCAGAGTCATCATGTCTATAGCCCTATTCTAGTTAAAATAGGCCCAGGTTTTTTTTTTTTCATCCAGTACAAATTTTATATTGGTTTAAAGGAAAAGACATTTTTGAGGGGATTCTAAATGGATCATAGCACCTTAAGCTGCGAATATGCAACCCTGTTCCATGATTATTGTTGTTGTTGTTGTTGTTAGGTGCCGTCGAGTCGTAGATGACTCATAAGGCCCAGTTTTTTGAGCTCAAGGAACTGAAGAACAAATTCAAACCTCAAGTTGCTATAATCAAAGATGCTTTCGGCAGAATGTTAAATGATCCAGGAAGTATTAAAAGAAGATGGAAGGAATATACTGAGTCACTGTATTGAAAGGAATTGGAAGACA
>NW_006399881.1:1827759-1892279 GCF_000299155.1 Elephantulus edwardii
ATTCAGTGACTGGGATAATTAGGATGGGAGTGTCAGAGACAGTGCGATTGGCACAGGACAGAGCGGAGTTTAGGGCTGTTGTACATAGGGTCGCTATGAGTCGCAAGCGAGTCAACGGCACATAACAACAACAACAACAACAACAGGGGATGTTTTTCCCTACATAAAGTTGCTATGGCTCACATAATAAGGAGTTTCTCTGCCAACCCAGATGTTGGCAGTTTGAATCCACCAGCAGCTCCACGGGCGAAAAATGGACAATCTCCTCCTGTGCAATTTACAGCCTCTGCAAACCTGCTGGAGGGTAAGCTTTGAGTTTGTTCCAACTTGATGGCATATAACAATAACAATTCATGGCCTAGTGGTAAGAAGTTGTGCTGCCAACCCAAAGGCATGCAGTTTGAGTTCACGACTGCCATACTTACAGTCTCTTCTGATGTCTAATTTGGTGTGTGTTTTTTTTTCCTTTCTCTTCTGTCTTTGTTATAACCTTTTGCTTTATTCATGATATCATCTCACAGCTCATCTGTTCTTTGATTACTGTTGTTCAGTGCTTCAAACCTATTTTTATGATGATTTTAAAATTCAGATGGATTAGATTTAAGATCATATTTTAGTTCTCATGAACTTATTTTCATTTGTTTAGGCTCAAATTGAAATTGTACATGAGTAGTTGATGGTCTGACCCACAGTCCACCCTTGGCCTAATTTTGACTGCTGATATTGAGCTTCTTCAAAGATTGGTTCCACAGATGCAATGGATCAGATGAGATTCAGGTGTAAAGTCATCATTTGTGTCTCTTTAAAAAAAATGGAATTAATAAATCTGCCTTATGAGGAGAAATGTGGCATCAGGATTGGAAAAAGACTCATTAACAATCTATATTATGCAGATGACACAACCTTGCTTGTTGAAAATGAGGAGGACCTGAAGCGCTTGCTGCAGAAGATCAAAAGGACTGCAGCCTTCAATATGGATTGAAGCTCAACATCAAGAAAACAAAGATTCTCAGCACTGGGCTGATTGGATCATCATGATGGATGGTGAAGAGATTGAGAATGTTCACAGCTTTAGTTTGCTTGGCTCCACAATTAACACACTTGGCACCAGCATCCAGGAATCAAGAGATGAATTACATAGAGAAAGTCATCTGTCAGGGACCTCTCCAGAGTACTGAAAAGCAATGATGTCAGTCTGGAAACTTAGGTGCTCCTAATCCAGGCCATAGTCTTTACAATTGCTTGCTTTGCATCAGAGAGCTGGACAATGGGCAGGAATGATAGAAAGAGAATTAATAACTTTGAGCTGTGGTACTGGAGAAGAATTTGGGAAAAATACCATGGACTGCCAGGAACAAACAAATTAGTCCTAGAGAGGGTGGAACCAGGCTGCTCCTTGGAGGCAAAGATTCTGAAGCTTCGTCTGACATACTTTGGACATGTTGCAAACAAGGACCAGGAAGACCTTTGATGAGATAGTTTGATTCAGTGACTGTGGTAATTCGGGTGGGTATGTTAGAGACAATAAGATTGGCACAGGTTAGAGCAGTATTCAGGGCTGTTGTACATAGGGTCTCTATGAGTCGCAGGTGACTCAATGGCACATAACAACAACAGTGAATAAATCATTAAAAACACATAATTTGAACATTCTATTTCCAGCCTCATTTCTATCACCAAGTCCATATTTTCCAACTACTATTCCTTCTTCACTGAAAACCCTATGAATGGTAGAAAAACATAGATATATATAGTAGTAGTGGTAGAGTCCAGATAGGAAGTCAGTCAAAAGGAGGAAACATAATGGCAAACATTCTTTAATAATTGAAACGTGGAGTGTATGTACCATAAATATTCATGAAAAGCAGAATGCATGAACATCAACAGTCTAGGCATTAGTGAGATGAGACAGACTAGCTTTGGTTACTGTGAATCTGGTTATCATATGGTATACTATGCTAGAAATGGAAAAAACAGAAGAATGGTGCTGCAGTCATCATCAAAAAAATGAATTTCCAGTTCTATCCTGAAATTCAATATTGTGAGTAATAGGATATTTTCCATACATATACAAAGAAGACCCATTAATATAATTATTATTCAAATTCTAGCATCAAAGAAGAAATTGAAAATTCTTTCCAAATCTTGCAGTCCAAAATTGACCAGACAAGCAATCAAGTTGTATTAATGATAATTAGTGACTGCAATGCAAATGTTGCAAACAGTGTTGAAGGAATATGGGCTTGGTGTTAGAAATGAGGCAGGTGACATGGATATATAGTCTCTACTTTCTTCTGTAGAGAGCTTTGGGGGTGTAGTTCATCGAGAGTTATACTGTCATCCCAAAAGTTGTATGTCTCTGGTAATTTGAATCCACTGTGGTTGAATGAGAGAAAGATGGGAAATCTCTCCCTGTTGTGGCGTATAGCCTTAGAAATCCAATGGGCATTTGCTATATTGGAAGCAACTCTATGGCAGTAAGTATAGGAGAGATTTTCTTCAATACTGTTAAATAATAACAGAGAGGAAACATGGTACAAAACAAAACTATATATAGGCTTTGGAGCTGACTTATGTACTAATGCCAGCTTCAACCAGTTAGATATGTGGCATTGAACAAGTTAGATTAGAACTACTAGCTTCAATGCTTCTACCTGCACAGTGGGGGAAATGTAACTCTTCTTACCAGGTTGTAGTGAAAATAATCTAAGATGCAGTGCTTAAAGTGCCTATTACAGTGCTTGGGACTTAGGAAACAATTAAGAAGTTGAATTATTAATGAAAAGTATTTCTGCAGAATTGCCACTTTAAAATTCACTCCTTTGGGGTTAATGAGCTACTCACCTAAATAGGGTCATCCTTAGACGAAGTTGTAAAGTATAAAACTTGCCATTAGCATCCACATTTAGACTTCTTTTCGATGCCAATCTGTCTTTAAATTAGAGCGAAAGATCACAGAATGCTAGGAATAAAAAGAAACAAAGGGGGGAAAAGTCCTATTTTTAGACTAGATTTGTGACTTTGGAAGCTGGGTGATAGATGTGGCATATTTAAGAACTAGTTTTTCCAGAAAATGAAGCTGGACTAGACAGACACTATAAATTTCCCTGATGTTCTGATAGTTAGTGCATTATCATTTAAGCACTACTCTTCAAATATGACTAAAAATATATATGTGTGTGTGTCTTCTCCCCTACTTCATGTATTTCCGATTACCTTAATCATTCATTATTTTTTTCAAACTTACAACATAAAAATGAGTAATGGCTTTGTGTTAAGAAAATTTGCAAGAGAGAATAGTATAATGTGGAACAGCTGCACCATGAATTTTATGAATGCTTTGTTGAAAATAACATTAAATGGCAAAATCAGTCCGTAGATTAACTCTGCAGTGTTTTATTCTATGCGGATCATTCATCATTCGTATTTACCTAGGACAAGACAAACTTGAAATAACTTATCTTGATTTTACTAGGTAGAAACCAACAGCATCACCATCATTCCTTTAATAAGCAACTGGTGTTGGCACTTTGGTTAAGCATTGGCTGCTTACTGGAAGGTCTACAGCTCAAGCCCACCAGCTACTCACCAGAAGAAAGATGTGCCAGTCTGCTTTTGTCAAGAGTAGAGCCTTGGAAACCCTATTGGCCTATTCTGTTCTATCTTAGAGAATTTAGTTTTAATGTATGGTAAGTACATGGGCATGAATATTACTATCTCTTCTCAAAGAACTTAAAATTAGGAAACAGACTGTGCAAATAAATGCCACAGTACTTTATTGAGCTTGTAGCCTAGTGGTAAGAAGTAGTGATATCTATGCTAAGGTATACAGTTCAAATGCACCAGCGGCTTCACTGGAGAAAGATGGGAAATCTCTTCCTTGGTGATTTACTGCCTCTGCAAACCTACTGGACGGTTAGCTATTAGTCGGTTCCAACTCGATGGTACACAAATATAACAACATATTAGAGTCAGGGAGCTCAGATGACCTCCTGGGTAAGAAATTATGCTGCCAACCCAATGGCAGGCAATTCAAGAGTTCACAAGCTGGTCTATGGAGAAAGATGGGTAATCTCCTCCCATGCAATTTCCAGCCTCTGACAACCCACTAAAGGGTCAGTTATGAGTCAGATTCAACTTGACAGTACAACAACAACAATAACATATTAGGGTCAGCAGTGGTATGTTATCAAGCACCACCTCTTTCCTGAGCCCTCTCTACTGTAAAAGCAGCAAGGACAGTATGGGGAGAGGATTGGAATCTGACATCCACAAACTCCACATGGAAGAACAATCTCACCCACAACATCAAAAGCACAACACTGTTTCTTATGAGTTCAGAGATGTCCTCATGTTCCCTACTTCTGATTTTAGTAAAGATAAATTTGAGGATGTTCAGACCAAATGTTACACAAGCCAATCTGTCTTATGTGGGGCTCTCTAGAGAAACAAAAACAATGAAGCTTATCATTCGCTCAATGCTGTCCAATTGAAACCAACTCACCAATGACCCTTCAGCAGGTTTCTGAAGGTTATAAATCATGTAGCAGAAAACAGTCAGTCCTCTTGTGGAGCAGTTGATGAATTTGAACCACATACCTTTGAGTTGGCTACACAATTCATTACCACTAAGCCATCAGTGTCCATTAACACCATAGAGGTTAGAATTTACAGAGCAAGGAGACACCACATGGTTCAGAATCAAGAAAGGGGGTCCGCCAGGGATGTATTCTGTCTCCATACCTTTTCAATGTGTATGCAGAACAGATCATCTGAGATGCTGGGCTTTACGAGGAGGAGGAATGTGGCATCAGGATTGGGGGAAGAGTCATCAACAAACTGCATTATGCAGATGACACAACCCTGCTTGCTGGAACTGAGGAGGACCTGAAGCACAAAGCAGAAAGTCAAGGACTGCAGCCTTCAAGACGGATTGAAGCTCAACATCAAGAAAACAAAGATTCTCACCACTGGGACAATTGGCAGCATCAGTATGGATGGTGAAGAGATTGAGATAGTTAACAGTTTTCATTTGCTTGGCTCCACAGTCAACACTCTTGGTACCAGCAGCCAGGAAATCAAGAGACGAATTGCATTGGGAAAGTCAGCTGTCAGAGACCTCTCAAGAGTACTGAAGAGCAACGATGTCAGGCTGGAGACTAAGGTGCGCCTGATCCAGGCTATAGTCTTTGCAATTACGTGCTATGCATCAGAGAGAGTTGGACAGGCCTAGAGATGAAGAGAATTGATGCCTTTGAGCTGTGGTGCTGGAGAAGAGTGTTGAATATACCATGGACTGCTAGGAGATCAAACAGGTTTGTCCTGGAGAGAGTGAAACCAGAATGGAGTCAAAGATTCTGAAGCTTCATCTGACATAATTTGGGCATGCTGCAAGGAGAGACTGGTCCTTGGAGAGGACATCATGTTTGGGAGAGTGGAAGGGCGGCACAGGAGAG
Source organism: Elephantulus edwardii (assembly GCF_000299155.1). NCBI lineage: Eukaryota > Metazoa > Chordata > Mammalia > Macroscelidea > Macroscelididae > Elephantulus > Elephantulus edwardii. The sequence goes on from NW_006399881.1 coordinate 1,833,216, forward strand.
GAAGACCCTTGATGAGATGGATCGATTCTGTGATTGGGGTGGTGGGAGTGAGTGTGTTGGAGACGGTGAGGTTGACACAGATAGAGCAGGGTTTAGGGCTCTTGTACACTATGAGTCACAAGCGAATCGATGGCACATAACAACAACAAGGATGGTTGAATTATAGTGAAGATTATGGCCATGTTGACACATAATATTAACCATCATAAAGTCCAAGGGTAGATTCATCACACTACAATACTTTTTCATTTGCTACTTGAATTAATCATTGCCACTTTTAAAATAAATTTATTTTATGTTTTAATTCAGATTTTTAGTTTCCCTTGCAATATTAAAAGATCTGGAAACACTAGACATTTCCCCATTATAATTAACCATTGCTGAGTAGTAGAAGCTCAGTTTAGACAACACAAGAATCCCACTTTTTATCCCCACAGGTCACAACACTGCTTTTTGTTCTTTACTCTTGCTTTCCTTCATTCCCTTTATCTCTCAGCCTCTGTAGGCATTTGATTTTGTGGCCCATGTGTACCCACACTCTCAAGTTAAACGTGAAGTCTCACTGTGGTCTAGCTCAGAGCTAAAGTCCTACTTTGTTCTTCTACCCACATTTCTTTTCTTCTCTTTCTTTTTTTTTTTTTTTTTTTTTGCGGGGGGAATAGATTGCTTTATATTCTCAATCATGTTCCATCACTATGGGCAAAATATAATTTTTAAAAAAAGTTTCTTGCTAGTTTATTTACAAAATTAAAATTGTTTTCGAGAACAAATTCTTTCAATTTCCCTTACCCTCCCACCCAGCAAATCGTACAACCTCACAATTAATCGCCCCTTCCCCTGCACATCCTCATTCCTCTGCTTCCAACCTCTCCCACCCCTCTCGGATCCTTATACTCATCCTACAATAGCCTTTCAAGCACAGGCAATTCCTGATCTTTTACTTTTTGCTCTTACTTCCATCCCAATCATATCTCTCATTGAAATATTATTGTTTTTGTAAGTTGCTATTGATTTTGACTTAACTCACAGGGCATCCACATGACAGAGTAAAACTTCCTCCACAGTAATTTTGTCTAGGCTGTAATCTTTTACACAGATTTCCAGATATATTTCCCATTAAGCTACTGGGTGAGTTGGAACCATTCTCTTTTTGGTTAGCAGCTGTTTGGCTAACTGTGGAACCAGTAGAGATCTTTCTTGAAAACAATATTCTCAAAGTATTGACTCAGGATGACTTTTTTCTCTTAATACTACTGAATTAGTACAATCTATAATAATGAGAAGAGGTAGCTGGCTATTTGTTAAGTGGAAAGTCTACTTAACTGAATGGAAGTATAATCATAAACAGTGAGTATAAGCCTCTCAACCATTTTTTCTTTTTAAATCTGAAAAAAGTACTTAAGAGTAAGCAGGAATGGAATCCTCAGTGGAGTAAATGACTTGGCCAAAGACCTTGAAGGAAAACCAAAACATTTAGGTGATAAGTCAGTGAAGAATTGGGTAAGACAAAAGTATCATCCTCATATATTACTTTTTAGTTGTTGTTGTTCTTGTTGTTAATTACCATTGAGTCAGAACCGACCCACAGCTGACCCTCTGGTGGGTTTTCAAAGGCAGTTAATTGCACAGGATGAGAGTGCCCATCTTTTTCCTGCAGAGCAGCTGGTAGCCTCGAACTGCGAGCCTTCGGGATTACAGCGCAACTCCTTGCTATTATGACATCAGAGCTCCCTCACATATTACTTTTTAGTCATAAAGGGGGGGGGAGTTAACTTTTAAACAGAGCAAGATAGCAGACTCTTCTTAATCCAGTGACCCATTCATCAACACCAAATAAATCACTTATTTTGCATGATGATACAATACACAGTGCAATCTATGATGTAGCTCTGAAAAAATTAATACAATCCAATAAGCTTTAATTTTAATAACTATAGAAGATGAGAAATAAGCAGAACAACACCACAATGGGGGGGAGGAATAGTGAAAGTTGACTGATTCTCAGGGATAATATTCTTGATCTTTTCAGGAAGTCAAAATCTAAGAAATAAAATAAACTGTCTTTATAATATAAGCACAAAAAGCATTTCATGACAGCACAAAGCTTGTATACTGAATCCAGGTTTGAAAAATTCATTTTAATGTCTGGCCAAGTGACTGGAAAAGATCTATTTTTGTTCCAATTCACAAGAAAGGTGATCCAACAAAACATAGAAACTATTGAACAGTTTCATTAATATTACATGCAAGCAAAATCTTTCTGAAGATCATCTAAAAATGGCTAAAACAGTACATTGTGAGAGAACTGCTAGAAATACAAACTGGGTGTGGAAGTAGTCATGGCACCAGGGATATCATTGCTGATGTCATATGGAAATTGGTTGAAAGCAGAGAATACAGGAAGAATGTATATTTGTGTTTTATTCACTATGCAAAAGTGTATGACTGTGTGGCTCATAACAAACTATGGCTAACATGAAAGAGAATGGGAATTTCAGAACACTTAATTGTGCTTATACAAAATCTATACTTCGATCAAGAAGCTTTTGTTTGAAAAAGGAAGCACTGCATGGTTTAAAATCAAGAAAACTGTGTGTAGCATGGCTGTATTCTCTCTCCATACTTGTTCAATCTGTATGTTAAACAAAAAATTCAATAAGCAGACCTTGTGAAGAAGAATGTGCTTTCAGGAACAGAGGAAGCCACAACAACCACCTTTGTTATGCAGATGACACAATCTTGCTTGCTGAAAGTGAAGAGGACTTCAAACACTTGTTGAAGAAATCAAAGAGTACAATATGGATTACATCTCAACATCAAGAAAACAAAGATCATTACCACTGGACCAACAGATAACATCATGATATATGGAGAAAAAGATTGAATTTGCCAATTGCTTCATCTTGCATGGATCCACAAACAACACCATCAGAACCAGCGATCAAGAAATCAAAAGACATGTTACACAGGGAAAGTCTACTGTCAGGATGGTAACACGTCATCTCACTTAACTGTGGGCATGTAGTTAGGAGGGGCTATTCCCTGGAAAGGGACATCACCCTTGGAAAGGTAGAAGGTCAGCAAAGAGAGGAAGACCTTAAACAAGATGGATTAACACAGTGGCTGCAGCAATGAGATAAAGTATATCAGAGATGCTATTAGATATTGGCTAATATCAGAGTTCAGATCTTCTGTTCATAGGGTTGCTATGAGTCATACTTGACTCGATGGCACCTGACAATAACAACAAGATACAATAAGGGGAATTTTAATGTAGACTGCATTAGATGATGCTATGGGAATGAACATAATTTTATATATTTTAATCATATTGAAATTATGACAATGAATGCCTTTATTCTTAAAAAATGCATACATAACTAAGCATGTAGAAATGCCATGCCATTACATCTGCAAATTTCTTTCAAATGATTCATCCAAAAATAGTGTATAGATATTGTACGTTGTACATTGCTGTAAATTGGAACAGACTCATAGCTGACCCTTCAATGAATTTTCAGAGACTCCAAATTGCACAAGAGGAGACTGTCCATCCTTTTCCCATAGAGCAGCTGGTGTGTTCGAACCACCAGCCTTTGGATTGCAAGTGCAACTCCCTACCTACGAGGCTGCCAGAGTTCCCTAGACAAAATTGCAGAGCAATTTTAACAAAAGAATAGGCAAGTGATTTCATCAAAGACGTTTTTAGTATTAAAAAAAAAAACCCACCATTGATGATTCACAAAAAGAAGAATGGTTGCTATAATATCAGAGAGTAAAGGGGGAAGTTGTGAGTACCAATACATGTGACTTCAATAGCTCAGGATGCTTAAACTTATAACCATTTATCTGCAACCAACTGGATATTAAGCCAAGTACTCTAGGATTTTGGTTCTTTCTTAGTTATCCTTTCTTTTCCTAATTCTTGTACTCTGGAAATGTCTTAGCTACTCCTCCTCTATCTGTTTCTTCAATGACCTGTTTTGGGGTTATTATTATTATTATACTACTTATACTAGATTACTTACCCATCTCATCTTTTAGTTGGAAAGCTTTTCTAGGACAAGGCTAGCATGCCTCACTATTTCCCTAGGTTTTAGTCCAGCGCATGACACAGAGTTAGTGGCATTTTCTCTGACTCATGGTGATCTCATGGCGTAGCAAAATGAAACAGCACCCAGTTCTGCTCCATCTTCATGATCTTTGGTATGTTTGATTGCATTGTTTTGGTTATTGTGTCAAAATAGCTCACTGACAGCATCTCTCATTTTTGTGTCTCTATAGTTTGCCAAAGGTGATGTTCATTTTCAGTGTTCAGTTCCTCTTGAGGTATGTCCAAAATAAGCAAATTGAAGTCATCTCTAAAGAGTTGTCAAGTGCCATCGAGTCAAAACTGACCCATAGTGGATCCTCCAGAAGGTGGTCAGAGGCAGTAAATCCCAGAGGAGGAGAATTCCCATCTTTCTCCCATGGACCAGCTGGTGGATTTGAATAGCATGCCTTTGGGTTGGTAGTGCAGCTCCTTACCACCAAGCCATCAGAGTAATCTGATTACACGTTTGTTTTTTTTAAAAATTATTCTTTTTTTAAATTTTTTTTACACTTTTTCTAAAATGGATTTGTTTGTCATTTTGGCAGTAAACACTCAATAAATATGACATCTATTATTGGAGTTTAATTATTGCTAGTTCCTCTTCTGATATTTTGAGTCTAATTCTTATTCTCTCTTGATAGCAGAGACTCAAAAATCTAACAAGCTATCCGTCAAGCTGTCTGGAAATCTGTCTCAGTATCGCCTCCCAGTGGACTCTCGTCATGCTGTTCTGTTCATCTGTCAATGCATGCCTATTACTTAATTTTCTAAAATGTCAGCCTCAATGTCACTGTTCTTTTCTGTTATATCAAAATCCTGAGGCTTTTCCTGTGGGAAGTTTTAAACACCTGAGATTGAATGGAGTGAATGGCAGTTTAGTGACACTGTAGGCCTCAAAGTCCATTATCTGACTTGTAGTTAAGTGTGATGAGTGATCCAAATGAGTTGTTTCTACTGAATCTGATCAAGATAATAATTTTTCCTCATTTATATTCTCCTTTAATTGTCAGTACTTTTTTTCTTGTAAAATCTCACAGAGGCTATTAAATGTAAGTCCAGTATGAATGTTGAGTGCTGTTAACTATTTCTAGTCTTTTGGACATCTTTTTTCAACTTACAGGGGCTATAGCCATACATATTTACCATCTCTGGTGGCTTGGTGGTAATAAATTGCACTGCCAATGCAAAAGTATGCAGTTTGAATCCAGCAACTGTTCCATGGGAGAAAGATGGGAAATCTCCTTTGCCATTTACTGCCTCTGAAAACCCAGCTCTAAGGTCAGCTATGGATCAGTTACTCAACAGTACACATCAATAGAAAGTAGGAGTTAGTGACTCTATGTCAATTCAATGGCTAATATTTTGGAAGTAGATGCCTAAGCCTTTCTTGAGAAGCACTTATGGTTGGACTAGGATTACCAACATTTTGGTTACCAGCTGAGTCGATATTTGCACCATCAAGGGATATCACTGCTAAAGTCAGGGACCAGTTATTCTCAAATCCACCACTCTTCAGGCAGCTATACAGCATAAGGATATTTATTAGCTAGCGATAAGCTATGGTTTTTTAAAGCACCATCAGCACATTGCATGCACAGAATAAATGAGATCCAATTAAGATTCACATATTTCATGAAACCTCTAGGAAGCCATCTAGTAGTCCTGACTCACGGTAGAGGTTAATAAAGGGCAAGGGCTAAACTTTATGAGGTTGGAAAAAAATGTAAATACTTGGGCCAGCTTTTCCAGGAGAGGCAAAAAAATTAAAGTCTGATACATTTTCAGACTTGAATAAAAGAAAGGGCATTATCCCTAGTGGCCTCACTACTGTCTTTGGTTAATTTTCAATGAAGCTTGCTGCCAAATGATGCTGTAGCTGGCCAAGCTAGAGTCAGCACCCTCCAGCCTTTTTGATCATCTGCCATTCCAGGCTTCAAACGTAGTAACCAGCAGAAATGGCCAGTGCTGCCAATGCTGTGATCTGCAAAGCCAGTTCTTCCTTTATCCCTTCATGAATATACCAAAGATTTTATGTATTCATGGCCCTTGGAGGGTACTTATCTATAACTTCTTATTTTTCATAATTCCCATAAGAACGTAAACTCTATAAAGACAAAGATTTACCCTTTTCCATTTAACAGTGTCTTCCTAGCACCTACCACGTTGTTGTTGTTGTTTTGCCACTGAATCAGAATCGACCCATAGCTAGCAGGTTTTCAGAGGCAGCAAATCACACTAGAGGACTGTCCATTCTTTCCTCATGGAGAATATGGATTCAAACGTCATACCTCTGGGATTGGGATTGTAGTGCAGCTTCTTACCAGTAGGCCACCAGAGCTCCTGGTACATTCCATTGTTGAAGTTAATGTAGTTTGTAGGTATTGTTGAGTACAACTCATAGCAACCCTATGAACAATAGATCTGAACCGTGCCCCTATCTTGTATCATCCTCACAATCTCTGACACACTTGGGTCCATTGCTGTAGTCATTGTATCAACCCAGCTGGTTGAGGGTCTTCCTCTTTTTTTAAACCCTCTCCCAAGCATGATGTCCCTCTCCAAAGAATAGCCTCTCCTAGAAACATGCCCAAAATATGTGAGTTGAAGTTTTATTATCTTTGCTTCCGTGGAGCCTTCTGGCTGCACTATCTCCAAGACATATTTGTTTGTTTTTTGGTAGTCTATGGGGTATTCAGTACTCTTCTCCAACACTGGGTCAGAGACATCAACTCTTCTGCAGCTGCCCTTATTCATTGTCCAGCTCTCGGCAGTGTAGTAAGAGAAAATGTCATGGATTGAATCAGGCACACCTTAGTCTTCAAACTAATATCATTACTCCACAATATTTTGCAGACAGGTCCATGACTGCACATTTTCCTAGTACAATACACCTCCTGATCTCCTGACTGCTGGTACCAAGTGTATTGATTATGGATCCACATAAAATGGAGTCACTGATAGTTTTCAGTCTTTATCCAAAAATGATTGAACAGTACCTTGACAGAGAAATAATAGAAATACAAGCTGAGTTTAGAAGAGGCTGTGGCACTAGATATACCATTGCAAATGCCAGATACATCTTGTCTGAAAGCAGATAGAACAAGAGGAATGCCCATCTGTGTTTCATTGATTATGCAAAGGCATTTAACGGTGTAGATCACAACAAATTGTGACTAATCTTGAGAAGAATGGGAATCCCAGAACATCTGATTGTGTTTGTGCTAATATTTGAACCAGGAAGCAGTGGTCATATGAGAGCAAGGAATTCTTCTCTGTCACCTTTATTCACTGCCCAGCTCTCAGATGCAAAGTAAGTGAGGTGCATCTTTGTCTTTAAAGGGACATCATTGCTCCTTAGTATTTTGGAGAAGTCCTTAACAGTAGACTTTCCCAAAGCAATACATCTTTTGATTTCTTCACTGTTAGTACCATGGGCGTTGATTGTGAATCTTAGTAAGAGAAGGTAGATGGCAATTTCAACCTTTTCTCCAGATACATGAAGCTGCTTTTATTGACGTAATAGTGAGGATTTTTGTCTTTGTGTTGAGATGTAATCCATTCTGAAAGCTGCAGTCTTTGATATTTTGTAGCAAGCACTTCAAGTCCTCCTCACTTTCAGCAAGCAAGGTTGTGTCATCTGAAAGCTGTTGAGGAGTCTTCCTTCTCTGCTGATGCCACAGTCTTCTCCATAAATTCTAGCAGCTCAGCATACAGATTCGATAGGTATGCAGTAAAGTTATTGTCCTGATTTCTTGATTTTAAACCCTGCAGTGTTCCCTTGCTCAATTTGGATAACAGGTTCTTCGTCTAGGTACAGGTTTCATATGAACCCAATTAAGTGTGGTGAAATTCTCATTCTTATCAATGTCAATCGTAGTTTGTTATGATCCACAAAATCAAATGGTGGCTATAGAGATTAATAATCACTGTTGTTGTTGTTGTTATGTGCCATCAAATCACCTGCGACTCATAGGGACCCTATGTACAACAGCCCTAAACTCCGCTCTGTCCTGTGCCAATCGCACTGTTTCTGACACTCCCATCCCAATTATCCCAGTCACTGAATCAATCCACCTCATAGAGGGCCTTCCTCTCCTGCGCTGTCCCTCCACCTTCCCAAGCATGATGTCCCTCTCCAAGGACCGGTCTCTCCTCACAACATGTCCTAAGTATGTTAGACAGAGCCTTAGAATCCTTGCCTCCAAGGAGCAGCCCGGTTTGACCCTTTCCAGGATGAATCTGTTTGCTTTCCTAGCAGTCCATGGTATTCTCAATACTCTTCTCCAGTACCACAGCTCAAAGGCATCAATTCTCCTTCTATCCTCCCTGGTCATTGTCCAACTCTTTGATGCATAACAAGTGATTGCGAAGACCATGGCCTGTATCAGACGCACCTTAGTCTCCAGAGAGACACCATTGCTCTTCAGTACTTTGGAGAGGTCCCTAACAGCAGACTTTCCCATGGCAATGCGCCTTTTCATTTCCTGGCTGCTGGTGCCAAGACTGTTGACTATGGAGCCAAGCAAACTAAAGCTGTGTACAATCTCAATCTCTTCACCATCCATCCTGATGCTGCCAATTGGTCCAGTGGTGAGAATCTTCGCCTTCTTGACACTAAGCCTCAAACCATATTGTAGGCTGCAGTCCTTGACACTCTGCAGCAGGCGCTTCAGGGCTTCTTCAGTTTCAGCAAGCAGGGTTGTGTCATCCGCATAACGCAGATTGTTGATAAATCGCCCACCAATCTTGACCCCACATTTCTCCTCATAGAGCCCAGCCTCCCAGATAATCTGTTCTGCATATAGGTTGAAAAGGTATGGAGATAGGATGCATCCCTGGCGTACGCCCTTCCCAATTTTGAACCATGCAGTGTTCCCTTGCTCTGTTCTGACGACTGCCTCCTGGTCCAAGTATAAGTTTCGCATTAGAACGATCAAGTGTTCTGGGATTCCCATTCTTCTCAGAGTCAGCCATAGTTTGTTATGATCTACACAGTCAAAAGCCTTTGCATAGTCAATGAAACAGAGATAGACATTCCTCTGGTATTCCCTGCTTTCAACCAAGATCCATCTAACATCAGCTACAATATCTCTAGTACCAGGACCCCTTCTAAACCCAGCCTGGACTTCTGGTAGTTCTCTGTTCATGTGCTGTTCCAGTCGTTTTGGGATAATCTTCAGTAAAATCTTGCTTGCATGTGAAATCAATGATATTGTTCTGTAGTTTCCACATTCTGTTGGGTCACCTTTCTTTGGGCTAGGAACAAATATCGATCTCTTCCAGTCAGTTGGCCAAGTGGTTGTTCTCCAGATTTCTTGGCACAAATTGGTGAGCACGTCCAGGGCAGCATCTTTTTAACTGAAATATGTCAATTGATATACCATCTATTCCTGGAGCCTTATTTTTTGCCATTTCCTTCAAAGCAGCCTGAACTTCTTCTTTCATCACCATATGTTGTTTCATGAAATTCTTCTGTGTCTTCCAATTCCTTTCGATGCAGGGACTCAGTATATTCTTTCCATCTTCTTTTAATACTTCCTGGACCATTTAACATTCTGCCGAAAGCATCCTTGATTATAGCAACTCGAGGTTTAAATTTGTTCTTCACTTCCTTGAGCTTAAGATATACTGAGCAAGTTCGGCCCTTTTGATTTTCTGACTCCAACTCCTTGCACATTTTATTGTAATATTTTGCTTTGTCATCCCGTGCTGCCTTTTGAAATCTTCTACTCAACTCTTTAGTATCTTGAATTCTTACTTGTGCTTTGTCATTAATTTAAAAAATTTAAAAATATTTTAGGGAGTTAGGGGGAGAGAGTAGAATAAACAACTCGAAGTGTGAAAAAACCCTCAAAACTTATTTTCAATAAAGAATTTTGATAAAAAAAATGAAAAGTTAATGAAAAGTTTAAAAAAATTAAAGGCATCAATTCTTAAAAAAATAATAATAATAGCAACTAAAATGTATGTAAAGACTTCCTAGGGACAAAATACCATTGACAGCTAGATAAGTAATAACTAACTTAAATCTCATCATCAGCCTCAGGCCAAAAGCTCATTGCTGTCAAGTGGAAACTAACTCCTAGGTGGCACTCCATTGAGTTTCTGAGGCTGTAAATTGCACAGATTAGATTTTCTTCTTGTCCAGTGGATTACCTGATGGAGCTGAACTGTCAGAGAGGCTTATTCTTTGGGTTAGTAGCACTACCCCCTATAGACTATGCTACCAAAGCTCCATTAACATAACCATGTAACATGGTGCTGCTTCTTTTAAGAAGCTTACTCCATTATTACTGACTCCATGTATAACAGAAATACTGCCTGCTTCTGGACAATCCCTACAATTTTTGCTAGATTTAAATCCACTGTAGCAACTACTATGACAGTCTATCTCCTTGAGGCTCATCCTCTTTTTTTCCCCCCTGACTCTACCAAGCATCATGTCCTTCTCTAGGACATTTCCAAAGTATGTGAGATGATGTTTTGTCATCCTTCTTCTAAGGAACATAGAGAATGCATTTCTTTAAAGATAGATCTACTTACTTGTTTTTCTGGCAATTCATGGTATACTGAAAATTCTTCACTAATACCATAATTCAAAGATTCCAGTTTTTCTTTAATCTTCCTTATCCATTACTCAGTTTTCACATGCATATGTTATTGTTAAATGCCATCAATTTGGAGTCTGCTCATAGCTCATGCTCCAGTGGGTGTTCAGAGGAGATTGAAAATACTATGGTTTGAATCAGGCACACTTTGTCTTTAAAGTGACATCTTTGCTCTTTAGTTGGCAAAAACAAGGCCCAAGGAATTGACAGCATACACATTAACATATTTCAAAAAAGCAGACACTGCCCTGGATGTGCTCACCAAGTTGTGCCAAGAAATCTGGAGGACAACCACGTAGCCAACTGACTGGAAGAGATCCTTATTTGTTCCCATTCCAAAGAAAGGTGATATCACAGAGTGCAGAAATTATCAAACAGTATCATTGACATCACATGCAAGCAAGATTCTTCTGAGGATTATCCAAAAACAACTGGAACAGCACATCAACAGAAAACTGCCAGAAGTGCAGGCTGGATTTAGAAGAGGCCGTGGCAGTAGGTATATTATAGCTAATGTCAGATGGATCTTGGCTGAAAACAGAGAGTACCAGTGGAATGTCTATCTGTGTTTCATTGACTATGCAAAGACATTTGACTGTGTGGATCACAACAAACTGTGAGAAGAATGGGAATCTCATTACACTTGACTGTGCTTATGCAAAACCTATACTTGGACCTATACTTGGTAATCTTCAGAACAGAGCAAGGAATCACTGTATGGTTCAAAATTGGGAAGGTTGTGCTTCAAAGATGTGTCCTATCCCCATATCTTTTCAATCTATATGTGGAACAGATTATCCTGGAGGCTGGGCTCTATGAGGAGAAGTGTGCATCGGGATTGGAAGTAAACTCATCAACAATCTGCAATATGTAGATGACACAACCCTGCTTGCTGAAACTGAGGCAGACCCAAAGCGCTTGCTGCATATGGATTGAGGCTCAATGTCAAGAAGACAAAGATTCTCACCACTGGGCCAATTGGCAGCATCGTGATGGATGGTTGAAATTGTTGACAGCCTCAGGTTGCTTGACTCTATAATCTTGGTACCAGAAGCCAGGAAATTAAAAGACAAATTGCAATGGGAAAGTCTGCTGTCAGAGACCTCGCCAAAGTACTGAGAAGCAACAATGTCAGTCTGGAGACTTAAGGTGCACCTGACACAGGCCATAGTCTTTGCCATTACTTACTATGCATCAGAAAGCTGGACAATAAGAAGGGATAATAGAAAGAGAATTGATGCCTTTGAGCTGTGGTGCTGGAGAAAAGTATTGAATATACCATGAACTGCTAAGCAAACAAACAAGTTTTTCCTGGAGAGGGTGAAGCCAGGCTGCTCCTTGGAGGAAAGGATTCTGAAGCTTCATCTGACATACATTGGACATGTTGCAAGGTGAGATCAGTCCTTGGAGAGGGATGTCATGCTTGGGAGGGTGAAGCGCCCTCAGGAGAGGAAGACCCTTGATGAGATGGATTGATTCAGTCACTGGAGTGCCACAGACAATAAGATTGGCAAGAGATAGAGCAGGGTTTAGGGTCACTATGAGCCACAGGCGACTTGACAGCAAATAACAACAACATATGGTTTTCAAACATTCATGAACACTTTTAAGAGAACTAATTTCTTTTATTAAGCTGTATTTCTTTTATTGTGATTTTACAGAAAATATACAGATTGGTTTTTCATTTATCATATTTTTCTCCCTCCTGCTCTCTCAACTCATTTATTTGCGTGTTCTGTTCCAGATTGTTAATTGTCATATGCATAATACCAATTACTAAAACAGCTCATTGAAATCTCATTGTACTTTGCCTTTCCCTTCACCCTCCTCATCTATCTGCTACTCTCTGCTCCCCTCTCCCTCCCTTTCCATTCCTGTCAATCCTCCATGATTGTTTCTATCTGTGTATAAACCCTTCCTTAGCTTTCTTTTAGTTAATCAATCATACATATACTGTTCATGATAGAATGAGAAAGAGAAAGTTGTTCATGATTTCATCTTACTCAGACCCACAATCAACATCCTTCGCATCAATAGTCAGGAAATCAAAAGACAAGTTGCATTGGGGAAAGTCTGCTGACAGGGACCTCTCCAGAGTGTTAAAGAGTAATGATGTCAGTGAAAAGACTAAGGTGCACCAGATCCAAATCTTCTCAGTTGCTTGTTATGCATCTGAGAGCTAGGCAGTGACTAGCAATGACAGAAGAATTGATGCCTTTGAGTTGTGGTGCTAGAGAAGAGTATTAAACCTATCATGGACTGCCAAGAAAACAAATAGGTCTTTCCTGGACAAAATTTACTCCTTGGAAGCAAAGATGGTGAAAAATCCATCTCACATACTTTGAGCATGTTGTCAAAGAGGTCAGTTCTTTGATAATGATATCATGCTTGGAAATGTAGAATATCAGTGCAAGAGAAGAATGTCCTTGATGAGATGTATCTACACAATGACCAGGGAAAAGAGTTCAGATGTGTCTGGGACAGTGATGTTGGGTCAGAAAAGAGGAAGCTTCGGAGCCATTGTTCATAGGATCTCCATGAGTCATAGAAAACTTGATAGCACACAGCAACGACGACATCACATTTTAATTTCAATATACACAATGCTTGATATAAAATTCATTTTATACCATCCTTCCCTTTACCTGTTCCAATATTGTTCATTTTCTATCCATTAATTTTACTTCCTACCCATAACTATACTATATTGATTCTCTTCATATATAAACTAAAAAAATTATTGTAGATTGATTTACTTAGTTTGTATACATTGTGTTTCACACGATTCTTCATTCACACTGTGTTTCATACAATCATTCCCATTCACTATGTTTTATAAAATTAATCACTATTAGACTATTGCTATGTGTGTTTGGGGTTTTTAAAAAAATTAACAGTGCTCTTAAACAGTATTTGTCCTCTTGTGGCTTATATATTTCACTCTGCATAATGCCTTATAGTCTCATTCATGGGTTTCAAGAGTATTTCAATGCTGTATTGTCCTTCATTGTTTGAGTGTACCACAGTTTCTCTATCCACTCATTTGTGGGTTGTTGGGATTTGGTTTTTTTTCCACTTCTAAATCTTTTTATTCCACTGATATAAGATATAGGGAGGAAAACCACATTACAAGTTCACTACAAATCAAAATTCCTCATAAACCTAAATGGGAAAAAATGAAAATTAGAAAAAAAGTATAACAATATAGAAAGAAAAATATTATACTATGATCAATTTCTTTTCAAACACTAAGCAAATATTGCATCCCTGGAATAAATGTCATGTAATGGGTTTAACATTAAAAATTAATTCATGTTCTTCATATTGCTGTTGTTGGCTGCTGTTCATGCATACCAACCAGTTACACAATTTGCTTCCCAACCCTATATCATTCACATGAGCTAAATCAGACCATTGTGCTTCACAGAATTTTCACTGAAGGGTTCTCAGAAGTAGATCATCAAGTCTTTCTTCCTAGTCAATTTTAGTCTGAAGAATCTGTTGAAATTAGTGCACTATTAACATTCAAGTCTCCAATAGCATACGGGTAGTGGCTTTTTGTTTATGGACATTTTTGGCTGTTTCCATCTCTTTGCTATGGTAAATAACACTGCAATAAACATGAGCATGCATATAACTGTTCATATTTCAGTTATTATTTCTTTAGGGTATATTCCCAGAAGTGGAACAACTGAATCAAATGGCACTTCTGTTTTCAACTTTTTTATGAAATGCTAAACTGCCCTCCATAATGGTTGTACCATTTTACATCCCACCAGTGCAAAAGTAAGTCCTTAACAAGTAGAAGAGAAAGAAGAGAGAGAAAAAAATTGAAGATGTTATAATTCTTGCTTTGAAAATAAAGGAGAGCCACAGTTTAAGAAAGGTGAGTGACTTCCAGAAGCTAAAAAAGGAATAGAAATATTCTCTGCACTAACACCTTAGTTTTTGTAAAGTGAGAGCCATTTCAGACTTTTGACTTCCAGAACTTCAATAAACTTGTGTTGTTTTATGCAACAAACACTATTTCAGAAATTTGTTACAGCAACAATAATAAACCAATACCTTTAGAACTTAGTTCAGGTATCAGTGTTCCCATTGACTGGTATATGCTGCTATCTCCATTACAAGATTTGGCATTAAACAGATAAATTCCAGTCAGTTTTTACCCTACTCCTCCCCTTTCCCAGATGCCTATTGTATGGAATAATGAGGAAGAAAAATTCAGATCATTTTCACATATTTAATAGCATCTTGAGCTATAAATGGAAATCTCCATGTAAAAAAACCAGATTTTCCCCCACCCCTTTTTAGCAGCTGCAAATATTTTCTTCACTTTGTTCTGAAAGGGAGCTGTGGTGAAAGTTTTTATGGTGAGGCAAGCTTGCCTATGTGAATCAGAAAGAGAATAATTTACCAATTTGTCCCTAAACACCTTTCTAGCGTTATCTTCTCCAGTTCCTGATACATACTGGGTCAGTTAGGATCCAGCTGAGAAAAGAAACCAGATTGTTCAAAAGGAAGAGTTTAATACAAGAAAAATAGGTATAGTATTATTCACCATAGCAAGAACATGAATACAGCCCAAATGCCCAACCACAATGGAATGAACTGAGAAATTATGGTACATTCACACAATGGAATACGATGCAGCATGCAGGAGCAATGATTTTATAAATTACTACCTAACTTGGGAGGGACTGGAGAGCATTATGCTCAGTGAACTAACTCAGTCTCATAAAGACAAGTACTGTATAGGACCATTATTGTAGAACATGTTCAAGGATCCAAGGAAGGGAGAGGGGGACTTAAACATAGAGTTGCACAATTTGATGGGTGGAGGGAGAGATTGATAAAGGAAAGGGGAAAGGTCTGCTTTGGAAAACAATGTATATGAACTTTATGAACTCTGTATGTACACAAGCAATGATTTTATAAATTACTACCTATCTTGAGAGGGACTGAAGAGCATTATGCTGAGTGAACTAACTCAGTCCCACAAGGACAAATACTGTATAAAACCATTATTGTAGAATGCTTATAAGGATCCAAGAGGAGTAGGAGAGGTTGGAAGAAGAGGGATGAGGATGTGCACGGGGAGGAGTTATTAATCATGGGGTCACACAATTTGATGGGTGCTGGGTGAGAGAAATGGGAATGATCTGGTGTGAAAAAAATGTATTTTAATTTTATAAATAATTTTTATAAATATAAAATAGTTACATACAGGTTAGAAGAACAGAAAGAATAGAAGAAAGATTAAAAGAAAGTCTTAGTAAGTGCAAGTAATAGGTATCAGACATAGGACTAACTAAAAGACAAAGGTAGCAGGTAAATTTCCAGAGCCTGGTTATCCAGGTATCAGGCACCAGGGTTATTAAGCAGGATCTCAAACCTTGAGAGAAGGGTTTTTAATTCAATAGGAACTGATTCACTGAGTGTCTTAGGTTGAGTTCTCTAGAAACACAAAGTAAGTGTATATAGAAAGAGAGAGAGAGAAAAATACATTATAGGGAAATGACTATTGTAATTGTAGATGATGGCAAATTTCAGATGCATGGGTTTGCAGCAGATGAGATTTCTCTGATTAAAAAAATAGCAGAGGCTTACAAATAAAAAAATCTTTTGGTGAGGCAGTAGACTGCTGGCTCACATTCCAAGAACTGGAAGTCAAAGGATAGCATGCCAAATGCAAGATCAAGTGAGCTTTGCCAGAATATCCACTATGTATTGTATGCAGGCTACAGCCCCAATGAAACTTCCTTTGCAACTGATTGGCTGTTCCTATCAGATGACAAAATGGAGAATGACTGTATAGTATCTGCTGAACCACTGAGAATTATAGCTTAACCAGCTTGACAAATTATCTTGACCATAATATTGGGGTTTCCCAGTAAGAGCCACAGAGGAGACACTGGGAACTGCCAGAAATTATAAGGGAAGGTGCTGTTGCTGTGTACCATCAAGTTGGATCCCATAGCCAACTCTCTTGTGGGTTTTCAGAGGGAGCTGATTGTCCATCTTTTTCCCTTGAAGAAGCTGGTGGATTCGAACCATAGAGTTTTCCATTAGTCATGCAATTTCCTTCTCCTGCCCTCCAATTATCAATCAGTGTTTCTTACTGGCTAAATTTAATGAAAAGTCATTTGACACTGAATCCCAGGAAATAATTCCCAGGATTAAAGCTTTTGCAGAACAGGCGAAGGGTAGATAATAAACCTAAAAGCAAATTAATCTTGCAGTTTCACACACACACACACACACACACACACACACACACACACACACACCATGCTTACCCCCCCCAATCCTTATTCCCTTCACTTGAGTTGCTTTTATTTTTTTTCCTTTTAACTCAATACGTCTCCTATGATGCTTTTATCTGATTGTCCCAGGCTTCCAAGCTCTGTATCATTCTGTCCAAATTCCATATATAGGAAAACTAAGCAAGTAGCAACACTTAGGTGTCTTTGCATAAATGGCATGGCCACTTACTTACCCTAAATTCATTGTAGCAGAATGACCCATATATCTACATCTCCCATGAATACATATGACATAGCAGGTTTTTGTTTGACTGCCTGGAATCTAATTTCAACTGTAATGTGATATTTTTTAGCATCTTAAAATCTTCTGTAATATGCAAGGATAAAACATATCTACTTAGAAATTGTTCTTGTGTGAGTATAAAACAACCAGATGTGCCTCTGCCCTAAAGGAACAGACCCTGGCTATAAAAAAACGGATACATCCGTCCTATTGTTTACCTATTGAGTATCTGGCTGGATGTGGTACACAACTGAATAAGTTCCATGAGATGGAGAATAAGAAATTAGAGTCATGAAAAATATCTTACCTTTCCTTTTTTTAAAAAAAAAAAATATATGAGCCCATGTTTTTAATTTAAATAAGAACAGGAAGCAATAAAGATACAATACAGAAGCATGTTCTTGTTGTTGGAGCTGACCCATAGCTGACCTTCTGGCAGGTTTTCAGAGGCAGTGAATTACACAGGAGGAGAATGCTTATCCTTCTCCTTTGGAGCAGTTGGAAGACTCACCAACAACCTACGTTATGCAGATGACACAGCCTTGTTTGCTGAAACTGAGGAGGTCCTGAAGTGCATGCTGCAGAAGGTCAAGGACTGCAGCCTTCAATATGGATTGAAGCTCAACATCAAGAAGACAAAGATTCTCACCACCGGGCCAATTGGCAGCACCATGATGGAAGGAGAAGATCGTTAACAATTACAGCTTGCTTGGGTCCACAATCAATATTCTTGGTACCAGCAGCCATGAAATAAAAAGACGAATTGCACTGGGAAAATCTGCTGCAAGGGACCTCTCCAGAGTATTAAAAAGCAACGATGTCAGTCTAGAGACAAAGGTGTGCCTGATCCAGGCCACAGTCTTTGCAATTACTTGCTATGCATCAGAAAGCTAGAAATGACTAAGGATGACAGAAGAAGAACAGATTCCCTTGAGTTGTGGTGCTGGAACAAAGTCTTGAACAAACAATGGACCACCAAGAAAAATAGTTCTGTCTTGGTGAGGATGAAACCAGGTTTCTCCTTGGACATTAGGATTTTGAAGCTCTGTCTCACATATTTTGGGCACGTGGGCAGGAGGGACTGGTACTTGGAGAAGGACATCATGCTTAAAGGGGTGGAGGGACAGCACAGGAGAGAAGGCCCCAGATGAGATGGGTTGATACAGTAACTGGGGCAATGGGGGTAAGTGTGTCAGAATCAGTGAGACGGGCTCAGGACAGAGCAGGCTTCAGAGTGCTGTATATAGGGTCATTATGAGTCGCAGTCAACTCAATAGCACTTAACAACAACAATAACAACAGCAAGAAAGCAGCATAGTCTCTAAAAAGTAGTAAAGCATGATGTGCACACATGTGCACACACTCACACAAAATTGGTTTATAATCTATATTTTTCACACACACA
The DNA here is from genome assembly GCF_000299155.1 of Elephantulus edwardii. Classification (NCBI taxonomy): domain Eukaryota; kingdom Metazoa; phylum Chordata; class Mammalia; order Macroscelidea; family Macroscelididae; genus Elephantulus; species Elephantulus edwardii. The sequence goes on from NW_006399881.1 coordinate 1,851,871, forward strand.
AATAAAAAACATAGACACTAATATAGAGGTTCCCTCTGGGTATTCATTAAGGATGATCATTATTTTTCCTCTTTTATTTTCCTTATTTGCATTATCTGATTTTTCTACAGCACTCGAGTGTCACTTCTAGGATGCTCATGATTTTATAGATAAAATTAATTTCTTTTCTTCAAACTAAAGTTTCATTAAACTTTAATAAGTGAGTAAGAAATAAAAGGGGAAAGGGATCAGCATTATAATACATTCTATCAGTAGGGTTATTTTTTTTTTAAATGCTCAATAGCATGAAGTGATTTTATACAGTATACATGTTGCAAAGCTCTCAGAGGATTGAAGTGAAAAATTAAATTTCATCTAAAAGCACTGCTCTTGAGCACTTTTCTAAGGAAGAAAAAAGTATGGGGGGAGGCAGGAGGGGAGGAAGGGGGGGCAGGAGCTTATCATAAAGGATGGCTTAAAATTTTGAACATTGATCTGTGTTTCAGAGTATATGGGGACAATTCGTTTGGAAAATCATTACTCTTCCTTCTCACTAAGCACGCCTGCCACCTCAAATGACACGTCAGACAGCAGCCTTTGCATTTTGCTCACTGCCAAATCTGAAAACATACTGTGGCTTAACTGCTCAGGTCAAGCATAATCTTTATTTCGTCCATGATCAAGTCAAGCTGGGGTTGGGGGTAGGGTTCCTGATAAGTATTTGGAATTCACAGCAGGCAAACCCAGAGGCCAGGCAGACAGGTCAATCAAGGATGTGGTTACACAACCGATTTCTGTTCTGACCCCTCATATGAGGTGAGCTGCCAGTTGTGGGAGCCCGGTGATGATGACAGCCCAGCTACCACTGACTAAAATGCAATGTTTCCAGTGTGATCTCCATACAACTATGATTGATTTTCTTTACTGAGACTATTTATTGCTATTTTAGTTCTATAATTACTTCTCAAAAATCTCCTGTCATAGTGACGCCTCCATTCCCTCATTCTCATCTCAGGCTATTACCAAGACAGCGACAAACTCTGTGTTTTTCCCAAGCCTGATTGCTTTCCATTAACTTTCTCTTTGGCTTGGACCTCTAAACTAGGTCAACTCAAAGTCTCAGCATTTGATGTCTTCTTTTCCAGCAATTAACATAACTTATTAATAAGCCTTGTTAAAAAAAAAGAAGAGGTTCAGCAAAATGTCAACCACATCCCTAGCCTATAAAGATAAGAGCTATATTTAACTGAGTATAATTAAAAATATCTAAAATTCTCCTTGGTATATGAGGAGGGGGGAAACTGCTCAATTCATGTCTCATTTTAAAAAAACCATGACATTTGAGTTTCTTTAGTGCTTGTTTGTAGTTTGAATGGATGTTGAGCCATTTTGTTTGAAATACAATAAGCATTGAAAGTATGTTATTGATCCTCATAAACCATGTCAAGTCCACTAATCTCACATGCTGTAAATTCTGGGCATGTAAAAGGAGTTTTATGACTCTCGTTGTTGAAAGTATCCTTACTAGTAAATTCAATCCTAGATGAATCATCCCTTGTAGTCACAGAGAATGTTTCTTTTAATAATGGACATCAGACTGGCAGCCAGTTGGTTATTCAATCATTGTCACTTGACCAAATCCATAAAGCAAAAACTTAAAATCTGAGCTAATCAGAAATCTGAGGCTCGGCTTTCTATATGGAATATAAAAACAACAGAAATCTGTAGGTTCAGAAACCAGTGTCAATCATCTACTTTGGCTTCCTGTTCCTTTTAAGTATTTTCTCATGATGATAAAAAGATGCCCTTCTTGAATAGGAACTCAAACAGTGCTAGAAGCAAAGGGAATAGATTATCGTGCCTGGGTTTTCTTGGGATAAATGTTTAGACCCCACGAAGGAAATTACCAGAGAGAACGGACATGCTCATGTCTTCTACAAGCAAAGTGCCATTTGAGAATCAGGGAGTGTGTCACCAAACTCATGAATGCTTGTCAGTGTGTATGTCTGCAGCCAGTATATTCTGGGGAATGTGTGAATGTGTATATGTCTGTACACATGCATAAATGCATACCATCTTATTTGGCTTATTTCTGGTATTATAAGGTCATTTATATTCTTTAAGCATATTAGCCATATTCTTAACATTATACTCACTCAAATGTTAAAAAGAGGTGACAAGGTTTAATAGGTGAAAAGATTGCTACTTTACTGACAAGGTCAGTCTTTATATCATCTTACCATGATCGGTAAGAGCTGATTGACTGTCCCTACTCCAGTGTGCCTTTGGAATTATCCAAAGCAGCCAAGAATATGCATTATGGAAGTAAGACACTGGGCTTTCATTAAATGAACATTTAATTCCATGTTTACTTGGAATCTGTAATGGCTTTCTCTTCACCTTCTTTATCACTTCTCATCTCTTGTAATGCCACAAAAACAGACTGAGAACATCTTAAAGAGAACAATTCTGCCCTATTCATTTCACCATCCCTAAAATTAACAAGGTATTTGGAAGGAAAAATGGATTCAATATATGTTTACTGAATTGTAACAATTTTTGCTGCCTCGGAATCAGGGTTTTCCTGTTCCAGGCTTCCAAAGCAAAAATTGATAATTTAAATTAACTGTTTCCTCAAACTCAATGATAGGAAGTCTCGATCCAATTAATTGACTTGTTGATTGTCACAAACAATACTGCCTCTTATAAGGAAACCTGGCTAAGCATTTATATGCCAACCAAAAGGTTGGAGGTTCATGTCTACAAGCCATTCCATGGGAGATAGATATAGCAGTACACTTTGGCAAAGATTTACAGTCTCAGAAAGCCTTTGGAGCAGGGAGTAGTTCTCCATGTTCATATGAGTTGCTATGAGTCAGAAAGGACTAAACAGCAATGGTATTGTTTATGATTAATACCTTGAAGGTATAATTTTCCTCCTTAAACATTATAAAATACATAGCAGGCAAAAATTTATCAAATTGCTATTTTCTGAGGGCCTTCTATGCACTAAGAGCCTGTGTGGGCTCTTGGAGGGAGGATACAAAGATAGGCAAGACATGGTCTCTGTCCTTTGGAAATTTGTTCTAGAAAACATGATCAAATGACTCTGATATAGCACTACATGTAAGAAGGGCCATATGAGTGCTGTCAGCAAGGTGTCACTTCAGGGTAAGAAGAAAGCGCTTCCTTTCGGTATAATTATAAAAAGCTTCTGGAGGCAGGTAGCTTCTAGGCTAGGCCTCAAAATGTGGGTAAGATTTGGACAGATACAGGGGGAAAGTTTGGACACTCAAAAGGAGAGACAAAATTATTACAGTCACAGAATTGGAAATGGTTTAAGTACCTCCATCCAGGATATTATTGTGTACTTTTTTTTTTAAAAAAGTGAAATACTCTGTGTGAGTAAAATGTAGGAAATCCGTCAACTTCCAGAGTACAGCCCTAAATGCTGTACATTCCAAACCCGTCGGGGGTGGGGGTGGTGGGAAACAAGAGCAGTTTCCTAGAGTGACGAGTTGTTCTTGGATATGCATGTGCCTTTCCGTTGAAGAATATGCCATTGCCTGTTTAATACAGCTTGCATTTAAAAGAGAATGGGATGAATGAGAGAGCAGGTTCTTAACAACAGCATATTTCCACCAAGATTTAAAGTTTACACACACACACACACACACACACACACACACACACACACACACTCCGTAAAAAAAAAAAATGTGGAGATTGAAAAAGTTTCCTCACCATGAACAGAGTTTTGTCTACACAACCCCAATGGTCTAATTAAAACAAAGACATCCAGAAAATAAACTTGAAAAGATAGTAAATATTTCTAACTTTCCAGAACTATTTGGATAGAGGGTCAAAGTTGATTGCCCCCTACTGAAAATCGGGAAATCAGCATTGGTTAGACACAGGCTTACTCTATTAATGGGCATGCCAAATCCTTGTGCAGGCATTTATGTTTAAACCTCTACCGCCTCCCTGAACTAGAAGAGGAAATGTGTCCTACGGTACGTGCATATTGGAGGTTCTTTATAATAGCGATTCACCTAATTTGCCCTCAATTTGGTATAGTCATTCCGCTATGACGATTTAAAGGCACCATTCCCTCTTAACCGATCCATTTAAAGGAGGATTCATATCTTGTCTGAAAATTTGACACCGAGTGCACAATGGTCCCAACTTTTTATGTGAATCCTTTACATAGTGTAGTTAACGCTAAAAATATTTAAAGCAGATTAAGACTAGAACAAGGAAATTATGTGCAACTGTGGCTGTGACAGCATTTGAATATTAATGCTTTTTGCCATTCTTTTTCTCATATAGTACCATTCCCTGTGCTTTTTCGATTCAAGATCTCACTTAACTTATACTGCAAAGTTAAATACCAGCCCTTGGTACTCTGTGATATGATACATATATAAAGATAGAATTAATCTTTAGTTTAATATCTGTCTGAGGGATAAGGCACTAAAAGACAGTATTATGGCTTCCCACTGCCTAAGGGATAAAGTCCAATCTCCTTAGCCTGACATATAAGACCCTCCACAGCCTGGCCCCAATAGCTTTCAAAATCATCTCTTGCTACTCTTTTACACAAATCCTCCACTATAACCAGTTCTATCACTTCAATGTCCCATAAATGTCCCTCTGCATATTTGCTCATCTTAGACTCCTCATTTTAATTCTCACATTTTCCAAGTTATACCCATTTATCAAGGTACCTTGCACAGCATTTTTCTACAAACTTCTCCCAGCCACTCCAAGTAACAATGATGCCTCCCTCTCCAACGTACAACAGCCTTATGGCGTGGAGTCTTATTGAAATAATATAAATCCCCAACAATAAGGCTCTTAAGGACAGGGGAAAATTTGGTTTATTTTTGAAGCTCCTTCAGCTCTTATTGGTGTTATTATTAGGTGTTGTTGTGTCAAGTATGACTCATAGAGACCCTATGAACCACAGATCTGAATTCTGTCCTATCCTGTGCCATCCTCACCATCTCTGATACACTTGAGCTCATTGCTACAGTCACCAAGTCAATCCACCTCAATAGAGGTCTTTGCTGACCCTCCACTCTTTAAAACATAATAACCTTTTCCAAGGAATAGGTTCTCCAAGCAACATGTCCAAAGTATGAGAGATGAAGCTTTCCCATCCTTGCCTCCAAACCCACTTTTTAGCAGTTAGGCTCTTCTTCAAAAAGCTGAACATAGAAATTCCACATGATCCAGCTATTCCAGTGCTCCCAGGAGAAACAAGCTTGACCACTATGCCATCATCAAGTTTCTCCTGACCACTGAGTCAGCCATGAAGAAGATAGAAGATAACAACACAGTGTTCATTGTGGAGGCAAAGGTAACAAGCACCAAATCAAACAAGAGCAGAGGCACAAATGGAGATTTGTACACCAATGTTCACAGCAGCATTAATTACCATCGCTAGAACATGGAAACAGCCCAAATATCCAACCACAATTGAATGTCTTGAGAAATTGTGGTACATTTACATGATAGAATACTACACATCGTGCAGGAGCAATGGTTTTGAAAATCACTACCTAACTTGGGAGGGTGGAAAGATAACTTTCAAAATGTGTATGAAGATCCAAGGGGGAGGAGGGGTAGGGGCAGAGGGGTGAGGATGGACAGGGGGTAATCATAGGGTCACACAAATTGATGGGAGGGGAGGGTAAAGGAAATTGGAAAGGTCTGGTGTGAAATACAATGTATACAAACTTTGTAAGTAAACCAGTATAATATACAATTTTTATTTAAAAATAAAATACAATGTATATGAATGATTGTACAAAACAAAATGTACCTGAATGAAGCACAATGTATAGGAAAGATTGTATGTAAATCAGTAACAAAAGGAGGAAGAAAAAAATGGAAGCACTTCTGCTTTACCTCTTCAAAGACATACCTGTTAATTCTTTTAACGTCCATGGGGAACTCTTCTCCAACATTACAACTCAAAGACATCAATTTTTCTTCTATCATTCTTATTCATTGTCCAGTTCTCAGATGCATAGAAAGTAATAGAAAAGTGCACCTTAGTCTTCAAACTGACATCACTGCAACTTTTAGTGATACATTATAAAGCTGTACTTGATGAATTAGTTAAGTAAGAGTAAGAGTAAGTGCATGGAAAGATCAATATTGTTATGTACTGTTGAGATGGAATAGTTGACTCTCCATTGGGTTTTCAGAGGCTGTAAATCATACAGGAAATGGCTACCTATAATTTTTCTGTAGAGTAGCTGGTAGATTCAAACTGCCTGCTCTGGGGTTGGCAGCACAACTCCTTACCTATTAGGCCACCAGAGCTCCTTAAATCAATAACACAAAAATGCCTACATGTACCTCTATCATGATGCCTGCTTTGTTTCTTTCTATTGAACATCCCATGGTTTTTGCCTCTAAAATGTAAATAAATTTTCTTTATTGAAAAATGTGTCAATGTTCAGACTTGCAGGAAGGCTCACAAATGGCACATTCCAAGATCTATCCTGTGGTTCTTGTTACAATTTCAATTGATTTTAAAGAATATTGCATTGAATAACTTGTGAGGAACTTGAGAAATCACTTCTCATTTAACAATACGAAATTTCAGAATTTATAAAATGCTTAGTCATGGAGTCCTTGTGGTATTTCAGTTGCTTAAAATAAAGAAAAACAGTTAGGAAGTCGAGGTACTCATTTCAATGCAGGTTCAATGAAGTATATAAATTCAGCAAGAACTACAAACTCTTAATGGTTATGTCTCCAGTATGTGACACTGATATATATTCTACGTGAAGTATATAATCTTAAAACCATTTTTATCTCTCAGAAAAGAAAATAGGACAAACTTCACTATCGTTTTTAAAGTCACAAAGCAAATAACTAATTTAAATGTTTACATTTATAATAAGAAGCATTCCTTCACTTTCTTGAAATCAATCTTAGAACTCACTTGCTGCATAGTAGAGTGGCCTTAGGGGGAGGGATTGTATAACAATGAAATATTTTTTTTTATTTTTTTTTTTTACTTTTCAAAGCAGGAGCGAACTGGGGGAGAGGCGTGGGCATGGAGAAAATTGCTACAATGAATGAACGGAAGTCCAAAGTCTCTGTAAATTTTCATTAAAATTAATAATAAGAATAAAAAAACTGGACACAAGCTCAAAAAAATCAAGAACTCACTTTCTGCAACCCATCAGTTCTGTTCACCTCTTCCCTTCCCATCTCAGAGGAAGAAATCTCCCTCTTTCTGTCCAAGAGCAAACTTTTACTTATCCTCTTATCATACTCAACCATCTTATCTGTTTGCCCAACTCAGTGTCAAATAAAAAAAATGTCTTTGTTAGTTGAGCCTATGTTAGTGCTGAGTTTCAAATAAATTACTTGAGTATATATGAGTTCTTTTCTGACACTTTTATAACATTTCAAACATGACTGTTTAGTCTCTTGACCAGATTAGGAGCTTTGGATAGTTAGGATTAACCAAGACATTACCTAGGACACAGTGATCAGTATTTACACCCTAAACAAATGATAAAGGTTAAGTACTGTTAATACCTGAAGTCCTTTCCCCTTATGAAAAGTAACATAACTATATGAACTTAAATCTGTTTCCCCAACTCAGCCCTCAAGACAATTCATTATGTAGCATTCACAACCTATCTTTTTACCCCATTCCGTACTTTGTTCTACTCCAGTCATGAAGAACTTCGTCTTACAAACTGCATGCCACTCAGCCCCTCCTTCCTACATGTTGTGCTCATCTCATGGATTGAACTGCATTTCTTTCACCTTGCCTATGCAAAGCCTATCTAAATCCACCACAAGTTCTGCACCTTGGTCAAAACTACTGCTAAAAAATCTAGCCAGCAATGGTCTCTTCTCCAACAGAGTTCATTGTCTACTACTTGGATTGAAGCTCAATATCAACAAAACAAAGACTCTCACCATTGGACCTATTGGCAGCTTCATAATATATAACGAAGAGAGTGAGATTGTTAACAGCTTTGGTTTGCTTGACTCCACAATTTACACTTTTGGTACCAACAGCCAGGAAATCAAAGTGTGCGTCAGAGGCCCCTCCAGAGTACTGAAGAGCATCAGTGTCCATCTGGAGACTAATGTGCACTTGCTATGCATCTGAAAGCTGGACAATGACTAGGGATGTGGTCCTGGAGAAGAGTACTGAATATACCATGAACTGGTAGGAGAATAAACAGGTTCATCCTAGAGGGGTTGAGATCAGGCTGCTCCTTGGAGGCAAGGATTCTGAAGCTTTGTCTGACATACTTTGGGCATGTTGCAAGGAGGGGCCAGTCCTTGGAGAGGGATATCATGCTTGGGAGGGTTGAGGGACAGTACAAGAGAGGGAGACCCTCTAAGAGGTGGATTGATTCAGTGACTGGGGTTAAGGCGATAGGTGTGCCAGAGACAGTAAGGTTGGCAAAGCATAGAGCAGGGTGTAGGGCTGTTGTGCATAGGGTCATTATGAGTCACAGGCAACTTGATGACAAATAACAACAAATATTCCTTTTAGACAGTTTTTCTTCTCATCTATTCCAATTCAATGTTCATGATCTATTCACTCTTTTCCTCTCTTCCTCCCACACCCCATGTCAATCCCATTTTACAACAGCAGTGTTATTCAGAGTCCCTTTTTAAATCGATTAATCTTTATTTTCTCCTTCTTTATGTAATACCTTTCACTGTCTTCATGGATGATATCCTTGACACCATCATACAATTCATCTGGTCACTGATTATTAGTGTTTAATGCCTCAAACTTATTTTTGAGATTTTTTTTAAAATTCAAATGGGATAGATTCAAGGTCATATTTTGGTTCTTATGGTCTTGAAGCTTCAATCTCAACTTGCACATAATTAATTGGTAGTCTGTTCCATAGTCAGATCCTGGCCTAGTTTTGGTTCCTGATATTAAACTTCTCCCACAATTCTTTCCACAGATATAGTCAGTCTTCCTGACTTTTCTGTAGTAAACCTGGTGAGTTCCAAGTGTACAGTCACCATTTGTGTTTCCTAAAAAGAGGTATTCATGATGAATAAATCACTGAAAGTACAAAATTAAATCATTCTGTCTCCAGCCTCATTTCTATCACTAAGTCTGTACTTTCCAACTACTATTCCTTCTTTATCATTTCCAAATTTAATATTAACAAATTCTCACCATTGGGTATATAGGAAAGATCAAGATATATGAAGAAAAGATTGAAATTGTCAACGACTTCAGCTTATTTGAATCCACAATCAACACCCCTGGTACTGTTGCTATGCGCATTCAAGTCACATGCAACTCACAGTAATTTTATGTACAATAGCTCTGAACTCTATCTTATCCTGAGCCAGTCTCACTGTCTCTGAAGCACCTAACTCTATTACCCCCGTAACAGAGCCTTCCTCTTCTATGCTGTCCCTCCACCCTTCCAAGCATGATATCCTTCTTCGAGAACTGGTTCCTCCTGGCAATATGCACAAAGTATATCAGAATCCTTGCCTCCAATGAGTAGCTTGGTTTCACCCTCTCCAGGACAAACCTATTTTTTCTCTTGGCAGTCCATGGACTATTCAACACTCTTCTCAAGCACCACAACCCAAAGGCATCGATCCTTCTGACAACCTTAGTCATTGTCCAGCTGTCTGATGCATAGTAAATGATTGCAAAGACCGTTCAGATTAGGAGCACGTTAGTCTCCAGACATTGTTGCTCTTTAGCTGGAGAGGTCCCTGAGAACAGGTTTCCCCAATGCAATTTGCCTTTTGATTTCCTGACTGGCGGTGCCAAGGGTATTAATTATAGAGCCAAGTAAGCTGAAATTGTTAATAATCTAAATCTTCTCTCCTTTTGTCATGGTGCTGCCAATAGGCCTTGAGGTGAGAATCTTTGTTTTCTTGATGTTGAGCTTCATTGAAGACTGTAGTCCTTGACCTCCTGCAGCAAACATTTCAGGTCCTCCTCAGTTTTGGCAAATATGGTTGTGCCATTTGAATAAAGCTGATTGCTGATGAGTCTTCTTCCAATTCTGATGCCACATTTCTTCTCATAAAGCTCAGCCTCCTAAATGATCTGTTTATTGCATTGGGAAAATCTACTGTCAGGGACTTCTCCAAAATATTCAAGAGCAATGATGCAGGTCTAAACTCTAAGGTGTATCTGCTTCAGATTTTGGTCTTTTCAATCACTATGCATTTAAAGCTGGACAATGACTATGGAGGGCGGGGGGGGAATCAATGCTTTTTAGTTGCAATCTTGGAGAAGAATACTGAATACCCTACGACTGTCAAATGAAGGAGAAAAAAAAGATATATTATGCAGAAGGTGTGGCCAGAGTGCTTCTTAGAGGCAGGATAACAAATCTTTGTCTTACATACTTTGGGCATTTTATTAGGAAGGGCCATTCCTTGAAGAGGGACATCATGATTGGAAAGATCAGTGAAAGAAAAGAAGATCCTCAAGAAGATGGATTGATACAGTGAGTGAAGCAATATGCTCAAGTATGTCAGAGATGACGAGGATGACACAGGATAGGGCAGGGTTCAGATCTATTGTCCATAAGGTCACTGTGAGTTGTACTCAACATGACTATGTCACAACAATAACAGTCCATTTTGTCACTAGTGGACTAGTGGGTAAGGAGTTGCAACAGAAACACAAAAGCAGGTCATCTGAATCCACCATATTCTCTTCAGAAGCAATACGAGCAGCCTCCTTCTGTGTACTTTACAGCCTTCGAAAACTGTCTACAAGGTCAGCTGTGAGTCAGTTCTGATTTGACAGCAATGAGAGAGAGACCCTTTTGCCTGGAGCCCTGGTTTACTCTGTTCATACCTCTGGTTACCTGATAAGCTGCTAAGAGGTCAGCGGTTTGAACCCACCAGCTACTCTGCAGATGAAAAATGTGGCATTCTGCTTCTGTAAACATTACACCCTAGAGAACCATCTGGGGCATTTCTACCCTACCGTGTAGGGCTGCTGTGAGTCAGAACAGACAACAATAGGTATGAGTATCTCTTGATCTCTGCTAGAGCATCGGCTTCCATTTCTCTCTTTGCTATATACTATCCTGATTTATGCTGAGATATTGGTAGTAACTGGACCTGGAAAAGTTTCTAGGTCCACTGATGTACCACTGGAACTGGGGCTGTGAATGGGTCTCTACAAGAACTTACTGAGGTTTCAGTGGGAAAGGAAATGCTTCTGGAATCCATAGTTGAAATGTGGACTGTATTTTCCCACAGAAGCACAGCTTCGCATGGTCATTAGCATCTGTGGTGTTATTAATGCAGTATGATCCTTCAGATACATTACGGGTTATACAGGCTTTTATGGGTTGGCCTGGGAACCTAATTACCATGGAGATCATTGTTTTCTATAGGGAAAAATATACTCCACATTCCATGGAGCTGACTCACACATTTAATTTTGGAACATAAGCCATGCATGAGTTATGAACTTTTTATATATCTTTTCTATCTAACCCTAGAGTGAGGAGGTTAAAAGTGCTGCCTAATTTGCAGAAACTGGATAACCAGAGTAATTATCTGCAAGTTCCTGTATGCACATTTCTTTCTCTTGCATCAAATTGTTGAGCTATTCCATGTGCTATAGTTCTGCTTGGAGCACCTTCCTTGCCCATCGTACCTAGATTTTGTTTGCATCTTGGTTTCGTGTTTGGTTTTTTCCCTCCCGTTTTTGTCATCCACATTTGTCCCAGGTCTCACTTTGTCAAACTCCCTTTTATCTCACTCTCTCATGCAGCATGATTGCCTTCTTTACCCCCACCCATCTGTATTCATCCCACTCCCCAATTGCTAATCCTTTTTATAAGTCTCTGATTGAAGACTAGGAACTTTAAAAATAAAAATTGATTTTAATTGATGTACATTGTTGTTGTTGTTGTTGTTATGTGCCATCGAGTTGCTTGCGACCCATAGTGACCCTATGTATAAGAGCTCTAAACGCCGTTCTATCCTGTGCCAACCTCACCGTCTCAAACACATTCATTCCCACCACTCCACTCACAGAATTGATCCACCTCATAGAGAGTCTTCCTCTCCTGCGCCATCCCTCCACTCTCCCAAACATGATGTCCCTCTCCAAGGACCAGTCCCTCCTTGTAACATGTCCAAAGTATGTCAAACAAAGCTTCAGAATCCTTGACTCCAAGGAGCATTCTGGTCTCACCCTCTCCAGGACAAATGCATTTGTTCTCCTGGCAGTCCATGGTATATTCAACACTCTTCTCCAGCACCACAGCTCAAAAGCATCAATTCTCTATCATCCCTAGTCACTGCCCAACTCTCCAATGCATAGCAGGTAATTGCAAAGACTATAGCCTGGATCAGGTGCACCTTAATCTCCAGCCTGACGTTGTTGCTCTTCAGTCCTCTTGAGAGGTCCCTCACAGCTGACTTTCCCAATGCAATTTTTCTCTTGATTTCCTGGCTGCTGTTATAAAGAGTGTTGACTGTTGACTGTGGAACCAAGTAAACTAAAACTGTGAACTATCTCAATCTCTTCACCATCCATACTGATGCTGCCAATTGGCCCAGTGGTTAGAATCTTTGTGTTCTTGATGTTGAGCTTCAAACCATATTGCAGGCTGCAGTCCTTGACCCTCTGCAGCAAGTGCTTCAGGTCCTCGTCAGGTTCAGCAAGCAGGGTTGTGTCATCTGCATAACGCAGGTTGTTGATGACTCTTCCAATCCTGATGCCACATTCCTCCTCGTACAGCCCAGCGTCTCGGATGATCTGTTCTGCATACAGATTGAAAAAGTATGGAGACAAAACACATCCCTGATGGACCCCCATTATGCTTTATAAAATCTTTCATTTGTATTATGTCTTGTTCACATACATTGTATTTCATACAATCATTCATATACATTGTACTGTATATCATTAATTCCACATTGAATCTTTCCTATTCTTTCACCTCCTTCATCTGCCTATGAACCTCTGCTGCCTTAATAATTTCTCCCTTCTCCTTTTTTTCTATTCACTTCACCCTTTTTACTTCCTCCTTTGAACATTTAGACACACCTTGCTTAATTATCTTTCTAAGAATTGGAGCTTTTACCTTTGTATCCCAAGTGGGTAGGACAGTATGTAACCTTTAGTAGGTAATCATGGAGAATTTATTAAATGAACAAAAAAGCAGATGCTTATGATTCAATGAAGAACACACAGGTAGTCACATTCACATGCTAGGATGCTGGAGGAAGGAAGGCAGAGCACATGGCTGAGCTGAAGAACAAGACCTAGCAATAGTGACACCAGCAACACATGAGGTACTACACCTTAGATGTTAGATCTTACACATGTTTTGTTTGATGGGCAAGTGTTCAATATTAGTTCGATTAATTGTTAACAACTTCACCTTGTTTGGTTCCACAATCAACATTTGTGGCACCAGCAGTCAGGAAATCAAAAGATGAAATACATTGAACTCTCTAGAGTACTAAAGAGCAATGATATCAGTCTGGAGACTAAGGTAGGCCTGATACAAGCCAGGGTCTTTGCAATTACTTGTTATGCAACAGAGAGCCAAACAATAACTAAGAATAATAGAAGAAGGATCAATGCTTTTGAGTTGTGGTGCTGGAGAAGAGTGTTGAACATACCGTGGACACCCAGTACAAATAGGTTAGTCCTGGGGGGGATGAAAGCAAGCTTCTCACTTGATGCAAGGATTTTGAGGCTCCACCTCACATATTATAATGAAATGTGCAAAGAGCCAGAGTCAGAAAATTGAAAGGTCAGAACTCACACAGCATTTCTTAATCTCAAGGAAATGAAGAATGAATTTAAGCCTCAAGTTGCAACACTTAAGGAAGCTTTGAGCAGAATATTAAATGATCCAGGAAGCATGAAAAGAAGATGGAAGGAGTCACTTTACCAAAAGGAATTGGCTGACACAGAAGAATTTCATGAAACTATGTGTGAGGAAGAGCCTGTGGTGATGAAGAAAGAAGTTCAAGCTGCTCTGAAGATATTGTCAAGGAAACAAAGACCCAGGAATTGAGGACATACCAATTGACATATTTCAATAAAGAGATACTGCTTTGGATGTACTCACCAATTTGTGCCAAGAAATCTGGAAGACAACCATTTGGCCAGCTGACTAGATGACATCTATATTTGTGCCTATTCCAAAGAAAGGGGACCTGACAGAGTGCTGAAATTATCAACAGTATCAATAATATCACATGCAAGCAAGAGTCTCCTGAATATTATCCAAAAACAACTGGAACAGCACATCAACAGAGAACTGCCAGATGTGAAGGGTTGGATTTAGAAGAGGTCGTGGTACTAGGGAATATTATAGCTAATGTTAGATGAATGTTGGCCAAAAGCAGAGAATACCAGGGGATTGTCTATCTGTGTTTCATTGACTATCCAAAGGCATTTCACTGTGTGGATCACAACAAGCTGTGGCTCACTCTGAGAAGAATGGGAATCCCAGAACATTTGACTGTGCTAATGAGAAACCTTTACTTGGACCAGGAGGCAGTTGTAAGAACAGAGCAAGGAAACACTGTATGGTTTAAAATCAGGAGGGTGTACTCCATGGATGTGTTCTATCTCCATACCTTTTCAATCTACATGCAGAACAGATCATCTGGGAGGCTGGGCTCTGAGAAGAAATGTGGCATCAGGATTGGAGGAAGACTCACCAACAACCTGCGTTATGCAGATGACACAATTCCGCTTGCTGAAACTGAGGAGGACCTGAAGTACTTGCTGAAGAAGGACAAGGATTGCAGCCTTCAATATAGATTGAAGCTCAACATCAAGAAAACAAAGATTTTCACCACTGGACAGATTGGCAGCATTATGATAGAGGGTAAAGAGATTGAGGTTACTAACAGCTTTAGTTTGCTTAACTCCAAAAACAACACTCTTGGTATTAGCATCCAGGAAATTAAAAGACAAATTGCTTTGGGAAAGTCTGCTGTCAGAGACTGTTCAAAAGTACTGGAACAATGATGTCAGTCTGGAGACTAAGGTGAACCTGATACAGTCTATGATCTTTGCCATTACTTGTTATGCGTCAGAGAGCTGGACAATGACTAGGGATGATAGAGAGTTGGTGCCTTTGAGTTGTGATGCTGGAGAAGAATATTGAATATACCATGGACTAATAGGAGAACAAACAGGTTTGTCCTGGAGAAGGTGAAGCCAGAATACTCCTTGGAGGCAAGGATTCTGAAGCTTTGTCTGACATACTTTTTGGACATGTTGCAAGGTAGGATCAGTCCTTGGAGAATGATGTCATGCTTGGGAGGATGGAGGGTCAGGGCAGGTGAGGAAGACCTTTGATGAGATGGACTGATTCTGTCACTGGGGTAATGGGAACAGTTGTTTCAGACAATAAGATTGGTACAGGATAGAGCAAGGTTTAGGACTGTTGTACATAGGGTTACTATGAGTCTCAGATGACTCAACAGCACTTAATAACAATAGCAAAAACATAATTGTGGGTATTCTCTCCTTACTTGACTCTGAGTTCTTTGAAGACAAGGAGTGTTGTTGTTAGGTGTCATGAAATTGAGTACAATCCTATGAACAACAGATCTGAACCCTGTCCTATTTTTTGCCAACCTCACACTCTCTCACACACTTCAAGTGCATCACTACAGTCACTGTGTCAATCCACCTGGTTGAGGTTCTTCCTCTCCCTCACTGTCCCTCTACTTTTCCACGCATGTCATTCTCCAAGGAAGAGCTTCTCCTAGCAACATGCCCAAAGTATGTGAGACAAAGCTTAGCCATCATTTTTTCGAAGGAGCACTCTGGCTACACCTTCTCCAAGACATACCTTTTTGTTCTTTTGGCAATCCCTGGGATTTTCAGTACTCTTCTCCAATAACACATTTCAAGGACTACATCTTACTTTTTTTATTCCAGCTGTCAGAACCACACTTAATCACATCCTCCTTCATACTGTCATGACCCTATCAGAATATTCTTTATTCACACCCATAATGCACTGCTTCAATGTGATTTCTTTTCATATTTGCCTTGCAGAGCATGAACTCCTCCAGAGTAAAGATTCCTCTAGCTAAATGACTGTACTCCGCCCTGCCCCTTCTATCCTTGTATGTCCATCATTTAGCACAGGGAGAGAAACCTTGCAAATGCTTAACAAATGTTTAGGCAAAAGGAGGTAGAAAATGATTATTAACATAAATTTAGAATTTTCTGATAATATGAACTACCACAAATGTGGTAGACCAAATATTCAATGTTTTTATCAAGGTGTGAAATGTAGAGGCACACAAGTTACATGTGCATAGTTTAAAAGTATCATCACTATTTCCAAGACTTTGAACAAATACCTTCAGTGAGAAACTTTCATATTCTTATAAGGATAAAGGGGAGAGCTTGAAGAATAGCATTTTAAACTGTTGTTGTTGTTGCTGTTGTTGTTGTTGTTGTTGTTATGTGCCGTCGAGTCGTTTGCGACTCATAGCGACCCTATGCACAACAGCCCTAAACCCTGCTCTATCCTGTGCCAATCTCATTGCCTCTGACACACCCATCCTGATTACCCCAGTCACTGAATCAATCCACCTCATAGACAGTCTTCCCCTCCTGCACTGTCCCTCTACCCTCCCAAGCATGATGTCCCTTTCCAAGGACCTGTCTCTCCTTACAACATGTCCAAATTATGTCAGAATCCTTGCCTCCAAGGAGTAGCCTGGTTTAACCCTCTCCGGATGAATCTGTTTGTTTTCTTGGCAGTCCACAGTACATTCAATACTCTTCTCCAGCACCACAGCTCAAAGGCGTCAATTCTCCTTCTATCCTCCCTAGTCACTGTCCGACTCTCTGATGCATAACAAGTGATTGCAAAAACCATGGCCTGTATCATGTGGACCTTAGTCTCCAGAGAGACACCGTTGCTCTTGAGTACTTTAGAGAGGGGCCGAACAGCAGACTTTCCCATCGCAATATGTTTTTTTTATTTCCTGGCTGCTGGTGCCAATAGTATTGGCCGTGGAGCCGAGCAAACTGAAGCTTTGAACAATCTCAATCTCTTCACCATCCATCCTGATGATGCCGATTGGTCCAGTGGTGAGAATCTTTATACTGAAGGCTGCAGTCCGTGACCCTCTGCAGTAAGTGCATGAGGTCCTCCTCAGTTTCAGTGAGCAGGGTTGTGTCATCTGCATAACACAGATTGTTGATTGATCTTCCACCAATCCTAACGCCACGCTTATCCTCATAGAGCCCAGCTTCTCGGATAATCTGCTCTGCATACAGGTTGAAAAGGTATGGAGATAGGACACATCCCTGGCATACACCCTTCCCAATTGTCAGCAGTTGAAGTGTGTGGAATCACAGGAGCCAAGAAAGCATCAGATACAAGCTGTCAGGTCATGGGTCGGACAAGGGGAGATTAATTCTGAAGGCTTTTGATAGAACTGAAGGGGTATCCTGGTGGAGGGTGGAGCTGGGAAATAAGTGGGTCAAGGCACTGGGCTAAGGGCAGGGACTACACTAATGGTTAACTCCACAATGAGGGATTTATCTTTCACTGCTCCACAAATTACTGTGTGTCAGATATTCCTAAACATTCAGATTAAGACAGACTAGGAAGAAGGATTGGCCATCCACTTCTGAAATAGCAGGCCTCTGAAAACCCTATGTACAACTATGAATTTCAAACTAGACAGCCTAAAATCAAACCACAATGTGCTCTGAATTCAAGGGAGTACAGAAAGATTTTTACACAAATACATTTAGATCTTTAAAGAAAATATTCTGAACTTTTAACATGTATCTCATAATTAAAATATAGTCATGAGACTATTTTTTTTACATCTCTCAAATATCAGGTATTTTAATTTCTAAAGTAGCTTCCCAGGTCATTACTTTTTAAGTTTCCTGGAGCATTCTTCTCTTCTACTTGAATTTTTAATCTCAGTTTGCACATTATCATATGGCAAAATGTCAGGTAGTCACAAGAAAGAAGCAAAAACAAATAAGAGTGAGATGTGTCCTGTCTCTATATTTTCAATTTATATGTGGAACAAATTATTCAGGAAGATGGACTTTATGAGAAGGAATGTAGCATCAGTATTAGAGGAAGATTCATAAACAGCCTGACAATCTGTATTATGCAGATGACACAACTTTGCTTGCTGAAACTGAGGAGGACCTGAAGCGCTTGCTGCAGAAGGCAGGGAATGAAATATGGATCCAAACTCAACATTAAGAAGACAAATATTCTTATCACTGGGCCAATTAGCAGCACCACGAAAGATAGAGAAAAGATTGAGGTTGTTTACAATTTCAGCTTTCTTGGTTCCACAATCAACATTCATGGCACCAGCAGTCAACAAACCAAAAGACACATTGTATTAGGAAAATCTGCTGTCAGAGACTTCACCATAGTTCTGAAGAGCAATGATGACAGTCTAGAGACCAAGGTGCACCTGATCCAGACCAGAAGAGGAATTGATACCTTCAAGTTGTGATGCTTGAGAAGAGTCTTGAACAGACCATCGACTTCCAAGAGAACAAAACAGGAGATGCTTTAGGAAATGGCTGCTCCTTGGAGGCAAGGATTTTGAAGTTCTGACACACATACTTTGGGTATGTTGCCAGGAGGGATCAGTCCTTGGAGAAGGATATCATGCTTGGAAGATGGAGAGATAGTTCAGGAGAAGAAGACCATGGATGAGATGTACTGACACAGTAACTAGGGTAATGGTATAGGTGTATTGGAAATAATGAGGCTGGCTCAGGATAGGGCAGGGTTCAGAGCTGTTGTACATAAGATTGCTATGAGTGGCAGGCGACTTGACATCATGTAACAACAACAATACACACAAGATCCAGACCTGGCTCAGCCATTCTGGTCATGTCACATGCCGCAGAATTGGAACTCTGAGGACCTAGTGATAAGAAGCTGCTCTGCAATTCCAAAGGCACATGTCTACATGTTCTGGAGATAAAATAAAAGACCAGTCAATTCTGCACATTTATAGGGCTTAAAACATGCTGATGAACTCAACTGCTACCAAAAGGATGGAGGTTTCCGTTAACCAGAGGCAGCTCAGAAGAAAGACCTGGTGATCTACTTTTTAAAAAAAAAAAAAAAATCATCCATTGAAAATCCTATGGAGCAGAGTTTTCAAACTCAATGGCAAGTGATTTTTGGCTTTATTTTGTTTTAAATGGAGCTTATATTTTAGTTGTTGTTGTTGTGTAACATTGAGTCAGAACCAACGCATAGCTTTCTCTATAGTGGGATTTTAGAGACAGTAATTAACACAGGAGGAGACTGCCCATCTTTCTTCTGGTGAGCAACTGATGTGTTTGAATTGCATACCTTTGCCTTGGCAGTGCAATTCCTTACCACTAAGTCACCAGAGCTCCCTTAATTTTAGTGGGAAGGGGGGAAAACATCAAATAAAATAAATTAATATACAGAGAATCACGAAAAGTAATAAAGCCTGATGCTGATTCTGAAAATTTAGATACTTAAAAGAGAAAATATTTGCTTTGATTATGTGGCATTTTCAAGCCTAAGTGTATCTTTAGGCCTAATTTACAAGTTTTGTATTCTGCAGGTCCTTTAGTGCCTATGGAACTACAAATTGATGCCCTTAGCATTAACAGTGGTTCCTGTGATCCACAGAACTATTGCTTTTAAGGCCAATATTATCAAGCCCTGGGGCTGAGGCCAGGAGGAAGAAGAGAAAAGAGAGGACGAAAAGGAAGTGAAGAATGATACAGAGTGAGCTAAAATTCCATTTCCCAAATACAAATTTTCCCTTCAGATTCCTTTCATGGGGTTACTATTCAGAGAAATTACCCTCATAATGAAATCTTTAGAACTCTCTAGTCCCTAAATCCAGATGGAGTCAGCTTACACTGGCTTCTAGATAAGAGATAAACATTAGATGAAAGGTTCCAATTGTATTGTTCTTCTCTATTTCTTATCATTACAGGTGTCTTCAATTTCCTCCCTTATCACAAACCATCTCCTCTCAGGCAGTTGCAATTTTGCTTCCTTTAAACTCTCATTTCTTAAGAACTAATGCAAATCTACCTGTAAAGCAAATGCCAAAGTGCTAAAACATTGCATTTCTGTGATATTTCCAGAAAAATGAAATACTGTAACATTATCTTTTAATAAAGAAATGTAGCACTGCTATTATAGGCTGAGTTAAAGTCATCAAATCTTTTGCAAAGACATCGACAGGCTAAATCATTCACCAAACAAAGAATTTGCGTGTTTAGACTAGTCCATAGTCATATCACCATGTTGATTGCCTCATACAAATATTGTGATATTAGTATCAGACTTTCATATCTTAAGAAAAAAGTGAAAAGACACTAAAATAATCTGGTTACCTGAGGAATTTTTTCTCTTTTTAAAAATCACTGAATATATTCGAACAAGGGAGAAATAACTTTCATTACTTAAGACTATGTTTAATCATTTGCGCTACATATTTACTTATAATTTTATAAATTTGTACTTATCCCAAATGTAAAACAAGGTTCATTTGCCATGTCAATTGTTTTTAAAATGGAAAAACTCAGATGATCTCATTTACACTTCAGTGGCTTGGGGATCAGCCCTCAGGGACGAAATCAGTATGAATTTGTTAATAAGTATTTTGTTATTATTCATTTGTTCAAGCATTTACCTACCTTCCATGTTTCATTGAGAAATGAATTTAACACTACTGCTCTTCATTTCAGAAAAATTAGAAGACACTAATAAAGAGGAAAAAATAAAAATATACATAATCATTATTCTAGAAATAGAAAGGTGACTAATAAAACTTATGAATACTTAAGGAGGGGAACAGAGTGGTGAGGATGGGCAGGGGAGATAATCATAGGGTCACATAATTTGATGGATGGAGGGAGGAGTGGGTTAATGAAATGCAAAAGATCCAGTGTGAAAAATAATGTATACGAACTTTGTAAGTAAACCAGTAAAACAAAAGAACACACAATCATACTATATGATAGTAAACACTATTAACATTTTAGTAAATAGTCATTCCATGCATTTATAGATAGATATATACAGATGTATAACAAATATTGAGCTGTTCTATTTTCTTCACAAGTATACAGAGATACTGTTTTTTTTTAAAAAAAAATGTGGTTCTACAGCATTGTTTTTAGAAACTACCTGATGTGCTTCACTGTATGGATATTCCATAGTTAACTATCCACTATCATTTTTTAAATCAGTCATTTAGATTATTTTAATATTATACTGAATACCTCTAAGAGTAAACTTGTACATTGAGTAATTATAAACAATCTTATTTATCTTCCAAAAGAAAAATGGTAGAACTAAAGGGCTAAAGGCATGCAAAAATTTAAGACTTTTATACATTTTTGTCAATATGCCTAATTTACGCTTACCTGCTATTAAAATAATATTGACACTAAGACTAAAGCCAGTAAATTTCTCTGAAGCCTCATCGATTATAGTATATATTATTCTTCTTAAGGTCTATTGATTTGGCAGACAACTAACTACAACTATGGTATCTCTTAAACTGGAGTCTTTGTAAATCAGTGAATGAGTATTTTCTATATGTCAGGCACTGTGTTAAACTCTGGAGTTAACAAATAAAACCAAATAACACCTCAGCCTAGCATACAGAGAATTTATGATTAAGTGGAAAATTCAGACATGTACACAAATGATTAAGACACTAGTCATGCTGCTTGATAAAAGCTGTAGCAGAAGTACAAACAGGGTTTTTATGGGAGGGCTGCACTGATTAAAGGCTTCCTCCCTCTGTTTTAGCATGGAAAGGCATTTCCAGTCTCCATAATCTGATAGACACAATATACAACAGACAGGCTTTTAAATAAAAGATAACTGATAATCACATAGACTTAAAGAGGAAAGCAAACAAACTTTAACAAATTAGATATGCTAACAAAAAAGGATTAGCCAGGGCTGGATAGACCAGGAAATTAACCTGTATTCCTTACAGAGAAAACCAAATGGACTTTCCAGCTGTGTTCTCTGCTATTGAGGAGCAGTTAAGTGGTATGATTTCGCAGGAAAACTCCTTTGTTGGTCATCTCTGATATACCTAATCACCATTATACTATTTCAGTACAGAGAAGAAAAAGAATTTAGTGCCAAACATAACAGCATGTCTAAAGCTTACCAGATCCTTTCTCTCTAACTGCCTTAGTAATAGGTAACCACCACTGCCATCGAGTCAACTCCAACTCTCAATGATCTTCCAACAGGTTTCTGAGGCTGCAAACCTTTACTAGACGATACTGCCCATCTTTGTCTCAAGAAGCAGTTGGTGGATTCAAGCAGGTGACTTCTTGGTAGCAATGCAACAAGTATAGCAATAAGCTACCAGAGCCACTTAGTAATAAATAGATAAGGGTAGTGTTGTTGTTGTTGATTGTTGTTGAGTCGAGCACGACTCATAGTGACTCTATGAACTAATGCCTTTCTATAACTATTGGTGTTTCTCAAAGTTCATAGAGTTTCCAAAGGTGTGTGGTTTAGGAAGTGGATGCCACTCCTGCTTCCAAACCTGTCCTATAACTGGGAGCTCCACAAAATACTTGTCCATATTGAGAAACCATTATGATAGTTGATACCCCAGTGGCACAAGGTTCAGCATTACAGCAAAACCAGATAACCTCAGTACAGCTAATAGACAAGGAGTGATACAAAAAGTAGAAGAATGTTCCTCCAAAATATAACACTAGTATCACTTAGCAGTGGTTAAGTTTCGTCAAGTCAAATATGACTCATAGCTACCATATGAACAAAAAACCTGAACTCTGTTCTATAATTAACATAATTTTAGGAAGTAGATACCAGCCCTGCTTCCAAACCTAAATCATTCTGGAAGCTCCTCCAAACATTGTCCATGATGGGTCACCATTACGGTATTGGACACAACTATGGCACAGTAATGGGCAACTCCAAGCTACTCAGTACAGCAAATAGACAAATGACTGCTATCCCACTAGAACTAACTCAGTCCCACAAGGATAAATATTGTATAAAACCATTATTGTAGAATGAATATAAGGATCCAAGAGGGGTGAGAGAGGGTGGAAGCAGAAGGATGAGGATATGTAGGGGGTTGTTGTTGCTGTTGTTATGTACCATCGAGTCATTTCCGACTCATAGCGACCCTATGCACAACAGCCCTAAACCCTGCTCTATCCTGCGCCAACCGCACTGCCTCTGACACACCCATCCCGATTACCCCAGTCACTGAATCAATCCATCCCATAGAGGGTCTTCCCCTCCTGCGCTGTCCCTCCACCCTCCCAAGCATGATGTCCCTCTCCAAAGACCTGTCCCTCCTGGCAACATGTCCAAAGTATGTCAGACGAAGCCCCAGAATCCTTGCCTCCAAGGAGTAGCTTGGTTTAATCCTCTCCAAGATGAATCTGTTTGTTTTCCTGGCAGTCCATGGTACATTCAGTACCCTTCTCCAGCACCATAGCTCAAAAGCATCCACTCTCCTTCTGTCCTCCCTAGTCATTGTCCAACTCTCTGATGCATAACAAGCGATTGCAAAGACCATGGCCTGTATCAGGCGCACCTTAGTCTCCATAGAGACACTGTTGCCCCTGAGTACCTTTGAGAGGTCCCTAACAGCAGACTTTCCCATCGCGATACGCTTTTTGATTTCCTGACTGCTGGTACCAAGAGTGTTGACGGTGGAGCCGAGCAAACTGAAGCTGTGAACACTCTCAATCTCGTCGTCATCCATCCTGATGCTGCCAATTGGTCCAGTGGTGAGAATCTTTGTCTTCTTGACATTGAGCCTCAGTCCATACTGAAGGCTGCAGTCCTTGACCCTTCGCAGCAAGTGCATGAGGTCCTTCTCAGTTTCAGCAAGCAGGGTTGTGTCTGCATCTGCATAACGCAGATTGTTAATAGATCTTCCACCAATCCTGATGCCACAATTCTCCTCATAGAGCCCAGCTTCTCGGATAATCTGCTCTGCATACAGGTTGAAAAGGTATAGAGACAGGATGCATCCCTGGCGTACACCCTTCCCAATTTTGAACCATGCAGTGTTGCCCTGCTCTGTTCTGACTACTGCCTCTTGATCCAAGTACAGGTTTCACATTAGCACAATTAAATGTTCTGGGATTCCCATTCTTCTCAGAGTCAGCCACAGTTTGTTATGATCCACACAGTCAAATGCCTTTGCATAATCAATGAAACACAGATAGACATTCTTCTGGTATTCTCTGCTTTCAGCCAAGATCCATCTAACATCAGCAACAATATCCCTAGTACCACGACCCCTTCTAAACCCAGCCTGGACTTCCGGCAGTTCTCTGCTGATGTGCTGTTCTAATCGTTTTTAGATGATCTTCAGTAGAATCTTGCTTGCATGTGAAATCAATGACACTGTTCTGTAGTTTCCACATCAGTTGGGTCACCTTTCTTTGGAATGGGAACAAATAGAGATCTCTTCCAGTCAGTTGGCCAAGTGGTTGTTCTCCAGATTTCTTGGCACAACTTGGTGAGCACATCCAGGGCAACATCTGTTATCTGAAATACTTCAATTCATATACCATCTAGGGGGAGGGGGGATTAATCCTCAGATTGTACAATTTGATGGGGGTGGAGTGAGGGAAATTGAAAGAACCTGTTCCCAAAAACAATGTATTGAAATTTTGTAAATAAACTAATATTAAAAAAAGATTATTCATTTGTGGCCCTCAGACCCTACAGAATTTTAAAGACACCTCCAACAGATGCTGTTGACTATGCTCCACCCTTGGGTCCTTGTGGGCAAAAGTTCAGCTGACTGACACTCGCTTGTGGAGCGAAAAAAAAAAACAACAAAACCACAAAACAAAACACTAACACAAACCAAACATCAAAGAATATAGCTTTCAATACTGACTGCATTACCGATAACCCAGACCAAACACAAACCAAATTTTTCCTTATGTGACCCCGGTCAAGATGTGAGAAATCAACTTCTAGAGTGGAGCTACTGAGCCTCCAGGCCAGCTGCAGACTTATCTTTTTACCTCAAGTTTTCCTAAATTATTTAGGGCCTGAATAACCCACTTTCCCAATTTCTGAAGCACAGAGAGATACAGATAATGAAATGTCACTAAATACATACCTATAAAGCCACCATTGTTGTTGTTATGTGCCATCGAGTCGCTTGCGACTCATCGCGACCCTATGTACAACAGCCCTAAACCCTTCTCTATCCTGTGCCAATCTCATTGCCTCTGACACTCCCATCCCGATTACCTCAGTCACTGAATCAATCCACCTCATAGAGGGCCTTCCCCTCCTGCTCTGTCCCTCCACCCTCCTAAGCATGACGTCCCTCTCCAAAGACCTCTCCCTCCTTACAACATGTCCAAAGAATGTCAGACAAAGCCTCAGAATCCTTGCCTCCAAGGAGCAGCCTGGTTTAACCTTCTCCAGGATGAATCTGTTTGTTTTCTTGGCAGCACCACAGCTTAAAGACATCAATTCTCCCTCTATCCTCCTTAGTCATTGTCCAACTCTCTGATGTATAACAAGCAATTGCAAAGACCACAGCCTGTAACAGATGCACCCTAGTCTCCAGAGTGACACCATTGCTCTTCAGTATGCTGGAGAGATCCCTAACCGCAGACTTTCCCATCGCAATACGTTTTTGATTTCCTGACTACTGGTGCCAAGAGTGCTCTTTAGATCTGCATTGACAATACACATATTATACGATTTTACCACAAATACTTTGAAATAAAACTAGGTCATAGTTTCAGTAATATTTTTTTTTAAAAAAATTGCTTATAGCAAGATAATTTTGCTGTGCTTCCTTCAACAAAAATTTGTCAATGATTCATTTTATTTACAATGAAATTATACAGGTTTTGGGGTTTTCTTATTTTGGTTGGTTGGTTTGAGTTTTGTTTAGGGTTCCCCCCCCCCCTCCAGTTGAATTGCACTGTGAGTAAAGAATCATTAGTTAGACCAAGGTTTTAATTTTTTACTCAGGGAAACAAGACAATATTTATATATATATTTTTTATTTCTTTTACTTAAACAGGAAAGAGGGTTTTGGGCCATTACAGCTCTATGTGCGGTCCTCTCTGCATTCGAGTTGCTTTCTAATTGCTTTTTAGACCTCAAGTTGTCTTGTAAAGCTTTACATTTACATTTTAAAAATTCAAATGCATGTAACTATCTCCCAGATATTCTGTCCTGTGAACAAGAGTCAACCTGTGTAAATGACAAAGTTATTTGCAAACGGCAAGAATGAAATTTACCAGACAACCTGGGCAAATGTCACTGGTTACCCAACAGGCTGGGATAGAAAAGCTTGGCTGTCTAAACCAGTGTATGAATCCTATACAAATTAAGATGATGCATAATACTGTTATCTTAATATTTTAAAATATGAGGTTGGATGGAAAGCAGGGACAGAAATAATTAAGAGGTCTTGGGGTGCGTAGGTAATTTATGCTTTACAGGTCTGTGAGAGAACAAACAAGTAGAGATGGTGACATTAACTGAATTAAAAACACTGAGGGAAGAAAAAAGTAAAATGGTTCCTTCTGAAAGTATCCCCTAGAGTCACCCAACATGCTCTTTAATACACTTATTTGTTTGTATGGCGGAAAATAACTCAAATAGCAATCAATAGTTTATTTGTACTAGATACCACACTTGATCACTTTATTCCTGCTGACAGCAACAGAAAAAAAATTATTTGATTCTTTTGACAACATAAACACAGGATACAATGAGTAAAGAGAAAGAAAAAGAGACCAAAAGGAATTTCCAGATACCTAGAGTCAGGAAAGAAAGGACTTGGTGATTTCAAAAGCAGAATGGATGAAAGAGGCTGTATAGTGAATTAAAAGCAGTGAGGTTCAGAAGACAAGGCAAACAAAGGCTGTGTAAATAGAAAGGAGGGCAGAAACACCACTTACCCTCATGCTCACTCCCTCTTCAAAGGCCTTGTAGAAAGCATAGAAATCTAACAAGTGAAAAAGAAACCATGCCTTAGAACAGCATACCAAACAACAGTACAAAGAACTGAGCTACAAATAAAGGGAAATGAAATTGTGCAGAGGAAGAAGAACTGAACAAGAAGTCAATAGACTTGCTGTGTTTTCTTGTACAACCAAATCTTTCTTGTGTATAAACTACATGAAAGACACTGTGATAAACATGTTTCCACTGGGTAACATTAGGAAAGAAAGAAAACCTTTCACATCTTTCAAACTGGTAGAAATGTCCGCTTTTCTTTCTGGATTCTTGTTCTGAATCTCAGAGAAAATTAATATAGGCACTCAACTAAGATGTTAGCTGTAGGTTTTTGATGATGCCCTTTATCAAATTAAGGAAAATCTATTTTCAATTTGTTGAGGATTTTTATCAGAAATGGATGTTGCATTTAGTCAGATGATTATAAATATTCACATATTGATGCAAACATGTAGTTTTCCTTTTTTGAGGCCCCTAATATGGAGAATTACATTAATTATTTTTCCAATACTAAATCAACCTTGCATTCCTGGGATGAAATCCACCTAATCATGATATATTGTAGTTCGTATACACTGTTGATTTGATTCATTAACAATTTGTTTAGAATTTTGCATTTATGTACATGAGACTTACTGGTCTGTGATTTTCTTTTCTTTTGCCTGATTTTGGTAATATAAGCATGTGGGCCTCATACAGTTAAGTCAGAACATATTACATCCCTTTTGATTTACTGTAGAAGTGTCTCTATACTTCAAATTGTCTCTTCCTCAAATGTTTGGTGAAATTATACAACAAAGGCTTCTGGGCCTGAGAAGATTTTTAAGTGTATATTCAGTTTTAAAAAACTCTTGTTGTTATGTGCCATCAAGTCACCTGCGACTCATAGTGATCCTATGTACAACAGCTCTGAAGCCTGCACTGTCCTGAGCCAGTCTCACTGACTCCAACACATCTAATCCCATTGCCCTAGTTACCGTGTCAATTGATCTCATCCAGGGTCTTCCTATCCTGTGCTGTCCCTCTACGTTTCCAAGCATGATGTCCTTCTTTAAGGACTGGAACCTCCTGGCAACATACCCGAAGTATGTGAGTTGAAGCTTCAAAATCCATGTTTCTAAGAAGAAATTTGGTTTTACCCTCTCCAAGACAGGCTTATTTGTTCTCCTGACAGTGTGTTCAAAGCAGAGGAAGATATTTGGATGGTCAACAGGTACAGGCAGAAATGCTCAAAATCACTTGCAACAAGAGAGATGCAAATCAAAAC
This sequence comes from Elephantulus edwardii, assembly GCF_000299155.1. Taxonomy (NCBI): domain Eukaryota; kingdom Metazoa; phylum Chordata; class Mammalia; order Macroscelidea; family Macroscelididae; genus Elephantulus; species Elephantulus edwardii. The sequence continues at coordinate 1,880,146 of NW_006399881.1, forward strand.
CACAATGAGACAAAATCTTGCTCTAGTAGCAGTGGCAAAGTTTAACAGGATAGCAAGTAATAAATGTTGAAGAGGATGTGACAAGATAGGCAGTTTGGTATTTCTTCAAAAAGCTGAACATAGAAGTTCCCTATGACCCAGCTATTCCACTGCTTGGAATATACTCCAAGAATATGAGAACTGAGGCCCACATGGAGACTGGTACACCAATGTTCATAAGTAGCATTATTCACCATCGCAAAAACATGGAAACAGCCCAAATGTCCAGCCACAAATGAATGGATTGAGAAATTATGGTACATTCACACAATGGAATACTATGCAGCATGCAGGAGCACTGGTTTTGTAAATTAATAATTAACTTAGCAGGGACTGGAGAGCAAACTAACTCAGTATTATAAGGACAAATACTGTGTAAGATCAATATTGTAGAACAAGTATGAAGATCCAAGGGTGGGGGAGTAGAGGGGTAAGGATGGGTGGGGATGGGGGTGGGGGTATCAGTCATAGGGTCACATAATTTGATGGGTGGAGGGAGGGGTGAGTGAAGCAAATGGAAAAGATCCAGTATGAAAAACAACGTATATGAACTTTGTAAATATACCAGTATGAAAGGAAAGACCAAAAAATCTTTTCTCCAGTACCACAACTCAAAGGCATAAATTCTTTTGTTCTCTTTGGTTATTGTCCAGTTCTCTGATTCATAGCTAGTAATTGTGAAAACCATGGCTGGATCAGGTGCATCCTAGCCTCTAGACTGAAATCATTATTCTTTAGTACTCTTGAAAGATCCCCAACAGCAGATTTTCCCAATGCAATTAGGAAATTTCTTGACTGCTAATGTCAAGAGTGTTGATTGTGGAACCTAGCAAGCTAAATTGTTAATAACCTCAATCTCTTCTCCATCTATCATGGTGCTACCCAGTGGTGAGAATTTTAATTTAGTTGATACTGAGCTTCAATCCATAAACCCTCTTCAGTTTCAGTTAACAAGGTTATGTTATTTGTATAATTCAGGTTGTTTTTGAGTCTTCCTTCAATTCTGATGCCACATTCCTTCTCATAATGCCCAGCCTCTCAAATGATCTGCCTCATATACAGTTTGAAAATTTATAGCAACAGGATGCATCTCTGACACTAACTCTATTCTGATTACTGCTTTCTGGTCCAAGTATAGGTTTCACATAAACACAATCAGGTGTTCTGGGATTTCCATTCTTCTCAAGGTTAGCCACAATTTGTTGTGATCCAAACAATCAAATGCCTTTGAATGTCAATGAAACAGACATTCCTCTGGTACTCTCTGCTTTCAGCCAAGATCCATCTTACATCAGTGATATCCCTAGTGTCATAGCCTCTTCTAAACTCAGCTTGTATTTCTGCTAATTCTCTGTAGAAGTATTGTTCCAATCTTTTTTTTTTTTTATGATCTTCAGCAGGGATTTTGCTTGCATGTGATACAAAGGATACTGGGCAATAATTTCCTCACTTTGTTGTGCTACCTTTTTTTGGAATGGGAATAAATATCGATCTCTTCCAGTCAGTCTGCCAAGTAGTTTTCCTCCAGATTTCTTGGCACATACTGGGGAGCACACCCAGGGCAGCATCTGTTTGCTGGTATATGTCATTTGGTATTCCATCAATTCTTTCAGAGCAGCTTGAACTTCCCCCATCACCATTGCCTCTTAATTTTTTACAGAAAAATTAGATTTTCATTCGTTGTTAACACACTTTTACCCCCTCTCCCTCCATGTTCCCCCTTTCCCAGTTCATTTTTTTTGTTTTTTAAAATATTCATTCACTGTTGCAGTTATCTCCCTCCGCTCCTCCCCAGTCCTCTTTGCAATGTACCTCTTATTCTCACCATTGCCTTTTGAACATAAGTTGTTTCATGAAATTCTTCTGTGTTAGCCAATTCTTTCTGGTACAGTGACTCTGAATACTCCTTCCATCTTCTTTTGATGCTTCCTAGATCATTCAGGATTCTGCCATAGCATTCTTAAGTATTGTAGCTTGAGGTTTGAATTTGTTGTTTAGTTCCTTCAGCTTAAGAAATGCTGAACAAGTTCATCCGTTTTGATTTTCTGACTCTAGCTCTTTGCACATTTAGTTGTAATACTATGCTTTGTCTTCCCAAGCTGCCCTTTGAAATCTTCTGTTCAGCTCCTTAACTTCCCTTTGCTTTGGCTTTTTGGCACTCTTATGCAATATTCAGAGTCTCTTCTGACATCCACCTCTGTCTTTTCTCCCTCCTTTTTCTTTTTTCCCCCTTCTTCTTTTTTCTCCCTCCTTTTCCTTTGTATTCTTCTTGAATTCTTCTTGAATTCCTTTTGTATTCTTCTTGGATAATATCCTTGGTATCCTCCCACACAGCTCATCTGGCCTATGCTCATTAGTATTCAAGGCCTCAAACCTGTTTCTGACATGGTTTTTTAATTCAAGTGGGAGAGGCTCAATTAAAAATTTTTGTTCCTGTGAATTTGAGTTAATTTTCTTTAGCTTCAGTTTGAACTTGCATATGAGTATGATCTGTTCCACAATCAGCACCTTGCCTAGTTTTGATTGCTGATACCGAGTTTCTCCAACGATTCTTTCCACATATGTAATCAATATAATTCCTGTGTGAGGTCCATATGTACAGTCACGGTTTGTTTCTTATAAAAGGTATTTTCAGTGAATAAACAATTGAATGTACAAAAGTCTATGAATTTATCTCCAGCCTCATTTCTGTCTTGTTTTCTGGCTACTGATCCTTCCTTTCTGCTTATAACATTTACACTCCAGTCACCCATTATTATTAGTGCGTCCCATAAGCATGTTCAATTTATGACTGCAAAAGTTCATAGAATTCATCTATTTCTTCCTTTTTGGCTCTGGTTGTTGGTGTATATATTTGAATAATGGCAGTATTAACAGGGTTTCCTTAAAACAAAACGTACAAGAATATAGGGCAAATATCGGAAGGAAGGAATATATGCAATTGTAAAGTTCTTAAACTTTATAAATAACACATAAACTTGATGGTAACTGTTAATTTTAAAGACATATACTATAAACTCTAAATCAACCACTAAAATAACAACGCAGAATTATGTTTACAAACCCAACAAGGGAGATAAAAGTAACCCATAAAAATATTCTATTAATCTAATAAAAGAGGAGAACAGAGGAAAAACAAAGGCTAGATGGACAAATAGAAAACAAATGGCCAGATGATAGATTCAACCTAATGATATCAACCACTACATTAAATGGAGCTGGCTTAAGTAGTCCAAATAAAAGATTGTCAGTTTGGTTTATAAAAGCAAAAGCCAACCGTGTGCTGGCTACAAGAAATGCACTTCAAATAAAGATACAAATAAGTTGTAAATAAAAGATGCAACATGAGAATCTTGTTAATAATATTGCTGCTATTAAAACTGTTTCAGCTCATAACGACCCTCCTTTTTGTTTCCAAAGCTGTAAACCTGTTAGGAATAAATTATTCATCTTTCTTCCATAGAGTGGTTGGTGGATTTTTGGTCTTTAGGTTGCTGTTGTTGTTTGCTGTCGAGTAAGAATCACTCCATAGCTAACCCTCCGATGATATTTCAAAGACAGAAAATCACACAGAAGAGCGCCCATCTTCTCATGGAGAAACTGGTGCATTTGAACCATGTGTCTTTTTTTGGATTACAGTGAAACTTTTTACCACTAGACCACCTATGGCTATCTTGGTTTTAAAGTTGTTCTATGTAATCTAGTCATAACTGACCCATACCTGACCCTTCAGTGGGTTTTCAGAGACAGTAAATCGCACAGGAAGAGATTGTCCATCCTTTTCCTATGGGAGCATCTGGTGGATTTTTTACATGCTTTGGGGATTGCAGTGCAGTGCAGCTCCTTACCACGCAAGGTCATGAGAGCTCCCTTAAATATAGTTCTCTAAAATACTAATCAGTAGGAGATTGACTGATTATTTTAATACTAAGGACAGATAATCATTTCTCTACTACTCAGTGGAGATCTTTCTGTTTACCTGATGTCTTATAAAAGTCCTCGTTTTCCAACTTACTTTGTGGGAAAAGGTATTATTTTCAACACTCTGAGAATAGACAACAGTTTTCACTCTAGTCTTTTCAGATATTTCTTTTTTAAAACCTTGGATTATCTCTTCAAATTAAGTTCTCATCAGTATTCACTTGAATATACCAAAGGGAACCTATGCGAATCTAAGGAGTTCTCCCTCAGTGCACTGGTTCCTCTCCATTATTCTGTCCTACAAACCCTAGTTTCATTGTTCTCACTTAGCTTCATCTCCTTAATGCAGTAATACCACCTGGCTCTGGTTAGGTGGCCTCTCCTTGCAGCATGGCATGGACACTCTCTTCAATAAAAGCTGCCACCACACTTTTTGTTACAGTGCCTTTTTTTTCTAGTATGCAGTATTTTGCAACTCTTTGTGTTACTAACTATTTTTATTTTTTGATAATTTGAGGCTGGATAGTAAGTCTCATCCTTGCTATACCATCCTATCCAAAAGCATACACACCTGTAACTTTAAATCCTAGGGAAAATTTATACTCATTGAGATTGACTGCAATTACTTAGTTACCGCTTAAAGCCTAAAACTCGGGCACTGGAACAAACCTATGAATACATGAAAAACAGAGGGGAAGATTTCTCTGGTAAAAATTTACAAATGCTATCAACATTGCCTTATCTCTGTGTTTCTGTAGGTAAGTCATTTAGCACTGATATCAATCTGTGATAAGTAGATATACGAAAACCTATGTCCATTGCAGCATTGCTTACAACAGAAAAGAGATGGGGAAAAATTCCAAGTTTCTATCAATGGACAAATGGTTAAAGAAACTCTGGTACATTCACACAATGGAGTACTATGCAACACCAAAGAACAACTAAGAATTCTCAAAAGAATGTAATATGGATAAATCTAAAGGACATTATGCTGAGTGGAGTTTAGTCACAAAAGCACAGATATTCTGTAAGATCATTATTATAAAAAACTAAAGTTTTACACACATACAAAACAGGGATACTGTTCCCTAATTTGGAGTGCATCCTTTATCGTATGGCTAATATGGGTGTAGGGAAAAGGGTACTTTCTAGATAAGGAGGATTTATCAATAGTAACTATGACAGCCTGACTGTATATAAGTTCCTATCTTTTTAAAGATTTTCCATAGGCATTTGCTTATCACTTGATCTTTGCTATATCTGTAAAGCACCAGAAGATTAAGTATTTTCATGTCTACCCACACAGAGGCTAAATAATTTACCTACATCACATCATTAGCTAGCGCCAGAACAAAGGTTTAGACCCAAGTCCAGGATTTTGCTCCCATATCCTATAGTTTACTAATGGTCTATAATGATAGGATTGGTAAATCTAGGCTAAATTATAAAGCACACTGCTTATTAAGTAGAAAGGTGAACAAAGCAGGGACTAGAAGAGCCACAGTAGCAGCCAGCCCATGGCAGTATAGAGAGCTATGCTTTCCTAATATATTTTAATATAATGCAAAATTGCAGGCCCCAGCTGGATGCAAAAGCTTGTTTTCCTCCCTCTTAGCCATCATGCATTATTCATGTGAAGTGACCTCACTTACATGTCACAGGCAGATTGTGATGACAGAAGCTCCTTTGGTGCTGGCACACAGAAAGCCTGTTTTCCTGTTGCTTTAACTTGGTCTACTTTCCCTGCTTTATATGCTGCTACAGGGACTATCATTCCCCTGTGATAATGAGCTAAAGCAAGTGTTTAATCACTGCAGTTATCCCTTATTTTCAGCAAAGTCCTTATGTGCTCAGTCTTTTCTGTCTTCATAACGATTCCTGACTAGCTCACTGAACCCAAAGGTTCTGTTCGTCATAATCTTGTCCCTAAGGTTCTGCTGCTCCGTTGAAGATCTGCATACTGACTGACTGGCTGACTGCTTTCTGAGTAGATGAGCAACCGCTCCTCTTTGACTACCTCCCATCTCACTATTTTGGACATAAACTCACAGGAAGTCTGACAGGATTACCTCAAAACCTCTCCTTGCATTGTGTTAAAAAATTCTTCCTGTCTCACTTCTCTATTTCACTCACTTAAAAGAATGATTATGCAAGAAAAACCTCTAAATATATTTGTGGTGTCCTGAAAAGGACCAGCTGCTGAAGAAATCTAAATGCAAAATAACTTTTTAAAAGAAAGTAAAAAAATGATTGACAGAGACAGATTGTAAAGCTGGGTATTGCTACAGGAAAAAAAAATATGTTGAGGGCTTGTCCTGAGAGGAACTTAATATTAATAAGTTCCTAGGGGTTTTGACTAAGATTTCTGGGATGAAGACTTTGCAGAACTTCACACAAGTTAATTAATAGTTCTTTCTCGGGTTTTTCCCCCCTCCCTTTTTAAACTGTGATTTTATAAATGTTTACAGAAAGGTTAGGTTTTCATTCATTCACTGATGCACATTTTCCTCCCTCTCTTCCTTCTCCCCTAATTCATTTTGTAATGTACTTCTAGATTGTTAAGTGCCATGCATATGGGGAGCACTGGTGGCCTAGTGGCAGGAAGCTGCACTGAAATTCCAAAAGCACATGGTTCAAATCCACTATCTACATTGTGGCAGAATGGTGGACAATCTCCTCCCATGCAATTATCTGCCTCAGAAAAACAACCAGAGAGTCAGCTATGGGTTGGATCTGGCTAGATGGAACACGACACCACCAACACAACAACATTGCCCATTCAAGAATCATCTTTGAATGATTGTAGTACTGTTAGAAGGGAGTTCTGGTGGTCAAGTGGTAAGAAGGAGTATGGGTTAAATCTACCAGTTGCTCCACAGGAGGACAGGCAGTCTCCTCTTGTGCGATACACTGCCTCTGAAAACCTGCTGGTTGCAATTACCTCTATGCAATGATAGTGACAAAGGGAATTTTTCATAATTGCATACAATAAGAAACTTTCTGCATGAGGTCTATTGTATAGTAAACAAGTAAGTCAGTATGTTGTTGTAAGTAAGCAGTTTGACAGCTCCTATTGAAGAGATTCTCTTTTGGTTTTCTAAAAATTGAAACCTTAAAAGACTAGGTTATAATATCAAGGCTTCCCAGACTACTTCTGATGTAGGGATGACCATATCTGACTTTTACCAACTTCACAGGGGAGAACTGTCCCTGTCCATAGCAGCAATAACACAAAACCAATTCCCATGAGGTCATCCATCCCAACCATGTTCTCATGCTTCCTTCTATTTGCATCGATATCAATATTACTGCTTTGCTAGGTCAAAATCTCAATGAGCGTAGACAACATAGAATAATATTGAGGAAATCAAAAGGTTATAGCTCAGATTAAAAGCAAAATACATTCAGGAAAGCTCTAAAAATGTACGCTCAGGCAACTCAGTCTCAAGCATTATGGGTGTATGTATTCCCAAGTTCTTAGTTCTGTCAATACTGGTTTCCCCTCTAATTGTCCAACAAAATTCTCACATCTGCCAATATTGGCTTTCAATCCAATTGTCAAAAAAACAGTTCTTGGTCCTGCCAATATTGGCTTCCCCTGCCTAAAGTTCCAGTTCATGTCAGTTTTTCAGTTTGGCCATGCCACTGATGCTGTCTTGAAATGTGTCCTACATTTCCCTGCCTCCTCTTCACGAGGGTGGGGAAAGTCTCTTTCTTCTTCTCTCTCTAGAGAGAATCTTGTGTCTGGACAGCTAACGCTCTTCAATTTATTAGCAAGACTAGTTAATCTTCTTGTAGATTGTTGAGACTGACCAATCCTCTGTGGAATGGGAGATAGTCAATCCCTTTGTGAATAAGCCAACCTATCCCATTTGCAGAGTCTCACCTATCCAAATATTAGTCATCAGTGGTAAAAAGCCATATTGAAAGACAAACTCCATAGATGTAAATCTCTGAATAAAATTCAGAACCTAGAAATAAATTCATCCATCCGTGGGAAACTGGTATAGTGTGTTCCATGTTGGGCTTCTATCTAAAAGGTGGGGAGAACATTGTTCTAACTGTTACAACTCTTGTCTGTCAGTTTGCTGTATTGATATAACTTGTGAGTTGTTGTGACACTGAAAGCTTTGCCACTCCCATGTCAAACACCATAAGCATTACCTGTCGTTGTCTGTTCTCTGGCAACTTAATAGCGACACCCTGATGGGGGTAAGCACGATGGAGATACACCACTCCAGGAGAGGATCAGAGAGTCAACCCAGCTCAATTTTATCGGGATCTGCAGTGCACTTATAAACAGGAAGACAGGATAGGGTGGGCTTACAGACGTGTTACATGCAGATTGGTTTGGAGAACCTCAGCCTTATGTGGACCACTCCCAGCTCAACAGACATGGCAGCCCTCTTCCCAGCCCTCTTCTCAAGCTGGTACAGCCAAACACAGGGTAGCCATTGGGCAGTTTGTACTCATCTGGAGCTTAGGCGATCTTTCCTGGCCGGAGGCCCTCCCTTCCTCCCCAACATTGCGCAACATTTACCCATGGTAAAAAAGTTTTAGTAGAGCTCCCAGACTATGACAGACTAGGAAGAAGAACTGGTCATCTACTTCCTTAATAACAAGCCTCTGAAAAACCTATGAACAGTAGAGGAACACAGATAGTTGCAGTAGTGTAGTAGTAGAGCCCAGATTGGAAATATGTTGAAATGAGGAGAAACAAGGACAAACATAATTTATCAATTGGAACATGGAATGTACATAGGTTGAATGTTCGAAAACTGGAAACTTAAAAATGCAATAGGACACATGAACATCGACACACTAGGCATTAGTGAGAAGGGATGGACCAGCTTTGGCCATTTTGAATCAGATAATCATATGGTATATTATGCTGGAAATGAAAAACAGAAGAATGATGTCAATTCCAAGTTCTATCTTGAAATACAGTGTTGAGATTGGTAGCATCTTATCCATATCCATACAAGGAAGACCCATTAACACTACTATTATTCAAGTATATGCTTTTTTTTTCCCCAAGTATATGCTTTTATATCTAGAGCCAGAAAGAAAGAAATTGAGAGTTTTTACTAAATCTTGCGGCCCGAAATTGACCGAACATGAAATCAAGATGTGTTAATGATAACTGGTGACTGAAATGCAAAAGTTGGAAACAGTGAAAAAAAGAATAGTAGTTAGAAAGTATAGGCTTGGTGATAGAAATGTGGCTGGAAATAGAACGAAAATATTTTATATTTTCAATGATTTAGTCATTGCAAATACCTTTTTTAAAAGACACAAATGATGGCTTTACACATGAATCTCACCCAATGGGATGCATAGGAATCAGAGTGACTACATTTGTGAAAGAAATCATTGGAGAAGCTCAATGTCAGCAGTCAAAACTACGCCATAGGCGGACTGTGAGTAAGACCACCAATTACTCACATGCAAATTCAAATTAAAGAGGAAGAAAATTAAAAGATGTCCACAAGAACCAAGATATGCTCTTGAATCGATTCCTTCTGAATTTCAAGATGATCTTAGGAATAAATGAGAGGTATTGAACACCAATGATCGAAGACAAGATGAGTTGTGGGGTGATATCAAGAATATTACCCATTAAGAATACCACTCATTTGTCATAACAAAGACAGAGGAGAAAGAAAAAACAGAAATGGATGTCAGAAAAGACCAAAAATTTCTCTAAAGCATCGAGAAATCAAAACAAAGGGAAATTATATGTAAGTAAAAGATCTGAACAGATGATTTCAAAGGACAGCTCACGAAGACAAAACACAGTATTATAATGGAATGTGCAGAGCTGAAATTGGAGAATAGAAAGAATTTACTCTTCATTTCTCGAGTTAACTGAAAAACAAATGTAAACCTTGAGTTGCAATATTGAAAAATACTATGAATAATATATTGAATGAATAACCCAGAAAGCATCAAAAGAAGATGGAGGGAATACACAGAGTCACTGTATCAGAAAGAACTGATTGACAGTGAAAAATTTTAGGAAGTAACATATGAGCAAGAGCCAATGGTAACAAAGGACGACGTGGACAGTGCATTTAAGGCAATGACAAAAAAATAAGCCCCAGGAATTGATGGGATACCAATTGACTTGTTTTCATTAACAGATGCAGCCTTGGATGCACTCACCAGGCTATGCCAGGAAATTTGGAGGCTAGTTGTCTAGCCAATGGATTGGAAAAGCTCCATATTTGTTCCCTTTCCCAAGAAAGGTGATCCAAGAGAATGTGGAAACTATCAAACAATATCATTGATATCACATGTAAGCAAAATACTGCTGAAGATCATTCAAAAATGGTCAGAACAGTACATAAATAGGGAACTGCCAGAAGTTCAAGCAAGATTTAAAAGAGGCCATGGCACCAGAGATATCACTTCAATGTCAGATAGATTCTGGCTGAAAGTACAGAATACCAGAAGAATGTCTATTTGTCTTTTATTGACTATGCAAAAGCATTTGACTGTATGTATCATAACAAGTTGTGGCTGACATTGAGAAGAATGGGAGTCCCAGAGCACTAATTGTGCTCATGTGAAACCTATACCTGGATCAGGAGGCTGTCGTGGAAACAGAGCAGAGAAATACTGCATGGTTCAATCTGTATTCTGAGCAAATCATTCAAGAAGCTGGACTCTATAAAGAAGAATGTGACATCAGGATCAGAAGAAGACTCATTAATAACTTGTGCTATGCAGATGACACGACACCTTTTGCTGAAAGTGAGGAGGACTTGAAGCACTTTCTGCAGAAGACCAAAGAATGCAGCCTTCAATATGGATTGCATGAAAATCAAAACAACTACGAGATATCATCTCACCCCAGTAAGAAGAGCAAAAATTAACAGAACAACAAATAACAAATGCTTGCGAGGTTGTGGAGAAATTGGAACCCTTATTCACTGTTGGTGGGAGTGTAAAATGGTGCAACCGCTATGGGAGGCAGTATGGCACTTTCTCAAAAATGTGCAAATAGAAATACCATTTGACCCAGCAATTCCATTACAAGGAATACACTCCAAAGAAACTATAACTGTCACCCAAGCAGATATATGCACACCCATGTTTATTGTGTCTTTGTTCACCATAGCAAAGACTTGGAAATTAATGGATAGAGAAATTGTGGCATATTCACACAGTAGAATACTATGCTGCTTTGAAAAACAAAGAACTCATGTGCTGAGTGAAATATCTCAGTCACGAAAGGACAAATACTGTAGGGTACCACTGTCATAAAAAGGGACTGATATTGGGGTTGGGAGTAGACTGAGAAAGATGGGATAAATTATGTATACTACACTGAAACAGATGAGGGAGAAAATTGTTTGAAAGGATATAAGAATAGGTATTAAAAAATTTTAAAAAAATAAGATTAGGTATTATTGTCATGACAGGAGTCCAGAAAGAAGGCTATATAGTGGAGTGGACTTGGGGGGAGGGATTGTATAACAATGAAAGAATATTTCTTTTACTTTTCAAAGAGAAAAGCAAACTGCGGGGGAGAGGTGGGCAGGGAGAAAAGAGCAACAATGAATGAATCTAAACCCAAAGTCTGTACATTTTCATTAAAATTAATAATTTAAAAAAAGATTACTAAAAATAAAAAAGAAGGTATTTGTGATATACATTCAATGAATAAAATTTTAAAAAAGAATAAAAAATATGGATTGCCTCTCAATGTCAAGAAAACAAAGATTCATACCACTAGATCTATAGACAACATCATGATGAATGGAGAAGAAACTGAAACTGTCAACAACTTCATCGCACCAGGATGCATAATAAACATCCTTGATAGTAGAAGTCAAGAAATAAGAGGATGCATTGGATCAAGAACCAATGATAAAACAAATATTGAATTAAGAACCAGTAATAATGAAGGAAGTTCAAGTTGCGCTGAAGATATTAGAAAAAAATAAATAAGATCCCAGGAATTTATGGAATATCAACTAACATGTTTCAACAAAGATTATAGATAGCGAGAGATAGAGAGAGATAGATATACAGAGAGATAGATATAGAGATATAGAGATAGATAGAGATGTTGTTGTTGTTAAGTGCCATCGAGTCGTTTGCAACTCATAGCGACCCTATGTACAACAGCCCTAAACCCTGCTCTATCCTGTGCCAATCTCATTGCC
>NW_006399881.1:1894825-1907052 GCF_000299155.1 Elephantulus edwardii
TATGTCAATATTTATGCGTTCCAGATAGGATATATAGATACACACACACATATATAGCCTTGGGATTAGCCTATTCCAAGATATTTGGAAGGCAGTTAGTTACCTGGCCAATTCACCAAAAGAGATCCTTTTTTTCCCCCAATTCTAAAAAATTAGGAGATGCAACAGACTGTGGAAATTATAAAATATATCATTACTATCGCTTGCAAGTAAAATCTTGCTGTGGATTATATAAAATTGGCTGGAACAATATATCAAATGGGAACTGCCAGACATTGAAGGTGGATTCAACAGAGGCCATAGCATGAGGGATGTCATTGCTGATGTCAGATCTTGGCTGAAAGTAGATAATAAAATAAAAATGTTTAATTCTATTTTATTGACTAAGTAAAGGTATTTGACACTGTTGATGGAGTATAGCAAATTGCAGCTACACTGAGAAGAATTGGAATCCCAGAACACTAAATTGTGCTCGTGTGAAACACACCTCCCCCCCCAAAGAAAAAAACAACTGTTGTCTGAAAAGAACTAGAAAACATTACATGGTTTAAAATCAGGAAAGGTGAATATTAAGGTTGTAATGTCTCTCCACACCTATTCAATCTGTATTTTGAGCAAATCATTCAGGAAGCTAGACTAAATGAGGAATGTGCCAACAGGATTGGAGGAAGATTCATTAGCAACCTGCATTATGCACATGATACAACTGGGTCTGCAGAAAGTGAGAACGATTTGAAGTACTTACTGCAGAATATCAAGGACTTCAGCCATCAATATAGATTACATCTCAACATTAAGGAAACAAAATCCTCACCACTGGACCAATAGGCAACATCATGACAGGTAGAAAAAAGTTTGAAATTGTTAACAACTTCATTTTAGTTACATATACAATCAACATTAATTAAGAAATCAAAAGGCATGTTGCATGGGGGGGAATATGCTATTAAAGATCTCTTGAATGTAATAAAGAGCAAGGATATCAGCTTAAAGACTAAGGTCCACCTTTTCCAAGTCATGGTATTTTCAATTGCTTCCTATGCTTCTGAGAATTGGAGAATGAATAAGGATCACAAAAATTCATGCCTTTGATTTGTGGTGTTGGTTAAGAACACGGACTATCCTATGGGCTGTAAAAAAAAAAAAAACCAAAAAGAAACAAAAACCAAACACCCAAATAAGTCAATCTTGGAATAAATGCATTCAGGTTGCTTCTTGGAGGTAAAGATGGTGGAATTTTGTCGAGAATATATTGGGCATGTTGTCAGGAGTGCCCAGTTCTTGGCGGGAATAAAACAAAAATAAAAACACATCACGCTGGGAAATTTCAAGGGTCACAGAAAGAGAGGGAGATCCTCTCCAAAATGGATTGACAGAGTAATTGCAACAATGCACTCAAATATATCTGAGAACTTGCGGATAAAGCAGTATAGTGCATAAAACTGATCTGTTGTTCCTAGGGGTCATTATGAGTGGTCCACCAGAGGGTACATAACACCACCAAAATTAAAACCATGCCAAATCTTTCAGTTCTGTCTTGTTTCTAATGCTCTCATCACACCTACTTATTTCTATTCTCCAGCTCCAATGAATTTTCTTCAAACTTTGAATGCTACCTGGTCTTTATGCCTTGTTGCTTTGCTGTTATGCTTTTGTTCCTGCTCTGTCTCTTCTATTCTTTATAACCTAAGCCTTAAAATATTGATCAATTTCCAGAACCCTGTAGCCAACACAGGACTTGGTGCCAAGTAAATACTGATGTATATTTATTTATTAAATAACTGTTAATTTTATAATAGAGTGATCTTCACAATTTTAGTGATTCCCCAACCATAAAGAGATTTCTTTCTTGCCTTATATTGCACCAAAACAGAAAGGGATATCTAAAGTATTTTAGAGAGTTGTGGATTGTTTTATTTTTTTCCAAAAGCAGAAAGTGTTCCTTCCAGTCAACTACTGGTTAATCAGAAAAGCCAATTAACCACAAGATTCATTCCCAGCTCTCAATTATACACACCAATGGAGAGAAGCAGTGAGGCAGATGATCTAAAAGAGTAGATAATAAAAAATCCTGCACGTTGGCTCCCAGGCTGTCCTCACACATCCTCCCCCTTTCACTGCCCACTGCACCACAACCCTTGCCCTCTAGCAGGCTCATTATGCTTATTCTGTTTGGTTTTAGCTACACTAAAAACATCTTGAATTCTCTATACACATATTAATTTTCCTGACCTGTGCTAGCCAGCTTCTCTATTTCAGCCACTCACATAGTCCCTGAATGCAAGAAGTGAGATAGAGACAAACCATACAGAACCTCTGCCTGGAAAGAGTTCGTACTTTTTAAATGAAAGGAGTTTGCAATCTGATTCAGTATTGAGTTGTTGTTGTTGTTGTTTTTTAAGTCCCAGTGTAGCAAAGAGCTTTGACATACAAATTGCCAATTGCAATTGTGTGCCAAATTCTAGAGACATGAAACATCATCATGCATTAAAAGGACACAAAAGAGAATGTATTTTATTGTTCTATGTAAACGAAATACCTATAATAGGTAAAACTATAGAAACAAGAATAGTTTAGTGGTTCCAAGTAACTGAGGAAGAAGATAACAGGAGCAAGCATTCCCATTCTCTGTTGTACCTGGCAATTTCCTGCATAATCACCAGTGCAAGTGTGGAGAATTCAGTAGACAAACCTTGCTGGCAAAGTGGTTAAGTAATTGGCTGCCTACTGAAAGGTGGCTTGTTTTGAAGACCAGTTGCTCTGCAGGAGAAAGATGTGGCAGTCTACTTCTTTACAGATTTATGGGTCACTATGAGCCAGATCATCCAAGATGCTGGGCTGTATGAGGAGGAAGGTGCCATCAGGATTGATGGAAGAGTCATGAACAATCAGCATTATGCAGATGACACAACCCTGTGTGCTGAAACTGAGGAGGACCTGAAGCACTTGCTGCAGAAGATCAAAGACTGCCGCCCTCGATATGGATTGAAGCACAATATCAAGAAAACAAAGATTCTTACCACTGGGCCAATTGGCAGCATCAGGAAGGATGGTGAAGAGATTGAGATAGTTAACAGTTTTAGTTTGCTTGGCTCCACAGTCAACACTCTTGGTAATAGCAGCCAAGAAATCAGGAGATGAATTGTATTGGGAAAGTCAGCTGCGAGGGACCTCTCAAGAGTACTGAAAAGCAACAACATCAGGCTGGAGACTAAGGTGTGCCTGATCCAGGCTATAGTCTTTGCAATTACGTACTATGCATCGTAGAGTTGGACAGTGACTAGGGATGATAGAAAGAGAATTGATGCCTTTGAGCTGTGGTGCAGGAGAAGACTGTTGAATATACCATGGACTGCTAGGAGAACAGACAGGTTTGTCCTGGAGAAGGTGAAGCCAGAATGCTCCCTGGAGTCAAGGATTCTGAAGCTCCGTATGACATACTTTGGGCATGTTGCAAGGAGGGACTGGTCCTTGGAGAGGGACATCATGCTTGGCAGAGTGGAGGGACGGCACAGGAGAGGAAGACCCTCGATGAGATGGATCAGTTCTGTGAGTGGAGTGGTGGGAATGAATGTGTCTGAGACAGCGAGGTTGGCACAGGATAGAAAGGCATTTAGGGCTGTTGTACATAGGGTCGCTACAAGTCGCAAGCAACTCAATGGCACATAACAACAACAACAATATGAGCCAGAATGGACATAATAGCAAGGGGTTTGGTTTGCAGAGGTTCTAATCCAATAGAACCAATAATCCAATAGATCGTATCCAATAGAACCTCCACATAAAGAAATCCTCAGGGAGGTCTGATGACCTAGTGGCAAGAAGCTGCACTGCAATCCTAGAGGAACACAGTTTGAACCCACCAGACGCTCTGCTGGAGAAGGAGGGGCAATCTCCTCCTGTACCAGTCAGATCTGATTTGACGTTACATGCACAAAAGTTAATAAAATAAAAATAAAATTAAAAAAAAATAAAGAAATCCTCAACATAAAGTAAACAAAAATTCTCATAATTGAACTTGTTAACAGCATCCTGTTAAATGAGGAAAAGACTGAAGTTGTCAATGATTCATTTAACTCAGATTCAACATCCACTGTCAGAGTCACAAAATAAAAAAAAAATGTGCTGCAGTAGGCAAATATGCTGTCCAGCATCTCTCTAAAGAACTAAAGAGCAACGATGTAACTTTAAAGATTAAAGTGCCCCTGACCACAACCACAGTCATTTCAATTGCTTCTTAAAGCATTTGAAAGTTGGACAATGAATAGGGAAGGTCGAAGAAGAATGTATGCCTTTGTATTGTGATGTTGGTGAAGAATATTGACTATACCAGGGACCCCCAAAAGAATGTTATATCTGGCTTTAGAGAAGCAGCCAGAGCACCCCTTAGAAGCGAAGATTGTGAGACAGAATCTCACATGCTCTGTGTGTGTGTTATCAGAAGGGATCAGCCCCTGAACCAGGACATCATTCTTGGAAATATAGAGGGTCAACAAAAGAGAAGATCCTCAGTGAGATGGATCAACAAAGTGACTGTTTAACAATGGGCTATTTTCTGGATGGTCCAGGATTGGGCAGTATTTGTTTCTACTGTCCATGGGGTAGCTGTAAATTGGAGATGACTCTATGGCACTTAGCAAAAACAATGAGTAGGAAGTCTCCTTTAAGAGTGATGAAAATGTTTTAGAATGAAATAAAGGTTATGATTGAGCAACACTGAATTTCCTAAATTTTTTATTGTATGCTTCAAAATGACAAAGACATTATATATGACGTGTGTATATAACTTCAAGAAACAAAATTAGGGCACAATTTTCAATAAAGAAATTGGATTTCATCAGGGCATGAGGTAGTGTGCAGAACTTAGTATAAGAAGCAAAGGCATTTGAATCTATTGGTGGAAAGATCTAACATCCCTGGGTTAATAATTTAAACCATAAATTCATAAAGTAAAAAATTCCACAGAGAATAAAACTAAAACTGTGCATTTAAAAGTATGATTTCCTATTCAAGAAAAATGTTTCAGAATATTGCCTAAGGATTTAGACATGAGGGCATTAACCAACCTGCAATCAAAGAAATAAAAAGCCCACAAAACAAATGCCTAATATAGAAAACATTCAGTAAATGACCACTGGATTCAATAGAATTAGAGATGAGACTTGGTAAGGAAAAACAAAGAGACATTTAGTATAAATAAAGTGAAATCTTATTCTTAGGAAATTGAAAGAAAACACTTTTAAAATCCTGTATTTAAAACCCTCAGTAAATAGGATTAAGTCCAAACTCATTGTTTTTGTTGTTATGTGTCGTTGAACTGCCTGTGACCTATGTACAGCAGCTCTGAAGCCTGGCCTGTTCTGAACCAGGCTCACTGACTCCATTGTCCCTATTACTGTATCAATCTATCTCATCTGGAGTTTTCCTCCCCTGTGCTGTCCCTCCACCCTTCCAAGCATGATGTCCTTCTCCAAGGCCATGAGCCCAAATTATGTGAGACGGAGCTTCAAAATCCTAGTCTCCAAGGAGAAATCTGGTGTCATACTTTCCAAGACAGATCTATTTGTTTTCCTTTTTAAAATTTTATTTTATTAATTTTAATGAAGGTTTACAGAGATTTTGTATTTCCATTCATTCATTGTTGCATTTTTCTCTCTGCCCACCCCTTCCTCCCAGTTCTCTCTTCTCTTTGAAGAGTAAAATTCTTTCATTGGTATACAAGCCCCGCCCCCAGTACACTCCATTATGCAACCTTCATTCTGGACTCTCGTCATAACCATAACACCCAATCATATATCGCTTTTAAACTGTTCTCTCCCTCATCTGTTTCAATGCGGTATATATATTTTATCCAATTTTTCTCAGTCTAATCCCAACCCTGATGTCAGTCCCGTTCTATAACAGTGACACTATGCAGTATTTGTCCTTTTGTGACTGAGATCTTTCACTCAGCATAATGTCACTCAGGGTCACCCATTTTGAATAATATTGCATGAGTTCCTTGTTTTTTCAATGCAGCATAGTATTCCATTGTGTGAATATACCAGAGCTTCTCTATCCACTAATTTGTTGATGGGCACTTGAGTTATTTCCAACTCTTTGCTATTGTGCACAAAGCAGCAATAAACATGGGTGTGTATATATCTGCCTGGGTGGCAGTTATGGATTCTTTAAGGTATATTCCCAGTAGAGGATTGCTGGGTCAAATGGTATTTCTATTTGCAACTTTTTGACAAAGCGCCATACAGTCCTCCATATTGGAAGTAAATTTTTAGGATATATTTCTTTCAAAGTATTTAATAATAATAATAATAATGAATTTATTCATCTTCTAAATTAAATTTTAATATGGAAAGGTTCAGATCTATTGTGCATAGGGTCTCTATGGGTTGTACACAACTCAATGGCTTGTAATAACAAGAACATATTAAATTTTAAGACAACTATAACATGCTGTTGCTGTAAATACTTTTTTATAGAAAATATTATATACAGTAAAAAATAGTTTCATAAATTTCTGCAGGTACAATTCAGTGGCATTGATTACTTTTTTTAAAGTGGCATGATAGTTCTTTTGTCTTTTTTTGGACTAGGATTTGAGTTAAAATTTATAAAGTATATTGGTGAAGGTTTCCAATCAATCATTCATGTACATTCTGTTCCATAACAAAAATTACAATATACACAATGTCTGATTATTCATTCATTTCACATTGGCATTCCCTTCTTCACGCATCCCCATAAGTGTTCACTATCTACAATTAACTATCTACTTCCTCATCCTCTTCTCCCTGGTAACCAGACTAGATTGATTCTCTCAGTATGTAAACCTGTCTTCAGCTTTTTATAACAGTGATCTTATATTTGTTCTTTTGTGACTGACTTATTTCACTCATCATAATGGAATCCCAGAGCACTTAATTATGCTCATATAATGCCTATACCTAGCAAGATAACACTACATGATTTTAAAAAAGAAAAGGTGTGTGTTAGGATCATATCCTTTCTCCACACCTATTCAGTCTGTGCACTGAATTAATCATTCTGGTGCTCTGTAAGAAGTGACATAAGGATTAGAAAAAGATTCATCAAAACCCTTCGTTATGCATATGACACAACCTAGCTTATTGATAGTGAGAAATGTGCTTGCTATAGAAGATCAAATAATATGGCCTTAAATATGGATTACATCTCAACATCAAGGAAACAGAGATCCTCACCACTGAGCCAAAAGACACTGCCATTATTGGAAGAGAAAAAATGGAATTTGTCAATTATTTCATCTTACTTGGATCCACAACAACATAAGTGCCAGCAACGCAGAGATCAGTAGACATATTGCACAGGAATCCAGCTGTATAGGACCTCAACAAATTACTGAGGAGCAATGATGCCAGCTGGAAGATTAAGATGCACCTGATTCAAGTTATGGAATAATTTCTGTATTCATCTATTGTTGATGGGTTGCTTCCATATATTTGCTATTGTGAACAATGACAAATGTGGATGTGCACATCTGTTTGTGCCACAGCTTTTATTTCTTTCTTATTTTTTTGCTTTGATTATGAAATTTACTGACTTCTCATAGAAACAATTATCAGTTTTACTTATTAGGTAAGGCCACTGGTAAAGTTATACATTTCCTTAGATAACCTATCTCACTGCCGTTGACTCATAGTGGGTTCTCCAGTGGGTTTCCGAAGCTGCAAATTGCACAGGAAGTGACTGTTCATCTTTCTCCCTCGGAGCTGCCGGTGGATTCAAAACGCCAGACCACACTGCTACCTGAGCTCACTCAGGTTGTCAGAAGGGGTCAGTGCTTGGGAAGAGACATCATGCAGGGAAACGGCGAGGGCTAGTAAGAGAGAGGAAGACCCTCAATGAAACAGAATGACAGTGACTGCAACAATGGGCTTGAGTATGGCGGAGATCATGACGATGGCACAGGATAGGGCAAGGTTCCCATCTGTTGTTCACAGGGTCACTATAAGGCGTAGTCAACTTGACAGCACCTGACTTCTTCACCAGCAAAATCAAACACCTTGGTGATCCTGACCTTTTCAGCTTCTGGAGGCCTTGTCAGATCCTCGAGTTTCACCAACTTAT
This sequence comes from Elephantulus edwardii, assembly GCF_000299155.1. Classification (NCBI taxonomy): domain Eukaryota; kingdom Metazoa; phylum Chordata; class Mammalia; order Macroscelidea; family Macroscelididae; genus Elephantulus; species Elephantulus edwardii. Next base: position 1,902,932 of record NW_006399881.1, read on the forward strand.
TTGAACTTGTTCCTGCAGCTTCCTCTTCTCTCTTAACTCGTGTACTTGCAACAGACACTTTTGATTTTGGTCCGACATCATTGAGAAAGCTGGCCCAGAGTTTGTCCTCCTTTTTTCTTGCATCTTCTGACTCACTGCCCTTTTCCCTGCTCTGCAGACACATTTTCCTCCTCACTGCTGGTCCTTCCAGATTCCACTCCAGCATCCACATCTTCTCCTTCTAATGAGAGGCCACCCCGTTTTCTCTTTCTGGCTGGAATGCTCTAAGCCTTTCTTTTTTTCCCTTGAGTTTCCTGTGTCTGCTCTTCACCATCCACTTCATCTTCCTTCACTAATTCATTTACATCATCTTCACTATACTCTCCACCCAACGGCACGTAGTCCTCATCTTCCTCGGAGGTCGAAAAGTCTTCCGAGTAAAATTCCTCCATGTCAGCGCAAGGCAAAAAAACACCTTCGCGGGTGTTCTGAGCAGCAAAGACCCACGGGGTCTAACGCAGAAGGGAGGAGGCCACGGCTACCCGGGAGGGCTCCGCTGCTCAGCTTTTATTTCTTTAGCATATATTCCTAGTAGTGGAATAGCTATATAAAATGGTAATTCCCTCCTCCACAACTTTACAAGGAAATGGCAATCTGCTTTCCAATGTGGTTATACCATTTTACATTCATATCAGCAGTGCCTGAGTTCTAATCTTACAGTATCCTTGCCTGTGAAACTTTGCTACTGTAGCCGAGGTTAGATCCTCGAAATTGGAATTTTACCTTTATGAAAGAAAAGGTTAGGAGTAAAACAGGAACTCCTTTTGTTTAGCAAAAAGCTGTTAAAGGAGCAGCTCATACCTAAATTAGCTAGAATAGCATCACTGAGTTCCTTCCTTAGTAACCACATTTGCAATCTCAGCATGAAGACACTGTAGCTTTGAACTGGGTTTGTGAATACTATATGTTGAAGAATTTTAGATTTTTAGGTTATTTTGTGATCAGAGAAAGCTTAAAATTTCTCTATATGAATTAAAGAGAATTACTTCTTCACCTTATGTCATATAAGCATTTGAAAGTTTTGACGTTTTTGTTAAGTGCATTCAGGACAACTATGACTCTGTGACTCGTAGTTATCCTATGAACAAGAGACTGGAACCTTGCTATAAGCATATGTGCCATTCTCATGATCTCCTCCATGCTCAAGCCCACTGCTGCAGTCACTGCATTCATTCTCTTTTTTTCTATCTTTCTTCCACTGTCCAACTTTTGCATTGGTGGTGTTGTTGATTGCCTTCTAGTCAAACATGACTCATAGCGACATTATGAACAAAAGGCCTGAAGCCTTTCTATAAGTATCAACATTTATTAAAGTTCATAGAGTTTCCAACATGCCTATGTTGTTTAGGAAGTGGATGTCACTCCTGCTTCCAAACCTGTCTTAAACTTAGAGCTCCACCAAACACCGTCCACCATGGGAAACCGTTATGGCATTTCAGACTCCAATGGCACAAGGTTCAGCATCACAGCAATCCTAGGTATGTATAGAAAATAACTGAAAATAGCATGGCTTGAACTAGCACGTTTTAGTCCTTAGACTGATATCCTTACTCTTTAGGACAAGACAGACCTGTTAATATCATTATTATTCAAATATACACACTAACAGATAAAGCTAGAGAAGAGGAAATTGAAAATTTCTACCAAATTTTGCAGTCAGAAATTAATAAAACATGCAATCAAGATGCACTAGTAATAATTATTGATTGGAATACAAAAGTTGGAAATAATGATAAGGGGATGGCAGTGGGAAAATACAGACTTGGTGACAGAAATGAGGCTGGAGAACAAATTATTGAATTTTGTACATTCAGTGATTTCTTCATAGCAAATATTATTTTAAAGAAACACAAATGGCGAATCTACACATGAACCTCAGCTGATGGACTGTGCACAAACATTAATTTAACTGCATCTGAGGAAATAATCATTAGAAGAGGTCAGTATCAACAGTCAAAACCAGGCCAGGTGCTGATTTTGAAGCAGACCATCAATTACTCACGTGCCAGTTCAAATTGAAGCTGAAGAAGATTAAAACAAGCCCATGAAAACCAAAAGACAGCCTTGAGTCTATCCTATCTGAATTTAAAAATCATTTCAAGAATAGTACATGCTCACCAGTGTGTGCCAAGATTTGGAAAAGAGCTACCTGGCCAAATAACTGAAAGAAATCCATATTTGTTCCCATTCCAAAGAAAGATAACACAACAGAATGTGGAAATGATCAAATAATATCATGAATACTTGATGAAAGCAAAATATTGTTAAAGATCATCCAAAGATAATAGCAACAGTAAATTGAGAACTGCCAGAAGTTCAGGCTGGGTTTAGAAGATGCTGTGGCATCAGAAATACCATTGCTAATGTCAGATGGATCTTGGCAGAAAGCAAAGAATACCAGAAGAAATTGTATTTCATTTGGCTGTGTGGATCATAACAAGCTATGATTAACATTGAGAAGTATGGGAATCGCAAAACATTTAATCATGCTCATACAAATCCTATACCTAGATCAAGAAGCTGTTGACCACACAGAGCAGGGAAACAACACTTGATAAAGCTGTATTCTTTCTCAGTACGTGTTCAATCTGTATACTAAACAAATACTTAAAGAAGCTGTACTCTATAAAGAAAAATGTGATATCAACATAAGAGGAAGACTCATCAACAACCTGCATCATGCAGATGACATAACCTTGCTTGCTGAAAATGAAGAGAACTTGTAATGGTCACTGCAGAAGATCAAATTTAATATGGATTACATCTCAATATCAAGACAAAAATCCTTACCACCAGACCAATAAGCAACATCATGATAGCTGGAGAAAAGATTAAAATTGTCAATGATTTTCTCTTACTTGGATCCACAATCAACCCTTGGCATGAACAGTCAAGAAATCAAAAAGCATATTGCCTTCAGAAATTCTGTTGTTAGAGATCTATCCAAAATATTAAAGAACAATGATGTTTAAAGACTAAGATGCACCTGATTCAAGCTATGGCCTTTTCAATCATTTGCTATGCACCTGAGAGGTAGGCAATGAAGAAGGATAACAGAAGAAAAATCAGTGCCTTCGAGGAGTACTGAATATCCCATGGATTGCCCAAAGAACAAATAGAACTGTCTTGTAAAAGGTACAACCAGAGTGCTCCTTAGAGGGAAGGTTAGCCAAGCTTTGTCATACAAACTTCAGGCTTTTTGCTAGAAGGGAGTATTGATTGCAAAGAGACATCATGCTAGGAAAGTTGGAAGGTCATTGGAAGAGACGACGACTTTCAATGAGATAAATTAACACAGTGATTGCAACAATGTGCTCAGGTATGCCAGAGATGATTAGGATTGCACAGGATAGGACAAAAATTCAGATATGCTGTTCACATTATTGTTATTAGGTTTCATTAAGTGAACTACAATTCACAGAAACCCTATGAGGAATAGATTCAATGCCCTACCATGCACCATACTCATGATCCCTGTCTTATTCTAGCCCATTGTGGTAGTCACTGTATCAATTTATCTGGTGAAGGTCGTCTTCTCTTTCTCTGATGCTCCACCTTTTTCAGTTTGATATCTTTTCCCAAGAACTGTCCCATCCTGAAAACACGTCCAAAGTATGTGAGCCCAAGTTTTACTACCCTTACCTTTAAGGGGCACCCTGGTTGCCTTTCCTCCAAAATAGATTTGTCTATTCTTTTAGCAGTCTACGGCATGTTCAATACTTTTCTTCAACACCACAACTCAAAAGCATTATTTCTTTTTCTGTAATCCTTATTTACTAACTTTCATATGCATGCTAATCAACTGAAAAATGCCATGACTTGAATTAGCTACACCTTAATCTTTAAACTGACATCCTCGCTCTTTCACACATCGAAGAGGCCCTTGGCAAACAATTTTATCAACACAACACATCTTGATTTCTTGACTGCTGCTGCCATAGATATTCATCGTCAATCTAACTAAAACGAAATAATTTTACTACTTCAATTTTTTTCTCCATCATGATGCTACCTATTGGTTCAGTGAGCATTTTATTTTCTTGACGTTGAAATATAATCTCTAGTAAAGGCTGTAGGGTTTT
>NW_006399881.1:1909527-1911973 GCF_000299155.1 Elephantulus edwardii
CTTTGGGATTGCAAAAATCTTACCATTAAGTCACCAGAACTCTCTCACTCCTGTTATTGATGCATGTACTGTGGAGTGGATATGACTTATAGCAACCCTGTAAACAACAGTTCTAAACCTTTTCCTATCATGATTCAATGTCACCACCTCTGACACACCTGACCCCATGGCCACAGACACTGTGCCAATTCATCTCATTCAATGACTTCCTCTCTTATGCTTTCTTCCCTTCAAAGCATGATGTCCTTCTCCAGGGACTGACCCCTCCTGACAACATGACAAAAAGTAAGAGAGATGAGGTTTCAAAATCTTTACCTCCAAAAGATCAACCTGTTTTCACCCTTTCCAGGACAGACTTGCTTGTTCTCTTGGCAGTCCATGGTATGTTCAATACTCTTCTCTAGCACCATAAAAGGACAGATTCTTCTTCTGTCATCCTTAGTCACTATTCAGCTCTCAAATGCATGCCAAGCAATTCAGAAGACCATGGCTTGGATCAAGCACACCTTAGTCTTTAGACTGACATCTTATTTCTTTAACACTCTGGAAAGTTCCCAGACAGCAGATTTTCCCAGTGCTACTTGTCTTTCAATTTCCTGACTGTTGGTGCTAAATGTGTTCTTTGTGAACCCCAGAAAGATAAACAGCAAAATAAACCTCAATCTTTCCTCCATATATCATGAATTATTGATATTGGCCCAATTGTGACTATTTCTGTTCTTCTGATGTTGAGAAATAATCCACATAAGGTTGCCGTTCTTGATTTTCTGCAGGAAGAGCTTTAAGTTCTCCTCAGTTTGGGTGAGCAAAGTTGTATAATCTGTAGATCTCAGGTTGTTGATGAGTCTTCCCCCAATCTTAATGAAACAGTCTTCTGGAATTCTCATTCTCCTCAGTGTTAGCCACAGTTGTTATGCTCCACATAGTCAAATGCCTTTGTATAGCCAAAAAACAAATAGATATTCATTTACTTATCTCTGCATTCAGCCAAGACTCCTCTAACATTAGCAATGATACCCCTAGTGCCATGGCCTCATCTAAACCCAACTTGTACTTCTGGCAGGTTTCTATTAAGGTGCTTGCTGTTCTAGTTCTTTGGGGATAATCTTCAGCAGGATTTTGCTTGCATACAATATTAATAATGTTGTTCAATAATTTCTACACTCTTTTGGTTTACCATTTTTGTGAATGAGAATAAATATGGATCTCTTTCCATCCATTAGCCAAGTAATTGGCTTCCAAATTTGTTGGAACAACCTGGTGAGCACATCCAAGTCTGCTTCTGCTCATTGAAATATGTCAATTAATATTCCATAAATTCCACAGTCCTGTTTTTTTGCCATTTTCTTCAAAGCAGCTTGAACTTCTTCCTTTATTGTCATTGGTTCTTGATCATATGCTACTTTCTGAAATGGTTCTAAGTCAGTAAATTCTTTTTTAATACAATGACTCTATATTCCTTCCAGTTTCTTCTGATGCTTCCTGGATCATTTAAGATTTTGTTCATAGAATCTTTTAGTATTGCAACATGAGGTTTGAATTTGTTCTTTATTGCCTTCAGATTAAGAAAAGCTAAGTGAGTTCTTCCCTTTTGATTTTCTGGCTCCAGCTTTTTCTTTGCACATTTAATTGATAATGCCTTGATTTGTCTCCATAAGATGCCCTTTGAAATCTTCTGTTCAACTCTTTATAATTTCTTTTCTTTGTTTTGGCTTGTCAGCATTCTAGCGCAATATTCAGAATCTCTTCCAACATCTATTTTGTGTTTTTTCTTCTTCTTCTGTCTTAGTAATGACCTCTTGCATTCTTCATGCATGAAGTCCTTGATATCAATCCCATGGCTCTTCTGGTCTTCATTCATTAGTGTTCAATGCCTCAAACTTGTCCTTTAGATGTTTTTTTAAATTTAGGTGGGACAGACTCAAGATTGTATTTTTGTACTTATGGATATGTTTTAATTCCCTTTAGCTTCAATTAACCACTAATTAAGTTTGGTCTACTTGCTTGTTTTGTTTTTTAAAGAAGATATTTTATTATTATCTTTTACAGAAATTTATGATTGTATTTTATCTATAATTATTTAGACATGTTTACATGCAGCAGGTAATTGTTCATAGTGGACTGAAAACTAATGCAAGGACTATATGGTCTCAGTGATAAGTATATTTTGAAGTTCTTAATACGGAAATATACCAGTGTAGCTTGGTACTGTATTTTTTTATATTGATCTGCTGATACCAGTTGTAAGTTTAAAGATTGTATTTTCTCAGAGCAGAAACCAATGTTTTTGAGTTACTGTAGAGAGAAGGTAACTCTGCAGATTTAGAAAAGAATTTATTTCAGAAGTAATTTGAAAGAGACCCCACAGAAAAGGAAAACTCATAGTACACAAGATTTTAGAATATTGAGATTTTATTTCTATTCTTTCCAGTCCTTCATGGCAGGT
>NW_006399881.1:1912189-1915707 GCF_000299155.1 Elephantulus edwardii
CTGGACTTCATTTTGATACTTGTCAATCCTTCATAATGCCCTCTACTTTTAAAGGGTTTATATGTTGAAAAACTGCTGTGGCCTTTTATGATCTGTATATAATGTAGAATAAAATAAGAAATTACTTGATAGCTTTTTCTACTTGATAAATAAACTAAGATAATGGTGTGCAAAAAAAAAAAGTTTGGTCTACTTGCTTATCCAGAATATTTAATAAACTTGAGATCATACCATATTGGTACTATTATTACTTACGTAGTTCATTCATGTGTCCGCTCACCGTGCAGAGGTAACTTGTGGTTGTTGTGAGGCTGAAGTCTGTGATGCTGATGTGTCAAACACGTTAATAGTTGGTTACCCATGGTGGACAGTGTTGGGTGAAACTCCCTGATTAAAACAAGCTTGGAAGGAGGAGTGCCATCCACTTCTGTAATAGCTTGCCTCCTGAAACCCTATGAGCCTGGAGAGAGAATGAGAGACACACAAGTGTTGAGGACACTCCTTCATAGAGTCACTGTGAGTCACCTGTTACTCGATGGCACTTAACAACAACAACAACTGTTCATTCATAAGGTTTTCAAGGTTTACTTATTCCTTATAATATTCCTCAAAGCATTAAGAGCAAAAACACAAACAGAAGCGTATATTTGTACATTCTTTTGTTGAAACATTCTTCACAATAGTTAAGTGGAAAGAATCAAAATATCTATGAACAGATGAATGGCTACACAAAATTTGGCACATACATACAAGTCTTCAACCATTAATAAAAATGTTTATTTCTGCTAAATCAGTTTATCTTACAGCAACAGAGTCTAGCATCAAAAAGTTTATCAATCATATAACTGACTTGGAATAGCTTTCAAATCTACTTCTTTCCAGCCTCATTGCTACCACATTTGTATTCAGGAGTCATCATCATTTCTCACCTAGAATGCTGCAAAACAGCCTTTGTTCCTACAGAGGCTTCTACTTAGTTCTCTACAGAAGAGCAAAAGTTATCTGCTTCAAATGTAAATTAGATTACTTCACCTCTTGATATTTTTTGTCTAAATATTGAAAAAACAAACAAACAAGAATCTCACAAACTCTCAAACAGCTATGTCTATGAGGCACTACATCACTTTTCCCTGCTCTAGAATTTATGTGCTGAAAGGCCAAAAAGCAATGGTCCATTTGGTTGCAGGTCAGGTTAAGATGTGGAATGTAGATAGTGAGACCAAGATGAAGTAGATAATCAGTGGAAGTCCTAAAAAGAAATGATGAAAGACTGTAAAGTCAATAAATTACAGTTATGAGGAAATGCCCAACGTGATAACTATTTATTTACTATCATTAATTAACTGCATATTATTTTTGTTGTTGTTTGTTGTGTGCCATCAAGTGGCCTGTGACTCATAGCAACCCTATGTACAACAGCTCTAAATCCTGCTCTGTCCCTTGCCAATCTTATTGTCTCCAAAACACCTATCCCTATTACCCCAGTGACTGAATCAATCCATCTCAAAGAGTGTCTTCGTCTCCTGCGCTGTCCCTCCACCCTCACAAGCATGATGTCCCTCTCCAATGACTGACACCACCTTGCAACATGTCCAAAGTATGTCAGATGGAGCTTCAGAATCCTTGTCTCTAAGGAACAGCTTGGCTTCACACTCTCCAGGATGGCCTGCACCTCAATCTCCAGACTGACATCAGTGCTCTTCAGTACTTTGGAGAGGTCCTTGACAGTAGATTTTCTCAATGCAATTTATCTTTTAATATCCTGGCTGCTGGTACCAAGAGTATTGACCGTAGAGCCAAGCAAACTGAAGCTGTAAACAATCTCAAGCTCTTCATCAGCTATCATTATGCTGTCAATCGGCCCAGTGGTGAGAATCTTTGGTTTCTTGATGTTGAGCTTTAATCCATATTAAAGGCTGCAATCCTTGACCTTCTACAGCAAGCCCTACAGGTCCTCCTCAGTTTCAGCAAGCAGGATTGTAACACAGATTATTGATGAGTCTACCTCCAACCTTGATGCCACACTTCTACTCATAGAGCCCAGCCTCCTGGATAATCTGTTCTGCATATAGATTGTAAAGATATGAAGATAGGACACATCCTTGGGGCTCACCCTTCCCAATTTTGAACCATGCAGTGTTTCCTTGCTCTCTTCTGACAACTGCCTCCTGGTCCAAGTATAGATTTCACATAAGCACAATCAAGTGTTCTGGGATTTCCATCCTTCTCAGAGTTAACCACAGTTTGTTGTGATCCTCACAGTCAAATGCCTTTTCATAGTCAATGAAACACAGATAGATACTCTCTGCTTTCAGCCAAGATCCATATGACATTAGCTATAATATCCCAAGTGACAAAGCTTTTTCTAATTCCAGCCTGCACTTCAGGCAGTTCTCTGTTGATGTGTTGTTCCAGTCTTTTTCAGATAATCTTCAGCAGAATTTTGCTTGCGTGTAATATCAGCGATACTGTTCAATAATGTCCACCCTCTGTTGGATCACCTTTCTTTGGAATGGGAACAAATATAGATCTCTTCCAGTCAGAAGGCCAGGTGGGTGTCCTCCAAATTTCTTGGCACAACTTGGTGAGCACATTTAGGGCAGCATCTGTTTGTTCACATATGTCAGTCTGCATGCCATCAATTCCTAGGGCTTTGTTTTTTGACAAATCTTTCAGAGCAGCTTGAAATGCCTCGTTCATCACCACAGGCTCTTGCTCATGCGTTGCTTTATGAAATTCTTCTGTGTCCATCAATTCCTTTTGGTACAATGACTCTGTATACTCTTTCCATCTTCTTTTTTTTAATTGCCATTTAGCCTTGTAATGACATCTTTTTTAAAATTTTATTTTAATAATTTTAATGAACATTTACAGAGATTTTGTATTTCCATTCATTCATTGCTGTACTTCTCTCCCCACCCAGCCTCCCCTCCTCCAGTTCAATCCTCTCTTTGAAAAGTAAAATAAAAACTCCCTCCCTGGTACACAATACCCCACCCCACCGCTCCCACCACCCCAAGTACATTCCACTATGCAACATTAATTGTGGACTCTTGTGACAAACATAATACCCTAACATACATTGCTTTTAAATTATTCTCTCCCTCATCTGTTTCAGTGCAGTATACACAATTTATCCAGTTTTTCTCAGTCTTACTTCAACCCTGATATCAGTCCCATTTTACAGCAGTGGCATCATGCAGTCTTTGTCCTTTTGTGACTGAGATATTTCACTCAGCATAATGTCCTCCAGGTTCACCTATTCTGAATAATATTGCATGAGTTCCCTGTTTTTCAATACAGCATAGTATTTCATTGTGTAAATATACCACGGCTTCTCTATCCATTCATTCGTTGATGGGCACTTAGGTTGTTTCCAACTCCTTGCTATTGTGAACAAAGCTGTGATAAACATGGGTGTGCATACATCTGCTTGGATGTCAGTTATGGTCTCTTTGGGATATATTTCCAGTAGTAAATTGCTGGGTCAAATGGTATCTCTATTTGTAACTTTTTGA
>NW_006399881.1:1916085-1916561 GCF_000299155.1 Elephantulus edwardii
TTATCTGACATGTCATTACCAAATACTTTTTCCCAGTCTGTGGCTTCCCTTTGTGCCCTGTTGGAGACGTTTTTGGATGTGTTTCCATCTTCTTTTAATGCTTCCTGGATCATTTACTATTCTGTCCAAAGCATCCTTAAGTATTACAACTCGAGGTTTGAATTTGTTCTTCAGTTCCTTCAGCTTAAGTAAATGCTTAGTGAGTTCGACTCTTTTGATTATCTGACTCCAGCTCCTTGCACATTTCATTGTAATACTTTATTTTTCTTCCCGCACTGCTCTCTGGAATCTTCTGTTCAACTCCTTAATACCTTAATTTCTTCCCTTTGCATTTTGATATTTTATTACACATGCATTTGTTTATGTTTAGTTTTTACCTTCTTGTTGTTGTTGTTGTTATGTGCTGTTGAGTCATTTGCGACTCACAGCGACCCTGTGTACAACAGCCCTAAACCGTGCTCTATCCTGTGCCAATC
>NW_006399881.1:1917770-1919128 GCF_000299155.1 Elephantulus edwardii
CTGTTATCAATTGTGCTTAGCCGTACATGTTCATATCCTTGAAGATGTATCATGGAAGTGTTGCAGCCTAGAAGATACAAATTTAACTAACAAGTTGAAAGTGCATGAGTCAAAAATGGAAAAGCAATAATATTCTGAGTAGAGGTTCTAATAGCGGCACAAATCAAGTTACAGAGGTAAGGTGGTTCCACCATTCTTGTGGCCAAGGAGCACTCCGGCTGAACTTTTTATAAGATGTATCTGTTCTTTTGGCAGTCCATGAGATATTCAGTACTCTTCTCCAGAACCACAGCTCAGAGGCCTCAATTATTCTTCTGTCACTCTTATTCATTGACCAGGCCTCAGATACATAGCAAGTGGTTGATGAGAACATGGTCTAAATCAGGTGTAATTTAGTTTTCAAAATTACCTCACCGTTTCTCAGTGATATGGAGAAGTCCCTGACAGTCTATTTGTCTAATGCAACATGTCTTTCGATATCTTCACTCTTGGTACCAATGGAGTTTTTATTGTGGATCCAAGCAATATTAAATCATTGATAACTTCAATCTTTTCTCCATCTGTCATCATGTTGCATATTGGTCCAGTAGTCAGCTTTTTTTGTCTTGATGTTGAGATGCAACCCATGTTGAAGGCTGTAGTCTGTGATTTTGACATAAAAGTGTTTCAAATCCTCCTCACTTTCACAAGCAAGGATGTGTCATCTGCATAACGCAAGTTGATGAGTTGTACTCCAAACCTGATGTGACATCCTTCTTCATAGAGTCTAGATTGTTGAATTATTTGCTCAGCGTACCAACTGGATAGGTACAGAGAAAAGATATATCCCTGACACACCTTTATTTATTTTAAACCATGTAGTGTTTCCTTATATATTGTTCAGACACAAGCTTCTTGGTCTAGCTATAAGTTTCTTATGAGCATAATTAAGTATTCTAGGATCCAAATTTTTCTCAATGTTATCCTATATTGAAGGCACTCAACTATTGAATAGATGAATGAATGAATGAATGAATATATAAACTTTTTAGACATAAGAGAACTTCATAAGTTCAAGACATTTAGCACAACAGAAGTACAAAGAAAGATTCGGGAATTTGGTTAGGTATTAAGGACCAATAAGAAGACATAACTTCATGAACCTAAGAAATTGCTCGGAATTTTAAGAGACTGACTTTAAGAACTGTTTCCTCTATGATTCTCCCTCTTTGTTTTCACATGGTTAGAGTTAAAATACTTAAAAAGAACTGAGCCTATGGCTTTGTATTTGAGTTAACCAAAAGGTGAATAACACTGTCTCATTCCCTAGGTAATTTGTAAGAGGGGAAAACTCTTGAGAAATAAATATGTTTGGGACA
>NW_006399881.1:1919228-1928074 GCF_000299155.1 Elephantulus edwardii
AAAAAAATTCCTCTGATACAAAGAGGAGTGGAGCAATAGGTTGACATAAGTGGAAAATAATATGAAGATGTTTCTAAAGTAATAAGATAAAAAATAGTCTGGCAGATATACAGAACATGGAACTAAACAACACAGGATTATTTTTCTGGTAGCAATTATCAGCAAGTAATCTGTGGAGAAAAAGCATAGGGCAGAGCTCCACTTCAATAGAATTAAAGCAAACCTAAATTCCAGGCTCAAAGGGTCAAAGGCAGCATCTTTAACAGAGAAACTTGGTTAAAGAAACTGTTTATTGTCACAAGAAAAAAAAGAATTTTTTTTAGAATAATAGGCAAGAACAAAGCAGAATTAGATGGAATAAATCAGATGCTAAGTTATGGTTCTGACAGTACTGACATTACAGTCTGAGGGCTAGACTGAACTTGCAAGTGATTAAAAAGATGTCCTTGTTTGTGAGGACTGGAGCACTCTGGGGACGAGTACTCAGGCAGGTCATTACTGAATGTGATGCAAGACACATTTCTGTAACCAAAGGTTTCTAGGATGATTTAAATAGCCTAACACTAGTGTGAGATTCATTAATAGTTGAAGGCACCTGATTACACTGGGGAAAGACCACCAGGAATCAGACCGTAATTACTCCAAACCACCTGCTCTCCCACAAGTCCAGCCAAAATTCAAGATCCTCTTTGGATACTTGTGATTGTCCTGCTGATTCTGGGAACTCAACAAACAATTTCCCACACTGACAGAAGATGAACTGTCTCCAGAGAAGGTAGAGTGTTAGTCTGCAGAGGTTTGGAAGTGTGACTTCAGGTTTCTCGCTCTTGCAGTTAAATTCCAAAGTAACTTCCTGAGCTACGCTTTTTTAAAGTAAGAATTTAATAATTTAAACAATTTCCTCACACATTAACCTGCATTTTGTGTTGAGGTGTGTGTAGCCAAGAAATAAATTAGGGATTTAACAGAGTTTTGTGTTCTTTGGGCTTAGCGGTGACATGTGGAAGCATGGTGAGCCACTCTAATTTCCCTTACCTTTGTACAGTTGGTAAATGCATTTATTCTTAAAGGAGTGATAATGGTTATTTCGCATTAGAAGTATTTGATAAGAGTAATAAGTTCAGTCAATCAATGGGACCTTTAGATGCTGCATTCATTGCAGTCATCCTGCCAGTTTTTAAATACATATACTTTGTAGCCTTCAAATGACAAATTGTTGTTGTTGTTGTTATGTGTCATCATGCCAACAATGAAACTCATTGCAAGCCTATAAACAATGGCTCTGAACTCTGCCCAAAGTGAGCCAAAATTATGGTCTCAGACAAATCTTCCCCCATTGTCAGAGTCAATGTGTTTATCCATCTCATTCAGGGTCTTCCTCTCCTGTGCTGACACTCTACTCGTCCAACCATAATGTCCTTCTACAAGGACAGGTACTTCCTGAAAACACTCCTAAAGTATGTGAGACAGAGCTTCAAAATAATTGTCCCCAAGGAGCAAACTGGTTTTACCTTCTTCAAGGACCTGTATGTCCTCTTGGTAGTTTATGGCATGTTGAATATTCTCTAGCACCACAACTCAAAGGCATCAATTCTTCTGTCATCCTTACTCATTCTCCAGCTTTCAGATGCAGAGCAAGCAGTAGAGACAGCCATGGCCTGAATCTGAGAACCTACATTGACATCATTGTTATTTATCACTAAGGAGAGGTCCTTGACTTACTTTACCAATGGAATTCATCTTTTGAGTTCCTGACTGCTAGTGCCAAGGATATTAATTGTGGATCGGAGCAAAGATGAAACAACTTTAAACTTTTCTCCATCTATCATGATGTTATGTATTAGCCTGTTGGTAAGGATCTTTGTTTTCTTGATGTTGAACTTCAATCTTTATTGAAGACTGCAGTCCTTGACCTTTTGAACAAATGCTTAAGGTCCTCCTCAGCTTCATTAAGCAAGTTTGTGTCATCTTCATGAGGCAGGTTATTGATGAGAGTCTTCCTCCAATATTAATGTCACATTTTGTTCATAAAATCTAGCCTCTCGATTTATCTGTTTAGCATAGAGATTGAAAAGGTATGGTGAAATGATATATTCCTGACACACTCCTTTCTTGATTTTGAACCATGCAGTGGTCCTTTCTTCTGTTTGGACACCTTCTTGGTCCAGATATACGTTTTGCATGAACACAGACAAATGTTCTGGGATTCACATTGTTCTCAATGTTAAACACAATCTATTGTGATCCACACAGTCACCTTTGTCTAGTTGATAAGGCACAAACAGACATCCTTCTGCTACTCTCTTCTTTTAGCCCAGATCCATCTGACATCAGCAATGATAGCCCGAATGCCATGGCCTCTTCTAAACCCAGCCTGTATTTCTGGAGTTCTCTGTAGACATATTGTTCTAGTAGTTTGGGGAATAATTTTCAACAACATTTTGCTTACATGCAATATTAAAGGATATTGTTCAATAATTTCCATCTTGTTGAATAACTTCTTTGGGGAATAAGAATAAATATAGATCTCTTCCAGTTAGTTGGCCAGGTATCTTTACTCCATATTCTTCAGCACAATCAGGTGAGCATGTCCAGGGTTGCATCAGTTTATTGAAATACAGCAATTGACAATCTATTAATTCTTGGGGCCTTATTTATTTTTTTCCCCAATTCCTTCAGAACAACTTGAATTTCTTCCTTTATTACCATAGGTTCCTGATCATACACTAGCACCTAATCCAAAGACTTGATCTGAAAAGAAGTGCCAGGTAGTTTCCATTCTGGAAATGCATGAACTCTTTCTGGTTGTCCTGTCTCTAGTAAGTCAAAATATGGTTTACACCTTAGAAGATACTTCAAGAGTCATCTTAAGCCTGATTATTTCTATGAAGCCTCCACTAGTCACAAAAACCAGATTGAGGTCAGCCTCATGTTCATGAATAATTTCTTTTAAAATGATTAGTACAAGACTGTTCCTATAAGGCAGAGGTTGACAATGTTCCAAAAATACGAACTTCTGTACCACAACATTATTTCAGATATAAATGATTCCTCCCTTTAACCTTCTCATACCTGCCTTTTAAGATTATCCAAAAATTACTGGAACAGTACATTGACAGAGAACTACCAGAAATACAAGTTGGGTTTAGAAGACGTTGCATAACTAGAGACATTATTGCCAATGTCAGATGAATCTTGACGGAAAACAAAGAGTACCAGAGAAATGTCTGTGTTTTCATTGACTATACAAAGGTATCTGACTGTGTGGATCACAAAAAATTGTGGTTAACCTTGAGGAGAATGTGAATCCCAAAATACCTGATTGTGCTTATGCAAAACCTATACTTGGACCAGGAAGCAGTCCTCAGATCAAAGCGAGGAAACACTGCATGGTGCAAAATCAGGAAAGGAATGCATTAAGAATACATCCTGTGTCCATAACTTTTCAATCTATATGCAAAACAGATCATTCGAAACTGGCCTTTATGAGGAGGAATGTGGCATCAGGATTGGAAGAAGATTCGTCAACAACCTATGTAATGTAGATGACACAATCTTATTTGTTAAAACTGAGGAGGACCTGAAGTGCTTGCTGCAGGTCAGGGACTATCGTCTTCAATATGCATTGAAGCTAAACATCAAGAAGACCAAGATTCAACTGACCACTGGGTCAATTGGCAGCACTGTGATAGATGGAAAAGAGATTGTTGTTAACAATTACAGCTTGCTTGACTCCACAATCAATATTCTTGGCACCAGCAGTCAGAAAATCAAAAGATGAATTATACTGGGAAAATCTGCTGTCAGTGTCAATGATGTCAGTCTAGAGACTAAGGTGCGCCTAATGCAGGTCATAGTCTTCACAGTTACTTGTTAAGCATCAGAGAGCTGGACAATGACTGAGGATGACATAAGAATTGATGCCTTTGAATTGTGGTGCAGGAGAAGAGTCTTGAACATGCCATGGACCACCAAGAAAACAAACAGGTCTGTCTTGAAGAGTGTGAAAACAAGTTTCTCCTTGGAGGCTAGGATTTTGAAGCTTTGTCTCACAAACTTTGGGCACATGGCCAGGAGGGATTGGTCCTTGAAGAAGGACATCATGCATGGCAGAGTGGAAGGGCAATGCAGGAAAGGAGACCCCAGATGAGATGGATTGATATACTAACTAGGGCAATGAAGGTAGGTATGTCAGAGTCAGTGAGATTGGCTCAGGATAGAGCAGGATTCAGAGCAGCTGTACATAGAGTCACTATGAGTTGTGACTCGAGAGCACATAACACAACAACATGAATTTGTGGTTGACTCGACGTTACCTAACAACAACAACATAGTGAATCTCTAGGTTATCTAACCAGACCATGAGATTCTTGAAGGAAAAGGCCAATTTTTATTCATCTATCATAATACTTGGCACACTGAGGTCATCAGTAAATGTTAATTGAATGTTGAATAAGATAAAATGTTACAAAACACATGCTTAATCTAATTTGTTTGACTCAAGCTTATCCCACACACTCATCTGTTCACAAATGACATTTACATGATGGTGTGCTAAATTAATAAAATTATATATTGATTGTCTACTCTATGCCTCACAGTGTGGATGATACACGATATTAAATCAATCAGGTTGGGGAAAGAATATGGGCAAACCTGAAATAACCTGTCATATTAAATTAGGTGCCATAAGTCAGGTTCAAAGATGAATGAGAGCAGGGAAAAATGGTGTAGCATTAAGCAAGCAAGATTGGAGCTAACCTGAGAAAAATCAGCTTGGCGACAGTAAACAAAGTATAACAAAATGAAAAACATATCACAATCAAAGGTCTAGAGGTGGGAAGAAATGTAGTATGTAATATTATATATTAAGAAGCTAATTTTGATAGGCAATAGAAGGGAAACAAAGGTTTCTGAGCACCTATGGAAATGAATGAAGAATATTAAAGGAAGATGACAAAACGGAATCAGTAAACAATATAATTCTCTAAGAGGGAAAATTCAGCATAGGGGACCTAGAGGAAAATATTCTGTATCTGTCCATAGCATAATAATACAAGAGGATGATGTTTCATTCTCTCTGCAGAACTTTTGCATGAGGAAGTCATCCCTGTCTTTTTATCAGCTATACCACTTTACCTGGTATAACAGTGAAGGAAGTTTGTCCTAGGTTACAAAGCAAATTGAAATATTCTTGTGGTCTAGTGGAGCTGTAGGAAGAACCACACCATTACTGTTCCTTGCAAAAGTCACTGCTATGACTATGTTTTAAATCCTCATTATAGTGGACATGGTATCTGTCCTATTCGCTACTGTATTGACAACTTCTAGCACAATGACTGACACAAACCAGACATTCATTGAATGCATTAAGTTACTAATTAAAATAAATTCTATTATAGAACTTAACCATCAGCTATTTAAAATGAAATTAAGGGCTTACCAGGACTCCTTATAAAATAATTACTGGACATATGTACATGTGTGTACCCTTGACCAGGTAGATTGATGTGGTGACTGCTACAATGTGTTCTTGTGTGTCAGAAAGGGTGAGAATGAGTGGAGCTCTGGTGGCCTACTGGCAAGGAGCTGTAACTATAATCCCAGAGGCGCACGGTTCAAATCCGCCAGATGCTCTGTTGGGGAAGGAGGAACAATCTCCTCCTGTACCAGTCAGATCTGATTTGACGGTACACTCACACAAAAATAATAAAATAAAATAAAAATGTTTAAAAAGTGTGAGGATGGCATAGGATAGAATGGGGTTCAGATCTTTTGTTCATAGGGTTGCTATGAGTCGTACTCGACTTGATGGCACCTAACAACAACAATAACAACAACTGCCAGAAGTGGATACAGTTTTCTAGGGGAGAGAGTTAGCAATCATCTGGTTTTTTAGCACTTCACATTCTGTGGAAAGTTCAGACTAAGGTTGTCAAAGAGGTTTATCTATCAAAGAGGCTGGATGCAGGAAATGGAAACACATTAGACTCTGATGATAATGAGAAAATAATCACCTCAGGATGGTGGAGACTCCAAAATAATGTTCAAATGTTTGTAATAAGTCTCTCTCAAACGATTGTTATTGCTAAATGTCATTAAGTTGAATGCAAGTCATAGCAACCCTGTGAATAACAGCACTGAATTTAGCCCTTTCCTGTACTATCCTCATCATTTCTGACATACTTAAGCCCATTTCTGGTATCCTACATAAATATTAGGCTTTTTTTTTTTTTTCACTTTCCTGGCCCTCAGGCTTGTTTTTAATTGTTTTTGGTCAAATATTCTTCTAGGTCATAGAGCCCTGGCCTGCCCCCATGCTGTGCAGAGGTAACTCGTGGCTGTGAAGCTGAACACTGTGACACTGCCGTGTCAAATGCAAGAGTGGTTATCCATGGTGGACAGTGTTTGGTGGAGCTCCCGATTAAAACAAGCCTGGAAGCAGAAGTGGCATCCACTTCCCAAATAGCTTGCCTCTGGAAACCCTATGAACCTGGAGAAAGGATGAAAGTTACACAAGTGTCCAGATCGTTCGTTAATAGGGTCTCTATGAGTCGCATAAGACTAGACAGCACTTAACAACAACAACAACAACTTTTTATTGGGTATTTTTCTTATAAATCATTAATTCATTGTTATAATGATTAGGTTCTATTCTTGTCATTGTAGTGTGCTATCTACGTCAAAAATTTTAGTGTTAGTTACCTGAAAATGAATTCTTATTTTGTGTGATTTCTAATTCTCTATTTTTAATTTTTTTTCTTTCTAAATTTTTCTAAGGTATTGTCTGGTATTGCCTCAATTTTGTTAAATAAAATTTTTATTTTATATTGGTTTACACAAAGTTTTTATACATTGTTTTTCCACACTGGTTCTTTCCCTTTTCCTTTACCCACCCCTCCATCCATCAAATTGTGAAACCCTATAATTAAGCACCCCCATCCTCACCCTCTGTTCCCTTCCCTGCCTTGGATCCTCATACAAGTTATATAATAATGGTCTTATACAGCATTTGTACTTATGAAACTAAGTTAGTTCACTAAGCATAATGTTCCCCAGTTCCTCCCATGTTAGTAATTTACAAAATCATTGCTCCTGTGAGCTGTGTAGTATTGCACTGTGTGAATGTACCATAATTTCTCAATCCATTTGGTTGTGGTTGGAGATTTAGACTGTTTCCATGTATTTGCAATGGTGAATAATGCTGCTATGAACACTGATGTACAAGTTTCTGTTTTTGCCTCACTCTCATTTTCTCAGGGTATATTCCAAGCAGTGGAATGGCTGGGTCATATGGAATTTCTATGTTCAGCTTTTTGAGGAAACGCCAGACTGCTTCCAGAGTGGTTGTGCCATTTTAGAATTCTATCGACAATGTATAAGAGTTCCTATCTTGCCACATCCTTTCTAAAATTTATTACTTGATGCCCTGCTAAATTTTGCCACTGCTACTGTGATTTTCATTTGCATCTCTTTTATTGCCAATGATTTTGCACATTTCTTCAAGACAGACTGGGATCAAGCTTAGAAGGCCTAGTCTATGGTATAAAGAGACTGCCAAATACAGCAATAAATGTACAATCTAAAGAGGATAAAATTGATTAATAAGACCTTCTGAAGATTACATCCCTGTGCTCATAAAAAAATTTTCCAAAAGGGTGAAAAGAAAACCTACTGACTGGAAACAAACATTTGGCAATACCATCTCAGATAAGGGTCTCATAACAAAAGTTTACAGAGTACTAATGGGCCTCCAGAAGTAAAAGACTGATGATCCAATTACAAAATGGGCAAGAGACATGGAAAGCCCTTTCACAGAGGAGGGCATTTGGATGGCCAACAGACACATGAAGAATTGGCTCAATTTTTTTCATGAGGTTTCTCTGAGCATTCTAAAATAGGTAGCATTCTGAAATAGGTATCTTTTTAATTCCTGAAGCTCCATCTCACATACTTTGGCCACGTGGCCAGGAAAGACTGGTACTTGGAGAAGGACATCATGCTCAGAAAGGTGGAGGGACAGCACAAGAGAGGAAGACCCCAGATGAGATGGATAGATACAGTATCTGGGGTACTAGGGGTAGATGTGTCAGAATTAGTGAGACTAGCTCAGGACAGAGAAGGGTTCAGAGCTACTGTACATAGGGTTGCTCTATGTCACAGGCAACTCAATGGCACATAACAGCAAAAACATACTATATTGGTTGTTTTTTTATTTAAGTTTCATGTTTAGAGTCAACAAGATCTCAGTGAGGGCCTTTGTATTTAAAAGTTGGTTGTTACTGTATTTTGGAAGAACATTCTTCTAAGTTGTTCAGCACTCTTCTGGCAATAATGCTATACTAAGGTAACCTGGTGTTGCTGTGATGCTGAATCTTGTGCCACTGAGGTGTCAAATGCCCAAACGGTTACCTATGATGGACAGTGTTTGGTGGAGCTCCCAGTTTAAGACAGGTTTGGAAACAAGAGTGGCATCCACTTCCTAAACAACTTGCCTCTGGAAACTCTATGAATTTCAATAAATGACAATAGCTATAGAAAGGCTTTAGGATTTTTGTTCACAGGGTCACTATGAGTCATTCTCAACTTGATGGAAATTGACAATGACAACACATCAGATAGTTCTACTACCTGTTTTTCCTCTTCTAGGAGGTTTCCTATTTATTTTCAGAGGGTTAGGGTCTTTGTACTAATACTTTGGTACACTTCCCTTCACTTGTTTCTGCATTCTTTGACCATGACTAACAAGTGAAATAGAATTCTTACATTGTTGTTGTTGTTGTTGTTAACAAGTGAAATAGAATTCTTACATTGTTGTTATGTGATGTAGAGTCACTTGCAATTCA
>NW_006399881.1:1929072-1930347 GCF_000299155.1 Elephantulus edwardii
GATGTCAGTCCCATTTTACAACAGTGGCACTATGCAGTACTTGTTCTTTTGTGACTTGAGATATTTCACTCAGAATTTCACTCAGTCCTCCAGAGTTATCCATTTTGTGTCATATTCCATGAGTTCCTTGTTTTTCAATGCAGCATAGTATTCCATTGTGTGAATATACCACAGTTTCTCTATCCATTCTTTTGTGGATGGGCATTTGGGTTGTTTCCAACTCTTTGTTGTTGTGAACAAAGCAGAAATAAACATGGATGTGCATATATGTGCTTGGGTGGCAGTTCTGATTTCTTTAGGGTACATTCCCAGTAGTGGAATTGCTAGATCAAATGGCATTTCTATTTGTAACTCTTTGAGAAAGCACCATACAGCTTTCCATAGTGGTTGTACCATTTTACACTCCCACCAACAGTGAATAAGGGTTCCAGTTTCTCCAGAACCTCACCAGCATTTGTTGTTTGCAAATCTTTGTTTTCTTGATGTTACGCTTCAATCCATATTTAAGGCTGCAATCCTTGCAGCAAGCACTTCAAGTCCTCCTCAGTTTGCACAATTTACTAAATTTTCCTTTGCCATATTTCACTCCATGGCTCTTTGTTAATATGTATCTCTGACTTAGTGGAAATTCCATGTTTTCTCTTGAACCAGGCATGTTGTGTTCTGGGTCTTAAGTTGGCCAGTTGCTGTATGGGGCCTCATCTCACCTTTATTCTCAGTCACAACCTATCTATCTCCCTTTCCTGTTAGAATTTATTTCTATCTTTTACTTTCTCATTTGATGACCAGAGATCCAGAACTATCATCTGTGTGTGTTTTACTGTATTTTTATGATCTCTGATTTGGTGCAGTGTGTCAATAAGATACCATCTCACCTCTTCCCACTATGATTTTAAATTTTGTTTTATGTTTTTTTACAACTCTGCCCAGAACATGCTACCTATTAGGGTGTTCAGCAGTGGTGGTTAGGCTCTGTCCAGTTCTTTTGTTTGCAGGGTAGTGGAGGATGAGGTTCATTTGGTCATTAGACCTTGGAATTGATTGCTCATCTTTTATTTTCTCTACTTTTCGTGTTTGTTTTTTTTTAAATGACTAAGCATGCAGGAAGCTGAAGGGTGAATGTTTTCAGGAATTGAAACAGCATTTGTTAAGTCATAAAAGTTTGAGGTAACAGCGATAAATACTAGATTTCATAAATCTAGGGAAGGTTATCCGAGAGTAATATTACCACTCCTGCTTCTTTGAGGTTGTCATTTGCTTGGTATATTTTTTTTT
>NW_006399881.1:1930982-1932015 GCF_000299155.1 Elephantulus edwardii
CTGAGCAGTTTTCTCCCAGTACTTCTTCCACAATTTTCTCAGTGAGTTCCCTATCACTCCCTTGTTCTGGAATTCCAATCATTTGTATGCTATGGAATCATTTAAAGTCATCCTACATGATTCTAATATTTTCTTCACTTTTTTTTTATGTCTCATCTCTGATTTTTCTTCTAGTATGTTTCCAGTGAGGCTCTCGTTTTCTAGCTCACTGACCCTCTGATCCATCTCTACAGTTTTGCTTTTTTGTTCTACCAATGTGTTGGACACCTCTGCCATTTTGGTCTTAATATTCTGGATTATATTTTCATGCCTTTCTTATATTTCCAGTATTGTGTTGGCTGTAGCCTCTCTGATTAGAGGTCAATTTATAGCAATAAGCAAACACATCAAAAGGCAAAAAAAAGGATAATTGACTCCCTAAACCCAACATTTTCAACAAACTGAAAAAGAATAGCAAGAAAACCCGGCACACTCTAAAAAAACTGAAATTATAATTATGACAGAAATAACTGTAATAGAAAACAGAAAAACAATTAAAACCATCAACAAAACAAGGAGTTGGTTCTTTTAAAATATCAATAAAATTGACAAACCACTATCAAAACTAAGAAAGGAAAATAATTAAAAGATACAAATAATCCACATAAGAGATGAAAGAGGCAATGTCTCAACAAAACCAACTAAAATAAAAAGCTTAAGAATGGAATGTAATTAAAAACTATATACTCAAGCAACTATGAAAACCTAGCAGAAATGGATAAACATTTAGAAACTCACAACCTACCTCAACTGACACAGACTTAAATAGAACATCTGAACAGACCCATTACAAAAGATGAAATCGAACAGGTAATAAAACAACTTCTAACAAAACAAAGAAAAGCTCTGGACCAGATGATTTTACAATTAAATTTATCAAACATTCAGAGTAGGAAAATCACCAATTCTACATAAAGCATTTCAGAAAACATATAACAGTTTAATTCTCCCAGATTCATTCTTTGAGATGCAAACATATCCCTGATACCAAAGT
>NW_006399881.1:1934522-1956410 GCF_000299155.1 Elephantulus edwardii
TAAAAGAATGGGAGTTCCAGAACACTTAATTGTGCTCATGCAAAACCCAAAACCTGATCAAGAGCTATTGTGAAAACAGAACAAGGGCTTAAAATTAAGAAAATTCAAAATTAACAAAAGTGTGCATAAAGGGTGCATCCTCTCTCCAAATCTATTCAATCTGTATGTTGACCAAATTATTTGAGAAGCAAGACTATGAAAATGACTTTTTTTATCAGAAGTGGAGGAAAACTCATCAACAACTTACATTATGCAAATCAAACAATCTTGCTTTCTGGAAGTGTGGAGGACTTGAAACACTTTCTGCAGAAGATGAAAGGCCACAGCCTTCAATATGGATTACATTTCAGCATCAAGAAACAAGAATTCTCACCACCGGACCAATGGGCAATATCATGATAAATGCACAAAAGAATGAAATTGTCAACAACTTCATCTTACTGAGATTTACAATCAATATACTTAGTACCAGCAGTCAAGAAATCATATTTTATTGAGACATATTTCAATGTGAAAGTCTGCAATTAGGGACCTCTCTAAATTGTTGAGGATGAACGATATCAGTTTGAAGAATAAGCTGCACTGGGTCTGGCCATTGTCTTTTCAATCACTTGCTATACATCTGAGAGCTGGATAATGAAGAAGGATGAAAGAAGAAAAACTGATGTCTTTGAACTGTGGTGTTCAAGAAGAGCAGTAAATATAACATGGACTGCCGAAAGACCAAACAGGCATTTCTTGCAGTAGGTTCAGCCAGAGTGCTCCTTTCAGGCAAAGATGATGAAACTTCTCCTCACATGCTTTGACTATGTTGCTTGGAGAGGCTATGCCTTACAGAGAGACTTCATGCTTTAAAAAGTGAAGAGTTGATGGCTGATGGACTGACACAGTATGTCAGAAATTATGATGATGGGTACAGGACAGGATAGGACAGGGTTCAGATCTGTTGTTCATATGATTGCTTTGAGTTATAATCTACTCAACAGCACCTAACAACAAGAAACAAACAACAGTGACAAATACTAGGTTGCTGTTATATGCCATCGAGTTGCTCCATAGCTCTGAACCCTGCTCTATCTTGAGCCAATTTCATTTTCTCCAACACACCTACCCCCATTACCCCAGTCACTGAGTCAATTAATCTCATCCAGGGTCTTCCTCTCTTGGGCTGTCCTTCGACCCATCCAAGCATGATATCCTTCTCAAAGGACTGGTCCTGCCTTACAACATATAGGACCTTTTATTTGAATCTTAACCTTTTGCAAAAGCAATTAACTATTTAACTAGTATCACAACCCTGTTAACATGGCAAGAAAAAATAAAGTAAAAGAGTCAACAGCTGTGTTTATAAAAGTGCTCAAAGAGAACATGACAGAAAACTGTTAACTTCTCTTTACCGTGGTGAGTATGTAAATATTCATAATATTTAATAATGGTACTGTATTTGAATGGAAAAGAATCCCAAATATTTTAATCAAGTCAGCGATCATGTGCAACAGAAGTAATCCTCCCTCTCAGAAGTTCCTGAGTGGATCACCGGATACTGTGTGATGTATCAGTGATTGGTTATTTATTTGTACAGTGAAAATTCATCTCTTCCTTTCATCATTTTGAAGGGATATTGATTTCAAGAAAAACCTCTAGAAAAGAAGAACAGGAAATTTAAATCCAGAAAGTGAAACTGAACAGAAGAAGGTACATAAAGTTCAAGGGGAAGTAAAGAAGTGAAATGAGAAAGACATTTTAGCAGCAATGATTGCCTTCAGGCTCTATGTAGGTTGTGGAGTCTTTGCATGATTCCAAGAACCATCTAAGTACAGGGTTTAAGGAGAAAAGTGAGAATTATTGCTCAAGCAAGTCAGGTAATAGAATACAGTCACACAGGATCATCTCTCTATTGGTTCTCAACTATCTGTATTCTCCCCTTCCCAAATAGACATATGTGGTTATAGGAAGTAACAGAAGAAATATAGGCTTATTAGGGGTCAAGAAAAGCACAACTACTCATGCAGAATCCCTCAATACTTGTTTGACATCCTTTCCTTCCAGTTCTAGTGGGACAGTTGAACATTGCTAGAGAGTAGATTATCCTGTTAGGCTTCATTCTATCCTCTAATGTCAGTTTTAGTTCAATCATGCAGCCTAATCAGCAGATTTTTTCACATCTTATTTTTATAGAATGAATAGAATACTGGAATCTGAATGGAATTTATGTCCTTTTTTATAAGACTAAAAAAGAGAAACAAAACATTTTTTGGACTCTTAAGATTATTTTTCCTTATGATATCCACCTAAAATAATTTATTTGCAATCATAGGTTATATGATTTTTTTTAGCTTGAGGCATTATTTCTTTCAGGATTACTTTTATAAAGTAATATGTTTAATAATCAATTATTTTAATGACTCCACTTAGAGAGAGATATCATATTTTATAAAATAAATATCAGCATATGCCTGAAAACTCTCTTAATAGCTTTGGAAAGATCCATTGCAGCCCCTGAAATTTATATAAACATTATAAGATACCCTGAGTAAGATCAAATTGAGATGGTCAACTCTGAATAATTTAAATGTGTTCCCAAAGTCATCCTTTCTCAATATTACTCCCTTGAATTAATAAAGTATCATTTCCCCCAAGGGCCCAAAGGACTCCACAAGCAGAATACATTCATCCTCCTGCTTCTCCTGTGGGAAAGGATGACATAAGAATGATTGTTCCCATTTTACAGTATGAAAAAACGAGGACCTAGGATGCAAGTAAAATGCTACACAGAAGGTTAAAGGCAGAGATTTAAGACTTACTGAAAGTAGGGTAGAAGGGGGAAAATATCTAGCAGATGATCAACACACATCTGTGACTCAGGAGTTCATTTTTGCAGGTATTGTAAAAACCTACCATGAATCCTGCATATATTGTCCAGTTTGATATAATAAAATGTCAGGAAAGCAAGACTGAACATTTGCGTAGGCCCATGTTCCACATAAAAGACAAGCAATAGACTCTAAGGTGAAACTCACTGTCATTGCATGATTTCTGGCCCAGCAAATCAGAGGTATTAGAAGGCAAGCTTCAGAGGAAAGAATGCTCCTGTAAACTTCTGGGATACAACAACACACTGGGTTCTACTTCTGCCACAATAGCTAACCATAAGTTACACATCAGACTAGAACATTTTAAAAGTTGGCAATTGTAGTTTCAGTTATGCAAGAAAACATTAAATGTAAGCATAGATTAAACCTGAATGTTCTAGTAAGGACTTTGTTTATTGTGAATAACAACAAATTGGGGGAATACTAGCAAACACTATGACCCTGTGATCATTTATAAGGAGAAGAAAACTAAAGGCCAGAATTTACAACCTGGAAGGAAATTAACCTTTCAGAAGTCTGCACCTGACACTTTTACACAAGATTACTGTGAAATGGAACTCAAAATGACCTCCAATCCCAGGCACATTATCCTTCTGAGCTGCTTGGGTTTCTGCCAAATTGTTTTCTGGAGAATGAGTTTCCCAAGCTCAGTTACTTAAATGAGCAAAGATGACGGCATATAATAGACCCTTCAGTGAAAGAGGCAGGAAGAGTCTTCTGGTGCAAAGTCTCTCTGGCATGTGTGAATTGAAGTGGCTTGAACAAACAAAAAAGTGACAGGATCTAGGGGAAGAAAGCACTCCCTGCAGAGGGACTGTACAGGATTCATGCATAAATGCAGTCACTTTGAGCCTTGTTTGCATTTTTACTTTGATGTGTTTCTCTTAATGGATAATCTTTAAAAAGAATCAGTGATGAATTTCTACATTAAAATACAACTTGATGTTACAGAATACGATTCATATTTAGACATATTGTTTTTCTCCCCCAAGCTTCTAATGTCTCCAAAGTTAGCCAAAGGAAGAGTTAAATGAGAAAACCCAGGCAGAGAATAGAAAGCTAGACCACACCTTCAGGGAGAATTAATCTGATAAAGAGGCCAATTATAAACACCCTGATACATTGTTGTTGTTGTTATGTGCTGTCAAGTCGCCTGAAACTCATAGTGACCCTATGTACAACAGCTCAGAACCCTGTTCTATCCTAAGCCAACCTTGTCTCTGACACCCTACTCCCATTACCTCAGTCACTGAGCCAATCCATCTCATCGTGGATTAGTGCATATTTTAAGTAGTATCATAACGGAAGCTGCAAGAACTCTACCCATATACTATCTACTCTTTGCTCTTGTCTACATATTTAATCATTTGAGATTTGTCACCTGGATGCTGTCTCTCCCATAAAAGTCATGTGCTTGTTCATTTTGCATCTCCCCTAATAAACCAAGATGATAGAAGTCTTGCCTATTGTGCTCAATGATACTGATTGATTAACTACATTTATATTACTAAACTTGTTGCCAATTTACTGTGAAAAATCACGTATTTCTCCCAAGTATTTGTGATTGACACATTTATGGGATGATTTAAACTAAAGGTCTGTCAGTTACTCTTGACACAGTGCAAATGCATTTCAACTGAAGGCAGGTTATAATTCAGGGGCAAGAGGAGTTGAGGCAAAACAAAACAAAGCATAATGGTACTATTGGAAGGAAATCAGCATTTTTCTGGGTGCATATAGAAGGAGTCTTGGTGATGCAGTTTTAAGTACTTGACTGCTAACAGAAAAATTAGTAATTCAAACCTACTAGCTGGCTTTTTAATGAAAGATGTATTTTTCTGTAAAGATTCACACCCTAGGAACAATTTGGGACAGTTTTGCTCCCAAGCAATTAACTGCCTCTGAAAATCAGCTGGAGGGTCAGCTATGGGTTGGATACAACTCGATGGCACACAACAGCAACAACAACATAGAGTTGCTAGGAAGGGCTGGTGTCCTAGTAGTAAGAAGCTTCTGTGCAATCCCAAAAGCACACCATTTAAATCCACAAGCTGCTCTGCTGGAGAAAGATGGGCAATCTCCTCCCATTCAATTAACTGCTTCTGAAAACTCCCTAAAGTGTCAAATATGGGGGGGGCAGTTCTGACTACACAGTAAACAACAACAACAACAACAACAACAACAACATATTGTTGCTAAGAGATCCAATCCAACAGCAGTGGGTATGAGAGTGTGTGTGTGTGTGTTAGTTATATGGAAATTACTTTAGATGACAGTCTGTATGACTACTATGAATGACCTGGTCTTTCTACAAAGAAAAGAACTCTTTCTCCCCATTCCCAAACACTGCATTTTGTATCTTATTTGCAACATTTTCGTGAAGTGTCACAGTATCAGCTAGTTCAAAATTCACATATGCATCAAAGTAACTAGTCATATAATATTCCCTTCTATCTAGATTGCAGATTTGTTCCATGTTTTCCCCTTACTTTCTTTCCCCATGGGTTAACACTCTCTCTCAAGGAATTGATTTATGCTTGTCAGAAATGCATTAAAAGTCACAGTATTGCAGAGAAGAAAACTTGAGTATAATGATGTTGCTTCCTATTAATCGGTAACTACAGACTATTTTACTGAAAGCCTATGGACAATCTCTGTAAGAATGTATGTGCTAGTTGGCTGATGTGTGTATTTGTGTGTGTAAAGTTAACTCTTAAAGAACCCGAGTGTTAGGAGTCCTGATCTTGCCACACT
Organism: Elephantulus edwardii; assembly: GCF_000299155.1. NCBI lineage: Eukaryota > Metazoa > Chordata > Mammalia > Macroscelidea > Macroscelididae > Elephantulus > Elephantulus edwardii. Next base: position 1,940,150 of record NW_006399881.1, read on the forward strand.
GTCAAAGTTTAACATATAATCTGGCTCTCAAAAATTTAAACTACTAATAGCCTAATAACACAATTAACACATAGTTTATGTATTATATACTAAATCCACATAATAGCTGCACTGCAAATATGAGAGAATTATATCACCATCAAAAGAAGTATAAGATTCTTGTGTCTGCTAGCAGAGCACAGTAATAGCTTCATGAATTTCCACTGGCTGAATTAATTTATCATCAAAGGGTGGACAACTCCAGAAACAGACCGCAATCCATGGTATATATAAAGCTACTCAACTTCTTGTAATGTCCAGACTTTTCTCTGCTTCTTCAAAGCACTTCCAGTATCACTAGTAGCACTTGATATGAGTCCCATGTTATTTGCTATTCAAGGTTTGTGATACTGTACTAAACATGACGAAAAAGATACTAGAACCATGATACGTCCTTTTTAAGTGAGTTACAAAATTTACTTGACATATGAACGAATTGCTTTTGTGGAGATGATAAGTATAACATACCTTTTAAATTGCCAATCCTCACCTAAAGTTGATCTAAGTTTGTAACCTCCAAATAAAGAATGTAACTTAGGCTCTTTGTTTTAACTTATTGAATATATATGTATATGGATTTTCCATTTTGAATGCTTAAGTTTAGCTTGAGTGGAGCCAACCTTCCTCATTTCAAATTACTGTAAATCCTCTGAATTTCATTTTAAGGCTTCAGGAAACTCACACTATGATATTTCAGAGGCTTTTCAAAGAACCAAAAATAGTTTCCTTATTCTGTGAAATTTTTAAAGTTTTTTTTTCTTCTGTGAATTTTGTCAACAACCCTGTTGTGCTTTTTCTGCATCTTTAAGATGTTAGGACCACATTTAGAGGGAAGATCCTCTTTGATTGGACTGACCTAGTTTGTGTTTAAAATCACTGAGAATTTATTCAGCCTTTACAAAATTTCTATTGTTATGTACTGTTCAGTCAGAATTGACTTACAGATAACCCTGCAGTGGGTGTTCAGAGGCTGCAAATCACAGGAGAGGAGATAGCTAACCTTTCTTCACAGAAGCAGCTAGTGGATTTGAACCTTGTGCCCTTGGGTTGGTAGCACAAATTCTTACCACTAGTTCACAAGAGCCATGGCACTAGGGATATCATTGTTGATGTCAGATGGATCTTGGATGAAAGCAAAGAACACTAGAAGAATGTCTATTTTTGCTTTGTTGACTATGTAAAGGCATTTGACTTTGTAGATCACAACATACTATGGCTAACATTGAAAAGAATGGGAATCTCAGAACACTTACTCATGCAAAAAAGAGGGTTGTATCCTTTCTCCATACCTAGTCAATCTATGCTGAACAAATAATCTCAGAAGCCACACTATGAAAAAGAATGTGGCATCAGGATCATAGAAAGACTCATCAACAACTTGCATTATGCAGATGACATAACTTTGCTTGCTGAGAGCAAAGATGACATGAAGATCTTGATGCAGAGGATCAGAAAATATAGTCTTCAATATGAATTGCATCTAAACATTAACAAAACAAAAATTGGGGTGGGGCAGGCAAAGCCAGACCAGGCACAAAGCTGGACCAGGGAGTGGCCCACCAAGAAGTAGCCTGCTGGCGAGCAGCCTGGACAGCTGGAATTTGAGTTAAGGTCCCCACATCTGCCCAATCGGCAAGAGTCTGTGCACTTGCCCTGCACAGGTTCCCACCCAGCACCTGTGCTGTACGCAGTGCCTGTGCCTGCCCTGTGCCCACGCCCATGCCTGTGTCCTGCAAGTGGTCTCTGCCTGTACCTGAGCCTGTTCTGTGCCAGTGCCCACCCTGTGCCTGTGCTTCCATGCTTTGCCTTGCATCTCCTCATGTCCAGTCAACTAACGGCCTTTAGTCCAGAACACGTGAATATGACCTAGTTGCAGCAGTTAGAAACAGAAGAGACTGTTTTCACAGGCTCTGGATTGAAACTTCCCTTGGGTCAGAAGTTCAGAGAGAAACACAAGCTGTGTAACTGTCCCATCCTCTTCTGAAGCAGTGACATAATATCAAGAACCTATTATCACCTCAGGCATGAAAAAGTACCACAGCAATGTTACATATGAAGCAAGCTACCTCAAAACCTACACGGGCACAAAGCAAGATGTCACCCCTCTAAAAGTGAAACAATATCAATGGATTTCCTGAAGCAAGAAAGTCTGATGGAACTTTCTAACACAAAATTTAAAAGAACAATTCTTTAATATTTTCCAATGGGTGAAAGACAAACTTTAATACTGCAAACAAAAACCAGGAGGAGCTTTCAAAAATAATCCATAACAATGCAGATAAAACAAATAATATATTAGAGGCTCTGGAAAAATAAGAACCCAAAATCCAAAATATGAGGTCCAACGTTTCAGATTCTGTCAACATGATGGAGAGACACAAGAACAGAGTTGAAAAAACGGAACACAGAACTAGCGAAATAGAAGATAGAATGGGCACCACTGATCTGCTAGAGCAAAAAGCAGAATCAAAAAGGAAGGAAAAAGAAGAAAACCTAAGAATAATGAGGGATACCAACAAGAGAAATAATATACAGATCATCAGACTCCCAGAACAGGAAGAAGCATCTAAAGGCACTGAAAAAGTTGTGAAAGAATTACTAGAAGGAAACTTCCCAGGCATAATGAAGAATGAGAGATTATATGTTCAAGAAGATAAGCAAACATCATATAGAAATGACCTCAAAAGAAAAACATCAAGGCAAATCATAATCAAATTTGTCAGAATGAAACATAAGAAGAAAATTCTGAAAGCAGCAAGGGAGAAACAAAGAGTAAACTACAAGGGAGAGCAGATAAGATTAAATGCCGATTTCTCAACAGAAACCATGTGAGCAAGAAGACAGTGGAGTGACATATATCAAACACTCAAAGAACACAAATGTCAACCAAGAATATTGTACCCAGAAAAATTGTTCTACAAATATGAAGGAGAGATCAGGATATTCCCAGAAAAACAAGGGAGTTTGTAAAAACAAGACTAGTATTGCATGAAAAACATTGGGAGAAATCTTTCCTACAGAGGTGCCACAGAAAGCAGGATGGACCAAACTGAGTAGCAACAACACCAAAAAGAACTCAATAAAACAATAGCAACAAAACCTTGCCCCTCAATTATCACACTTAATGTGTGATTAATAATGCTTAAAGGGTCAGTAGAACAAGAGGACATAACAATAGTAAATATCTATGCACCAAATGAAAGACCTGCAAAATATATAAAACAAACATTAACAAAACTGAAAAAGGAAATAGACAACACTACAATAGTCATTGGAGATTTCAACATACCACTCTCAAGAAAAGATAGAACTACTAGAAAGAAACTCAACAAAGATGCTGAAGAATTAAATCACACAATAAACCAACTCAATCTCATAGATATTTATAGATTAGTTGTTGTTATGTGCCATCAAGTTGCCTGCGACTCATAAAAACCTTATCAACAAAACCCCTAAACTCTGCCCTATCCTGCGCCAATCTCACTGTCTCTGACGCACCTACCCCCATTACCCCAGTCATGCACCCAAAGAAAAGCACACGATACCTTCTCCTCCAATGCGCATGGAATTTTTTCAAGAATAGATGACATTTTAGGTCACAAGACAAGCATCAATAAATTAAAAAACAGAAATAATACAAAGCATCTTCTCACACCACAATGCTACAAAATTAGACCTAAATAACAAGAGGATAAAGGAGAAAAAAAAACCCCATACAACTGGAAGCTGAACAACACCTTTCTTGGACATGAGTGGATACCAGAAGAAGTAAAAAGTGAAATTAAAAAGTTTCTTGAAACAAATGACAATGGAAACACCATTTAAGAAAACCTCTGAGAAACAACCAAAGCAGTAATCAGAGGTCATTTTTTAGCAATAAACAAACACATCACAAGGCGGGAAAAAATGACCATTGATGCTGTAGCTCAAAATCTCCAACAAATTGAAAAATAAAGGCAAGAAAACATGAAACCCTCTAAAAAACCCTAAAATTATAAAAAATTTGAGCAGAAATAAATGAAATTGAAAACAGAAAAACAATTGAAACCATCAACAAATAAGAGTTGGTTATTTAAAAAGGTCAATAAAATTGACAAACCACTAGCAAAACTAACAATGGAAAAGACAAAAATAATCCAAATAAAAGATGAAACAGGCAACATCACAAACTCACCAACTAAAATAAAATGGCTAACAATGGAATATTAGAAAAAACTATACTCAAATAAACATGAAAACCTAGAGGAAATGGACAAATACTTAGAAATTCACAACCTACCTAAACTGACACAAACCAAAATTGAACATCTGAACAGACCCATTACAAATGGTTTTACAAGTGAAATTTATCAAACATTCAGAGAAGAACTGTCACCAATTCTACATAAATTATTTCAGAAAATAGAAGAAGATGGAATCCTCCCAGATTCATTCTATGAAGCCAACGTATCATTGATACCAAATCTAGGTAAAGACAACACCAAATTAGAAAACTACAGGTTCTCATGAACCAAGATGAAAAAATCATGAATAAAATCCTGGCCAATGATGTTGTTGTTGTTACTAGGTGCCATCGAGTTGTAAATGACTCATAGCGACCCTATGAATGAAAGACTTGAGCACTATCCATAGAGGTTCTGGATGCAAGCCATTTCAGAAGTGGATGCCACTGTATCATTGGATTTTTGTTTTGTTTTTTATTTTTTTGTTAGCAAACAAAAATCCAATGATACATAAAAAAAAAATCACCATGACCAAGTGGGATTCATAACAGGTATGTAAGGATGGTTCAACATGCCCATGTCCTGCACTCAGGCCTGCCCTGCACCTGAGCCTGCTTTGTGCCAGTGCCTGCCGTGTGCCTCTGCAATGCTTTTCCTTGCATCTCCTCACATCCAGTCAACTAACAACCTTTAGTCCAGAACGTGATTATGCAAATGTTATTTCTTTTGATTGTGTCCCACATTATTCTTGGGTTTTCTTCTTTTTCCTTCCTTTTTGAATTTCCTTTTTGCTCTAGCAGATGAGTGATGGCAATTCTATGTTCTATTTCACGGTTTCTGTGTTTCATCTCTTCAATCCTGTTAATGTGTCCCTCCATCATGTTCACAGGACCTGAAACATTGGACCTCATATTTTGGATTGTGGTTTCTTGTTTTTCCAGAGCCTCTAATGCTTCTTTTGTTTCATCTGTATTGTTTTAGATCTTTTTTAAGCTCTTCCTGGTTTTTGCTTGCAGTGTCCTTCATGCTTGTTTTTCAAAATATCCAATCGTTGTTCTTTTAAGTTCTGTTTCAGAAAGTTCCATCAGACTTTCTGGCTTCAGAAAATCCATTGATACTGTGTCACTTTTTGGGGTGACATCTTGATTTGGGCTTGTGTAGGGGATGTAGTAGCCTGCTTCTTATGTGACATTGCTGTGGTAGAGCTTTTCATGTATGAGACAATAACAGGTTCTTGATCTGAAGTCACTGCTCTAGGAGAGTGTGGGGCAGCTACCCTGCCTGGGTTTCTCTCTGCCTTCTGACTCAAGGGAAGATATGTTTTAATTTGGTAGTGAAAATGCCAGTGAAAGCAGTCTCTTCTGTCAGACAACTGCCACAGTTAGGGCAGCCCAAGATACTTTAGACTAAAGACACTTGATGGACTGGATGTGAGGAGATGTAAGGTGGAGGTCGGAGAACTGACTGGAAAACCAGGATGCCTTGATTTTCCCTTTAAGAATGAGTTCCAGCTGTCTTGCACCCTTCTGATTGAGCTTAAGGGATCCCACATGATCTAGCCAAATAGTATATTGTACCTCACTCAAGTTCCAGTGTTGCTCCTGGCACGTGTCAGCTCCCAATGCAGGTGTCAAAACTGGTGTTTGTGTTAGTGTCAGCACTGGGACAGAGTTCTGGGCAGGGCCTGTGGTGTTGGAACCAGAGTTTCTGGGACAGGCTAGCAGGGTCAGGACCAGAGTTCCGGGGGTGGCCCTTGCTTTCGTTTCACTCAAATTCCAACTGTCCTGCTTGCTCCTGTCAGGGCGCTGGGTTGCTCGGTTATGGTGGGTCATAGCAGGTCCTGAGGGTCCTGGAGAGTCACAACAGGTTGCTGGTTCTGGCAGGTCCCAGCAGGTCATGGCTCTGGAGTTGCTTTCAACTCAGTTCACTCTTTTTTGAAGGTGGTGAAAATTTAGATTTTTCCTAGTTAATAGAAATCTGCAGCTTGTTCTGATGTGACAGCTTATCTAAACCATAGTCTTTTCAATTACATGCCATGCATTTAAAAGTTGGAAAGTGATGAAGGCTGATAGAAGAACCCATGCCTTTGAGTTGTGGTGTTCAAAAAGTACTGAATATTACATGGCTCGCCAAAAGAACAAATAAATGCATTTTGGGAAAAGTGCAACCAGGGTGCTCCTTGGAGGAAAGGATGATGAAGCTTTGTCTCACATATATTGGGCATGCTAATAGTAAGGGCCAAACTTGGAAAGGGAGGTCATGCTTGATAAGGTAGAGGATTAGTATAAGAAAGGAAGAACCTCCACAAAATGGATTGACACAATGACTTTAACAATGGGCTCAAGTATATCAGAGATGATGAGGATGGCACAGAATAGGGCAGGGTTAAGATTTATTGTTCATAAGGTCTGTATGAGTTGTAATAGACTTAAGAACACATAAAAACAGCAACACAATCTCTATTGATTGCTTTATTTTATGGTCTTAGATTGATATGATAATCTTTAACTGATAAGGTTACTGTTATGAATTTGTTATCATTGTCATCTGGTAGACATTAGAGGGAAGTAGTATAATTAGTCTTTTTCTTTAGATACATTAGGTGTCATGTGTCTGAGTTTATGTGCTCATATTTTTTTGTTAAAGAACCAAGGTGACACAGTGATTAAGCACTTGAGTACTAAATGAAAAGCTGGCAATTTGAGCCTACTAACTACCTTCGTTTTCATAGAAATATGTGGAAGTCAGCTTCACGAAAAAAAAAATTATTACCTTGGAACAATGGTATAGAAAACAGAAAAACAATTGAAAATACCAATAAGACCAGGAGCTGGCTCTTCAAAAGGTTCAATGACATAGACAAAGCATTGGAAAATTTAACAAAAGTAAAGGCACGAATAAGAAATAAGAGGTAATATCACAACAAAAACAACTGAAATGAAATTTATAATAAAAGAATAGTATGTGAAGCTATATTCTGATAAATTTGAAAACCTAGAGGAAATGGACAAATTCCTAGAAGCCTGCAATCTACCCAGACAGACACAGACATATGTAGAACACTTGAACAGACCCATTACAAAAGGAGAAACTGAGTATATCATAAAAAACTGTCCCACCCCCCACTAAAAAACCAGAAAAATGCCCTGGCCCAGATGAATTCTTGAGTGGATACTACTAAACATTCAGTGATGAACTGTCACTAATTCTACTTAAATTCTTCTAAAAATTAGAAAAAGAAGGAATACTTCTTGACTTATTCTATGAAGCAAGCATAACCTTAATACCAAAATGAGCCAAAGACATTACCAAAAGAGAAAACTACAAGCCATTATCTCTCATGAAGATTGAAGTAAAAATCCTTAACAAAATCCTGGTCAACAGAATAAAACAGAATATTTTTTAAAAAACAAACACATGACCAAGTGGGATTCATAACAGGTATGTAAAGATAGTTTAACATAAGAAAAGCAATGAATGTAACTTATCACACCAACAAAGAAAGAATAAGAACGACATAATTCTATCAATTGATGCAGAAAATACCTTTCAAAAAAATCTAACGCACCTTCCTGATTTAAGCACTTATTTAAAAGTGGAATATATTTTTTTCAAAAAAAAAGTGGAATGTAGGAAAATTTTCTCAGAACAGTGAAAAGTATATATACAAAACCAACAACCAACTTTATTCTCAGTGGAGAAAGTCTAAAGTCATTCCATTTGCAAGCCAGGACCAAACAAGGATGCCCACTATAACCACTACTATTTAATATTTTCTTGGAAGTCCTTGCTAGGGCAGTAAAACAAGACAAGGAAAGAAGAGACATCCAAATTAGCAAGGAAGTGGTAAAACTGTCACTATATGAAGACACTATGATAATGTACCCACAAATCCCAAAGATTTAAAAAAAAAACAAAAACAAAAACCCCAAACTTGTTAGATCTACCAATTTAGTAGAGTGGCAGAATAAAAGCTCAATATATTAGAAAATCAGTGGGATTACTCTGAAACGAAACTAAGAAAGCAATACCATTGACAATAGCCAACCACAAGTTGAGATAGATGGGAATAAACTTGACTGGAGACACAAAAGAGCTCTATAAGGAAAAGTATAAAACATTACTGTGAGAAACAGTAAGAGACTTAATTAAATGGGAAAATATCCCTTGTCCATGGTTAAGAAAACTCAGTATAGTGAAAATTAGAATTTTACCACAAGTAATATATGTGTTTTACTTAATAGAGATACCAAACTCGTTTTTCAAAGACATAGAAAAGGCAATTGGACAGTTTTTTTGGAAAGAAACCCTGAAAAAGCAAAGCACTTCTGAAAAATAAAAATGATGTGGTAATCACAGCACTCTCCAATCTAAAAATCTACTACACACCTGTAGTAACCAAAACAGTATGACACTAGTATAATGATAGGCACTCAGACCAATGGAATAGAATTAAGAACTTAGAAATTAACCTCTCTACCTATAGTCAATTAGTATTTCAGAAGGAAACAAAACCAATCAAATGAGGAAATGACAACCTCTTCAATAAGTGCTGGAAAAATGGACTGCTACCTGCAGTAAGCTGAAACAGGAACCACATCTCACACTAAACACAAAATTCAAAGTAAGGTGGATCAGAGTAAAAAAAGCCCATATGTCCAACCACAATGGAATGGATTGAGAAATTAGGGTACATTCACACAATGGAATACTATGCAACACTCAAGAGCACTGATTTTATAAATTACTACCTAACTTGGGAGGGACTGGAGAGAATTATTCTAAGTGAACTAACTCAGTCCCATAAGGACAAATATTCTATCAGACCAATATTGTAGAATAAGTATGAGGATCCAAGGTGGGGGAAGATGGGAGCAGAGGAGTGAGGATGGGGGGGGCATTAATCATAGGAATGCATAATTTGGTGTATGGAGAGGGGTAAAGGCAATAAGAAAGATCCAGTGTGAAAAACAATGTATATGAACTTTGTAAATAAACCAGTATAAAATAAAAAGAAAATAAATCAAAACCGAAATAAAACAAAAGGTGGAATAGAGATCCAAGAGTAAAGTCTAAAACCATAAAGATGGTAAGAAAGAAAATAGACTAAACATAGAATCACTTGCCTATGGTTTAAATAGACTTGCAAATAAAGTCAGAAATACACAACCAAGAAAAATTAAGTTCTTCCGTGTATCAAAACCTTTTACCAATGGGGTGAAGAAGGAAAAAAAAAAAACTAAACCAACCCTACACACTGGGGATAAAATATGTAACAATGACATCACAGAAAAGGAGATCATAACAAAAGTTTACAGACTACTACAGGACTTCCACAAGAAAAAGGCAAGTAACTTAATCACAAAATGAACAAAAAACCATGGAAAGACTCTTCACAAAGAAAGATATTCAAATGGACAACACACACATGAATAAATGTTCAAAAATCACTGACAATTAGAGAGATGTAAATCACAATGAGATATCATCTCACCCCAGTGACAGTAACAAAGTTTAACAGGACACCAAGCAATACATGTTGGAAAGACAAAGGAGATATGGGAACTTTCAGGCACTGCTGGTGGAGTTGCTGAATGGTGCAGCCACTCTGGAAGGCAATTTAGCTTTTCCTCAAAAAATTTAACATAGGGATCCCATATGACCCAGCTATTCCACTTCTAGGAATATACTCTAAGGAAAATAGAACTGAGATACAAATTGAGATTTTACCTCTATGTTCTTAGCAGCAGTATTCACAATAGCTTAAAAAATGGAAACTGCTGAAATGCCCATCAACAAAAGAATGCGTTAGAAATTGGTGCTTTTACACAATGGAATACCATGTAGCACTAAGGAAAACACTTTGTAAAATACTATATAATATGAGAGAGTCTAGAGGGTATTTTGCTGAGTGAGCTAAATCAATCTCATAAAGACAAATACTGCATAAGATCATTATTGTAAAATTAGAAGGATAACTATTAAGATGTGTATAAAAATTCAAATGGGGAAGGGGAAGAAGCAAGGGAGTAGAAAATGGGGAGGAGGGAAATCACTAAGGTAGACTAGTTTGGTGGGTAAATGGGGGTATGTGTGAAGAAATGGGAAAGATTTGGTAATAGTTGGCATAGATCAATGGTAACTGATTTTGTAAACCACAATATACATAAATGATTATATGAAACACAATGTGAGTGAAGGAATGTGTGAAGCACACTATACATGAAGGAAATACAATGTATATGCATCTTGTATGTAAATCAATATAAATAAAAGCACTCACAAAAAAGAAAATCTTAAAAATAATTATAAACTTGGAAACCATGTGGGGCAGTTATATACTATCTCTCACATTTTTGTCATGTTGCTAGGAGATACTACTACTCTTTGAAAAGGGATATCATGCTTGGAAAGTTGGAGGGTCAGAGGAAGAGAGGGAGACCACCAAAAAGATGGATTGACATGATAATTCCAGTAATGGGGTCAACTGTATCAGAGATGGTGAGGATGGCACATGATACGACAAGATTCAGATCTGTTGTTCAGAGGGTCTCTATGAGTCATACTCAACAGCACCTAACAACAACAGAGTCGTCTTGAGTCAGTATTGATTCAGTGGCAATGTTCTTTTATATTTTTCCATTAAATGGAAAATGCTACTTCCAAAAAGCAGGCCCTTGCTGGAACTCCTGGTGCTTTTATGGTAAAAAAAAAAAATTAAAAATTCCTTGGTTGTATATGAAAAGCTGGTATGCTTTCAGCCAAGGAGTTTAGAAAAAGGCTTCTACTTTAGGGCAGTTTTTATCTAGAATGATTTACTTTTCTGCACAGTAAATAAGAATCTCAGGACCTGTGAATCAAAACCTTCCAGTTGAATGCATATTTATTATTATTGAAGTTTTCTTTGAACTCTCAGACAAAAGTTTCATAAATTAGTAGCAAGTATTTTGCAGTTGCTCGGCATATAGATTGAACAGGTATAGAGAAAATACAACCCTGACGCACTCCATTCCTAATTCCAAACCATGCAATGTTCCCCTGCTCTGTTCTCACAATCACCTCCTGATCCAGAGCACAATTGAGTGCTCTGCGATTCCCATTTTTCTCCATGTCAGCCACAACTTGTCATGATTCACATGATTAAATACCTTTGCATGGTCAATAAAGCACAAATAGACTATCTTCTTGTATTCCTTATTTTCAGCTAGGATCCATCTGACATCAGCAATGATACCCCTGGTGCCATGGCCTCTTGTAAATTCCACTTGATCTTCTGGCAATTCCCTATCAATGTAGTGTTCCAGTCATTTTAAATTATTTTTAGCAGTATTTTGTTTGCATTTGATTGATACCAGTGATTTTTTCTTTTTATTTGTCTCTTTTATTCAAAATCTATTTTCTTTTAGTTTGTTTGTTTGCTTTCCACTAGTTTATTTCCAAAACTTGAATACAAATTTGAACAAATTATTTCAATTTCCCTCACCCCCACAACCATCAAATTGTGCAACCCAATGATTAATCCCCCCTCTCCATGCACATCCACATCCCTCCGCTTCCAGTCTGTCCTACCTCTCCTGGATTCTTATACTCATTCTACAATAATGGTCTTATACAATATTTGTCCTTGTGGGACTGAGTTCACTCAGCATAGTGCTGTCCAGTCCCTCCCAAGTTAGGTAATAATTTACAAAATCCTTGCTTCTGCATGCACACATAGTATTCCACTGTGTGAATGTACCATAATTTCTCAATCCATTAGTTTGTGGTTGGATATTTGGGCTGTTTCCATGTTCTTGCAGTGGTAAATAATGCTGCTATGAACATTGGTGTACAAATCTCAGTTTGTGCCTCAGTTCTTATATTCTCAGGGTTTACTCCAAGTAGTGGAATAGCTGGGTCGTATGGAATTTCAATGTTCAGCTTTTTGAGGAAGCGCTAAATATCAGTGATATTGTTCAATAGTTTCCACATTCAGTTGAATCACCCTTTTGGGGAATGGGAACAAATATGAACTTCTTCCAATCCGTTGGCCAGAGGGCCATCCTTCACATTTCCTGGCATAGATTGATGAGTATATCCAAGGTTGCATCTGTTAACTGAAACAAGTCAATTGGTATCCCATTGATTCCTGGGGCCTTATTTTTTTCCAATGTATTCAATGGAGCTTCCACTTCCCCTTTCATTACCATTGGCTCCTGTTTATATGGTACGTCCTGAAATTTTTCAGTGTCAATCAATTCCTTCTTGTACAGTGACTCAGTGTATTCCCTCCATCTTCTTTTGATGTTTTCTGGTCACTCAATATATTGCCCATAGCATCTTTCAACATTGCGATATGAGGCTTAAAGTTGTTTTTCAGTTCTTTCAGCTCGAGAAATGCAGAGCGAGCTCTTCCCTTTTAATTCTCCAATTCCAGCTCCCTGCATATTCAATTAAAATGCTTTGTCTTTCTTAGCTGCCCTTTGAAATCACCTGGTCAGCTCTTTCACTTTGACATGTTTTCCTTTAGATTTGGCTTCTCATCACTCCAGTGCAATCTTTAGAGTCTCTTCTGACAGCCATTTCTATTTTCTTTTAATTTCATTACCTCTTGGTTTCTTCAAAGATGATATCCTCAATATCATCCTACAACCCATCTGGACTTCTATCATTTGTGTTCAGTGCCTAAAACTTATTCTTTTTTTTAAAATTTATTTATTTTTCATTTCAATGAACATCTACAGAGATTTTGGAATTCCATTCATTCATTGTTGCACCCCTCTCCCTGCCTCCCTCCCCCCCGTTTGCTCCTCTCCTTCAAAAGCAAAAGAAAAACTCCCTCATTGATACGCAATCCCCCCCACATCCCCCAACCCTAATTAAAATCCACTCTGCAACCTCCATTCCATACTCTTACGATAAACATAATGCCCTAAAATATTAAATATTCTCTCTCCCAAAGACTTCAATGCAGTAAACATATTTCATCCAGTTTTACTCAGTCTTACCCCCATTCCGATGTCAGCCTCATTCTAAAACAGTGGCACCATATAACATTTGTCCCTTTGTGACTGAGATACCTCACTCAGCATAATGTCCTCCAGGGTCACCCATTTTGAATAATATTGCATGAGTTCCTTGCTAAAACCTATTCTTAAGATGATATATGCTGAGAAAATTATCCAAGAAGCTGGACTCTATAAAGAGGAATGTGGTATCAGGATTGGAGGGAGACTCATCAATAACCTACATTATGCATATTACACAACCTTACTTGCTGAAAGTGAGAAGGATTTGAAGCACTTGTTGCAGAAGATAAAGGAATGCAGTCTTCGGTATGGATTGCATCTCAATATCAAGAGAAAAAAAATTTTACTACTGGACCAATAGGTAGTGTCACGATGGACAGAAAAGAGATTGAAATTGTCAACAGCTTTATCTTACATGAATCCACAATTAACACTCTTGGGACCAGAAGTCAGGAAATAAGGAGATGCATTGTTTTGGGCCCTCGGGCCAAGACATTTTGCATCAGCACCTGGCTTCAAATGGAAGACAAGAGGTATTAACACATGAGAAGGCAATCCCCGAGTGGAAGTTGTATATTACAGTTGTACTTAAAAACTTTAAATTGAAGTCATATTGGCTACATCATAAGAGACTCACAGCAGCACGATATGTTCAGAATCAGAAACACAGAAATTCTGATGGCTTGGGACTTAGGCCATCACATCAGGGGCTGGTCAATGGGAGACGGATATTGAATGCTGTAGGCAAAAGTAGGAAGGGATAAAGGTGGAGTAAGGAAGCGTGGGTGGGCAGCAACATTGAATCTATTGGTCATTGTTATAAATGGGCAATTGTCTTTCACCTGCTCTTTTCTGTGGAATGCTTGTCTGTGAGATACTATTATATATATTTAAAGATTAAGACAGACTAGGAAGAAAGATTGGCCATCCACTCCGAAAAAACAGGCCTTCGAAAACCCTATGTACAATAAAGCACACTTAGACTATTGCTTGGACTAGCAGACATGGCAATTGAGACTGAGATCTTAGAAAGGGAAATACAGAGAAGGAACAGCTATAAGCAGACACTAGTGACTGGAACGTGGAACATGAGAAGCCTGAATGTAGGAAAATTGGACATTGTTAAGAAAGAAATGGAACGCATAAATATTGACATACTAGGTATTGGCAAAATGAGATGGCTTGGCATGGGACATTTTGAATCAGACATGATTTACTGTGCCAGGATGAAAAGGTGAGGAAGAATGGGGTTGGTTTCATAATTTAAAAAAAGGCATTTCTAGATCCATCCTGAAATACAATGTGGTGAGCGACAGGATAATATCCATACACATACAAGGAAATCCAGTAAATACCACTATCATTCAAATATATGCACCAACAACTAGAGCCAAAGAGGAGGAAATAGAATATTTCTACCAACTTTTGCAATCAGAAGTTGATCAAACATGCAATCAAGATGCATTGATAATAATGGGCGACTGCAACACAAAACTTGGGAACAGGGAAGACAGATCAGTAACTGGAAAATACGGGCTTGGTGAGAGAAATGAGGCTGGAGATAGAATGATAGAGTTCTGCACATTCAATGAGTTATTCATTGCAAATACCTTCTATAAGAAACATAAATGCAGGCTATACACATGGATCTCACCTGATGGCATGCATAGGAGTCAAATTGATTACATTTGTGGAAAGATTCTCTGGAGAAGCTCAATATCAGCAGTGAAAACCAGACCGGGGGCTGATTGTGGGACAGACCACCAACTACTCATATGCAAGTTCAAGCTGAAGTTGAGAAAAATTAAATCAAGTCCACAGGAACCAAAATTTGATCTTATGTCTATCCCAATTGAATTTCAAAACCATCCCAGGAACAGGTTTGAGGCCTTGAGCACCAATGAGTATAGGCCAAAGGAGCTCTGGGAGGATATCAATAAAATCGTCCATGAAGAATGCAAAAGATCATGACAAAGGCTGAAAAAGAAGAAAAGACCAAGATGGATGTCAGATGAGACTATGAGTATTGCATTAGAGCACTGAGAAGCCAAAGCTAAAGGAAGAAACCAAGAAATCAAAGAGCTAAATGGAAAATTTCAAAAGGAAGCCTGGGATGACAAAGCAAGATACTATAATGAAATGTGCAGAGAGCTGGAGTCAGAAAATCAAAAGGGCCAAGCTCGCTCAGCTTTTCTTAAGCTGAAGGAGCTGAAAAGCAAATTCAAGCCACGGGTGGCAATTCTTAAGGATAATTTGGACAGAATGTTAAATGATCCAGGAAGGATAAAGAGAAGATGGAAGGAATACACAGAGTCACTGTATCAGAAGGAATTGGCTGACAGAGAAGAATTTCATGAAATGACATATGACCAAGAGCTTATGGTGATGAAGGAGGAAGTTCAAATTGCTCTGAAGGAATTGGCAAAAAGAACAAGGCTCCAGGAGTTGACAGCATACCAATTGACATATTTCAACAGACACTGCCCTGGATGTGCTCACTTAGTTGTGCCAAGAAATCTGTATAATAGCCAGCTGGCCCACTGACTGGAAAAGATCGATATTTGTTCCCATTCCAAAGAAAGGTGACCCAACAGAGTGCGGAAATTATCGAACAATATCATTAATGTCACATGTAAGCAAGATTCTGCTGAAAATGATCCAAAAACGTTTGGAACAATATGTCAACAGAGAACTGCCAGATGTGCAGGCTGGATTTAGAGGAGTTCGTGGTACCAGGGATATTACAGCTAATGTTAGATGGATCTTGGCAGAAAGCAAAGAATAGCAGAAGAATGTCTACCTGTGCTTCATTGACTATGCAAAGGCTTTTGACTGTGTGGATCACAACAAACTGTGGCTGACTCTGAAGAATGGGAATCCCAGAACATTTGATTGTGCTAATGCAAAACCTATACTTGGACCAAGAGGCAGTTGTCAGAACAGAGCAAGGAGACACTACATGGTTCAAAATCAAGAAGGGGCTCCATCAGG
>NW_006399881.1:1963165-1966294 GCF_000299155.1 Elephantulus edwardii
GAATCGAATTGAGAATCCAGAGATCAACCCATCTATCTATGGTCAACTGATCTTTGACAAGGAGATGAAATCAGTGAAGTGGGGGAACGACAGCAGTTCCCAATTCTTGCTGCTAATGTCAAAGCATCTCTTCTTCAGAAGCCACTGGTTGGAAGGGCAGCTATTCTCACCCAAGCAGACAAAGGCTCAAGGAATCACCCATTTTTCACCAATGTAGTTCTCATTTCTGGCTATTTTCTAATGTCCAGAGCCTTGCACATCCTGGTGCTGCTTGAGGGGGTAGGGATAGTTATTTATGCTGAGCAGATAGAGGCTCAGATAAGTGCTAATTTCCCAACAATGCAATTCCTCCTTCTGGCCTCTAATGTCTACAGCTACATGCTTCCTGGGGCTGATTGCAGAGGCTGCTATTCCCCACAGAGCAGACCAAGTCACTACTCTTTAAGAGAAATGGAAATATAATTTTGTCTTAATATAACTATCAGAAATTAGATGGATTCTGATCATTAAAAAACCCTGCAAAAATATATTCTCTTTTGTAAAAGGAATTCTAAGAAGCCAGAATATAATCAATGAGACACCCATACAATGATCTGGGGAAATCTAGGCAGGTACATAAAATTATATTCCTATCAATAAGTTGTTTAGTTACATAAAGATTTTGTGATTTCTAAAACCAACTGATAAAACGTTAAAGAGCTAACATTAAATTGGGGAAAGTTGAGGAAAATTTTAAAGTTTAATGAAAATTAAAAGAAACTTGATTTAATAGTAATTATAATCTATAGCATGTAGGTTTAGAATAATCTCAAAGATCTTTAAATAACTTGTTGCTGTTGTTGCTGTTGTTGACTGATGTCAAGTCGAGCACAACTCATAGCAAACCTAGGAACAAAGACCTGAAACCTTTCTGTAACTATTGTCATTTCTCAAAGTTCATAAGAGTTTCCAGAGGCATGGTTTTAGGATGTGGATACCACTCCTGCTCCCAAACCTGTCTGAAAGTGGGAGCTCCACCAAACACCATCCACCATGGGTAATCATTATGGCATTTGACACCTCGATGGCACAAGGTTCAGCATCACTTGCTGATACTAAATATTATAATTATTTAGGTTTACTAACATGTATCCTCAGCATGGTTACTTAAAGATTTATGCCAAAGACAACAATTAAAACATTCAATTAGTAATTGAATTTACTTGATATAATAAAAATTTTCACTTATGTCACTAAAAGGTAATTTGTTATTTTTTTTATCATAATGAGCCTGAATGTTAAATAACTCAACATTTAACAATTAGCAAATTGATGGTAGCATTCATATGATAGTTGCATTCAAGAAGCATTTAATATTCAGCAACACATTGTGAATTCTTTAAATCTAACCATCTTCCTATATCCATCCAATCACATAAATAATAATCCCTTACAACTCTCCTCATTTAACAGAACAGTTATTTAGTTCTGTTGCAGAATGAGGGTAAAGTAATTTTATAATTATTAATAATGAGACAGACAGCCAGGAATGAGATAGAATAGAGAGCATGAAAAACAGGGGGCCAACAGTTCTCCACCCCATTCCAGCTTCTCTGTATCTTTATTGAAAACTATCAGGAAGTAAATCACAAAGGGGAAGGATCAACAAATACAATATAAGAATCTAGTAAACCCTTAACGATTGCCTTAGCGCCTCAGGGTGAACTCTAGCTTGAACTGTGCCTCCCCCATATCCTGAAATAGCATTCCTTTTATTACAAATATTTAGTATTGGCTTCCCATATAGTTCCATGTGGTATTTACTGGAAACACCCTGCTTATTCCTAATTTAATAGTTTTTATGTGTGTACAGCTGATTCATACTTAAATTCAATTCCTTCTAGTTTTCTTTATAAGGAGGGATATGCTATTATTACTTCCACTGAAATGTTGGAGAAGTTTCCTCTACTTGAAGTGACATATAAAGTGACTGAATTACACTAACAAAACCTTGCAAACTGATCTCATGATAATCAACAATCACTTACACAAACTCAAGGCATTACTTTTAATTGCTTGATTTTAGTATTTTGGGGAAATACAGAAAATTCTTGATAACCTCAGTGATTCATATTTAAAAGTTCCTTTGGCAGCCAACTTCCTAGAGTCCCTCTTGTTCCTTTTTAAAATTTCTGTAGCCAAAATTCAGTCTCATCATGATAAAAATCTTAATAGAGGAAGTCATGAGAAATGCCTTAACCAACATAGTCAATTCCATGTTTGAGGTGTTTGAGGTTTTTTTTTTTTAACTTTTAAAAACTTTAGGCAAACACTAACTACCTTCAAAAAAGAGGTGAAGAATTGAGCATATACTGAAAGTTATCAGGATCTTATAACAGGCATATATACGGATCCTAGTAATAAATCAATTTTGTCTGCCAGTTTGAATATTGACTGACATGAGAGGCATACCAGGTAAATATACCATGGACTTTTTGGACTGATAGTTTTGGGAGATTTGGTTATTGTTATAGTTGAAAGCAGGCGTGGCATCCACTTCCTAAACACCATGCCTTGGAAACTCTATGAATCTGAGACACAAGAGTTATCATAAGGCTTCAGGTCTTTTGTTCATAGGGTCACTATGAATCATGCAATCATCAACAACAACAACATATTTTCCCATATTTGTAAAGTTTGTTTACCCCTTTTAAAAGTGTATTACTTGCAACACTTGTTGCAGAAGACAAAAAATTACAGCCTTTAGTCTCAGAAGTCTAGGGGGCTAGGCTGGAGGAAAGCAGAAAAACCAGTGCCCTCTGCTGATACCTCAGAATCCTCTGCTGCTCCGGCTTGTCCCGTGTAGCACCTGAGAGCACGGCTTCAGCCGTGATGATCCACAGCTTCCAGAGCAGCCACCAGGACTTGTCCTTTGGGACCTGGAAACTGACTTTGGCCAAGACCTACATTATGAAGTCAGTTGATGTGGAGAAGTTAGCAGATGAATTGCATATGCCATCCTTACCAGAAATTATGTTTGTTTGGAGACAATATTTTCAGAATCCAGCATGGCTCTGGCTTTGGAATTGAGTTCAATGCCACAGACGCATTAAGATGTGTAAACAACTACCAAGGAATGCTTTTTTTTTT
>NW_006399881.1:1966394-1971464 GCF_000299155.1 Elephantulus edwardii
TTGGTACCAGCAGCCAGGAAATCAAGAGACGAATTGCATTGGGGAAAGTTGGCTGTGAGTGACCTCTCAAGTGTACTGAAGAGCAATGACATAAGGTTGGAGACTAAGGTGCAACTGATCCGAGCTATAGTCTTCACAATTACGTGCTATGCATCAGAGAGTTGGACAGTGAATATTGTTGATAGAGAATTGATGCCTTTGAGCTGTAGTGCTGGAGAAGAATGTATCATGGATTTCTAGAAGAATAAACAGGTTTGTCCTGGAAAAGGTGAAGCCAGAATTCTCCTTGGAGTCAAGGATTTTGAAGCTTTGTCTGACATACTTTGGGCATGTTGCAAGGAGGGACAACATGTTTGGCAGAGTGGAGGGACGGCAAAGGAGAGGAAGACCTTTGATGAGATGGATTGATTCTGTGACTGGAGCAGTACGAGCGTTTGAGATGGCTAGGTTGGCACAGGATAGAACAGTGTTTAGAGCTCTTATACATAGGGTCACTATGAGTCGCAAATGACTCGATGACACATAACAACAACAACAACATTGTGTTGGGAAAATCTGCAGTTAGGGGCCTTTCCAAATTTTTTAGGAGTACTGATGCCAGTTTGAGGACTAAGGTGCATCTGGTTCAGATCATAGTCTTCCTGGTAACTATCTATGAATCCAAAACCTGGATAATGAATAAGGATGACAGAAAAAGAATTGATGCCTTTGAGCTATGGTGTTGGAGAAGAGCATGGAACATCCCATGAACATCCAAGAGAATGAACAGATATGTTTTGGAGAGGGTGCAGCTGGAGTGCTCTTTGTAGCCAAGAATGATGAGGCTGGCTTCACCTCACTTACTTTGGACATATTTCTAGGAGGTGCTATTCTTTGGAGAGGACAGGATGTTGGAAAGGGTGGAGGGTCAGGAAAGGAGAGGAATACCTTCAACCAGGTGGATTGGCACAGTGACTGCTGCAATGGGGTCTTGTGTGTTAGGAAGTATGAGGATGATGCAGGCTAGGATTGGGTTCAGATCTGTTTTTAATATGGTCGCTATGAGTCCTACTCAATGGGACAGCACCTAACAACAACAACAATTTCCAGTTAAGCTATTATGTTTCCAATAACAGATTATATCTCTAACACCAAAATAAATTTGTTGCAAAACTCAGTTTGAGGAAGTGCCAAACTGCCTTCTAGAATAGTTGTAACATTTTACAATCCCACCAACAATGTGTAAGAGTTCCTTTCTTGCAACATCCTGTCTGTAATTTACAACTTTCTGCCCTGTTAAACTTTGCCACTCTTACTGGAGTGAGATGATACCACATTGTGGTTTTGATTGGCATCTCTCTTATTGCCAATGATTTTGAGCATTTCTTCATGAGTCTGTTTGCCATTTAAATATCTTCCTTTGTAAAAATTCTTTCCATATCTTTGTCCATTTTTTTTTTATCTTTGCCAATTTGTAACTAGGTTATCAGTTCTTTTCTTGTGGAGACCTGAGTTCTGTAAACTTTTGTTATAAGACCCTTGTCTGAGATGGTATAACAGAATGTTTGCTCCCAGTCAGTAGGTTTTCTTTTCACTCTGTTGGAAACAGTTTTTGATGCACACATGGATTTAATCTTTAGAAAGTCCCATGCATCAATTTCATCCTTTTAAGATTAGAAATTCCGTATGACCCAGATGTTCCACTACGTGGAATATACCCTGAGAAAATGAGAACTGAGGCACAAATGAAGATTTGTACACCAATGTTCATAGCAGTGTTATTTACCATCAGAAGAACATGGACACAGCCCAAATGTCCAAACACGAAAGAATGGATTGAAAAATTATGGTACATTCACACAATGGAATACTATGCAGCACGCAGAAGCAATGATTTTGTAAATTATTACCTAAGTTGAGAGGGACTGGAGAGCATTATGCTGAGTACACTAAAGGAAAATATTGTATAAAACCATTATTGTAGAATGAGTATAAGGATTCAGTGGGGGTGGGGGAAGGTGGAAGCAGAGGGATGTGGATGTGCAGGGGAAGGGGAGGTTAATATTTGGGTTGTACAATTTGATGGGTGAAGGGGTGAGGGAATTGGAAGAATATGTTCTAGGAAACAATGTATTCACATTTGTAAATAAACTAGTAAAAAAAAAACCCCACCCCAAAACAACAAAGCTCCATTTGTTTGTCTTGTGCTATATTGTATAAGCCCAGTTTTAATACATGTAATTTTTCTATCTCATTTTGTATCTAAACTTGTTTCTTAAAGCCATGAAAATAAATTGCACATTCTGTGCAGTTTTGCTTGCTTGTCTGTTTGTTGGTTTGTGTTTCCTCTCAAGGCAGTCTTTTAAGTCAGCTGACTATGCCGTGGCTTCTAATAGCTACTTTGAAAAAATTTTAAATTGGTGTATTTGAAAAACGCTCTGAAAAAAAAACAAGCGCAATTTGCTTTTTTTGACACCTTTACTGAGAGAATGAAGACTGTTCTCAGCAATCAACCGCCGACATTGTCTAGAATTCACTCTGAAGGGCTGCATAGTTATAGTGAAAGGCCCAAAGGGAACCCTGTGGAGGGACTTCAGTCACATAAATGCAAAGCTCAGTCTGCTCAGGCAGAAAAAGAAGAGGCTTCACATTGACAAATGGTGGAGGAACAGGAAGGAATTGGCTACTGTTTGCACCATCTGTAGCCATATATAGAACATGATCAAAGATGTTACACTGGGCTTTCCTTACTAGATGAGGTCTGTGTGTGCTCATTTCCCCATCAATGCTATGATTCAGAAGAGTGGATCTCTGGTTGAAATCTGAAACTTCTTAAGTGAAAAATACATTCACAGAGTTCAAAGGCGACCAGGTGTTAATTCTTGAAGGAAGAAACATTGAGCTATCAAATTCAGCTACTTTGAGTTAGTTATCAAGCTACAACAGTTAACAAGGATAGCTGAAAATTTCTGGATGGTATCTATGTGTCCAAAAAAAGAAACTGTTCAGCAGGCTGATTAGTAATAGCTAGGAGTTTTCCAGCTACATAAACAAGGCCGCACAAGTCCTAAGATACATCAGATTCTTGCAATAAAATTCTATTCAACTGACTTTTAAAAAAATGTTCAATTTATTTAGAACTGACAGAAGGGTAGGCATTGGCAGGGAGATAATCATAGGGTCCACAGTTTTATGGATAGGGGGACAGGTGAGCAAAGGAAATGGGAAAGATGGAATGTGAAAAAAACTTTTGTAAGCATATTAGTGTAAAATAAACTTTTATTGAAAAAAGTATCCTACGAA
The DNA here is from genome assembly GCF_000299155.1 of Elephantulus edwardii. NCBI lineage: Eukaryota > Metazoa > Chordata > Mammalia > Macroscelidea > Macroscelididae > Elephantulus > Elephantulus edwardii. Next base: position 1,969,677 of record NW_006399881.1, read on the forward strand.
ATCTACAGATGATAAGACTTTTTATAGTCTCATTTAATAGACTTTTTAATAAATTTCTCAACTCTAGATGTTACTATTAAATAAAATTATAATATTTATTCAAGGAACTTACTCTGATTTTTTTAATGCTAATTAGGGACTTATAATCATTTTTTAAAAAAACTAATTGCCATCAAGTTGGGACAGACTCAGAGCTGACCCAGTGGCTTTTCAAACCTTATAAATTGCATGGGAGGAGACTGACTGACTTTCTTCCAGAATCAATGGTGGATTTGAACTGCCAGAAAGGCACAGCCTTTAAGTATGCAGTGCAACCTCCTATAGAATATACCACCAGAGACCCCTGACGTACATTACTCTGATACACAAACTCAAAACTTATTGCCATCTAGTTGCAACTGACTCATAGCTAACCCTACAGCAGGTTTTCAGAATCTGTATATTTCAGGAAAGGAGATTTCCCATCTTTCACCCAAGGAGCAGTGAGTGGATGGATTAGAACCATTCTGTTTTTTGAATATGCAACACAACACCTTTCCAAGTAGGCCCTTGTTATAATATGTATCATTAAGCTGGAACTTACCCATAGCTGACCCTCAGGTGGGTTTTCAGAAGCAGTAAGTAGCATGGGAGGAGACTGCCCATCCTTCTCAAATAATTCACTCAACATACAGATTAAATAGGTATGGGTACCTGAAGAATTATATTGGGGAAAATTTGCTTTCAGGGACTTCTCCAGAGCACTGAAGAGCAACAGTGTCAGTCTAGAGACAAAGGTGGGCTGATCCACACCATGGTCTTTACAATTACCTGCTATGCATCAGAGAGCTAGACAATGACTAAGGATGATAGAAGTATTTATGCCTCTGAGCTGTGGTGTTGAAGAAGAGCACTGAACATCTCATGGATGGCCAAGAGAACAACTAGCTATGTCTTGGAGAGGTTGCAGCCAAAGTGCCCTTTGGAGGCAAGAATGATGAGGCTTTATCTCACATACTTTGGACATGTTTCCAGGAGGGGTTATTCCTTGGAGAGGGACATGATGCTAGGAATAGCAGATGTTCAGCAAAGGAGAGGAAGATTATCAACCAACCCCAGTGGGTTCTTATGTGACAGGAAGTGTAAGGATGGCACAGGGTAGCACAGAGTTCAGGTTTTTTGTTAATAGTGTCACTGTGAATCATACTCAACTCAATGGAAATTAACAACAACAATTTCCCATTGAAGTTCTTGGCTTCTAGTTCACTGATGCCCTGTTCTATCTCTTCTATTCTGCTTTTATTAAAAAAAAATCCCTCCATAATGTTGGGAAACTCTGTAATTTCATTCTTGGTATTCTAGATTTCACTTTCATGTATTTCTCTTCTTTCCAGTACTGTGTTGGTTATACTCCCTGTATCTGGTGATGATTTTTTAAATTCTTGTACATCTTTTTTTATTATTTCAATTCTTTTTTCTACCATTTGTAACTTCTTCAGTAGCTGTTTATATAACTCCCCATTGATATATTTGTTCTGCTTGCCTGTCTCTGGAGTATTTGTTGGGTCTACAATCTGTTCTGTTTGTTTTTTGCTTGTTTGGTTTGGTCGGTTTTTTGGGGGGAGGTTCTTTTTTAGGAGAAGGCTTGTTTTGTTTTTCCTCCTAATGTTTGAAGATGTTTGCTGCTTTCTTGACATTATGTGACGTTCTTCTTGGTATGTGTAAAACAGTTTCTGTTGTTGACAGTTATCTTTTTTTATTCTCTTGATAAGTTACAGACATAATAGATTGCATCCAGTTGAGTTTCAC
>NW_006399881.1:1978599-1997342 GCF_000299155.1 Elephantulus edwardii
CCTGCACCTCCCCAAACCCCACCCCCTACCCCAAATATAATCCACTCTGCAACCCTCATTGCATACTCCTACGATAAAAATAATGCCCTAAAATAGAATACTTTTAGACTATCCCCTCCCCCATAGACTTCAATGCCGTAAACATATTTCATTAAGGGCCTGTGCTGAAGAGTAGCCTGAAAGCAGGAGGAGGGTGAACACTCTAAAGAAGTTACTAAACCATATGATTGTGCTTGTACAACAAATTATAAGAGAGCATTATTTGGAAAATCACTCAAGTTGAAGGTTATACAATAGATACAAAGGAATTGAAAGCCAGAGAACAGATTATGTTTTTTCAAGACGGTCTCCTGTTTGGTGATGAATTGCATGATCATGGAATTTCAAGCCTAAGTGTGAAAAATTAGAGTAATGCCTTTAAGCTTTCTTGTTGCTGTGATTTGGCTTGAGAATTGATGAAGAGCTCATCAGAATGAATGAAATAAGACTTTACCATGAGGGTGACAAGACATACATGTTACAGGAACATACATCACAAGAAAGCAAAACTATAAATTTGACATATGTGTCACCTTTCCTCTTCATGGAACCTAATTAAATATCCCAATATTTACCAGTCAAGGAGATGGTTTGTGAGAAGATGTTCTTTCCAGAAAAAAAAATGACCTTTACCCTGCAAACTGCCAAGAAAACAAACCTATAGAATAAAATATGATGCAACACATACTCACCATAGAATCTGACTAAAGATATTGGTTATTTTTAGCATCAAAAACAAAAAAGAAAAAGAAAAGATTGTAGCAGACAGGTTCCACTCATCTAATGTTTGTAATATCTTCAAATTCATATTCTAAACTGATATCTTCTGGAGTTAAATTCATACACCTAAATTTTCAAATAGTGGTACCTTAGTCGCAGTGATGTGTTTTTGCACCAGTGAGTACTGGGCATAATCTGCTTCATCATGGAACATTATCTTCTATCATGAGGAGGTTAATTTAAATCCCTGAATCACAGTGTGTCACGACTTTAATAGGATTCCTGGCTGTGGATGGTGGTATCCTTACTTTGAGCTTTTTGATATTTACTGTCACTTCTAAAGAATTGTAATGTACCACTTAGGATATTATTTGTACACGTTAAAAATTCTTCATGAACAATTTCTATATATTATTTTCTCAAATTTAAATTGGCTTTTGACATTGAAATAACATTTTAGACAGAACGACAGTGAAAAAAACCTAGGTATTTTGGGGAATTTAAGTTATCAAAATTATGAAAGCATATAAACATTGTTTCCTACTGACAATCTTTTCTCCATATTTAGGTGCTTTCCCCCTTATATTTGGTTCTACTTGTACTGACAGTTTTGTACTTCCACTTTCCATGAAACTTCAGAGTAAATAAATGTTTCAAATTTGGTGCAGGTCTTACAAAGTTTAAAGAATTTATCGGAATTGTTTTTAGCAAATATTAAACAAGCACTAAAGCAATTAGATTCTTCTCCCCCAACCCCCCCCCCCCCCCCCGGTAAAATATTAGGAGGGTAGGTGTAGAGGCCAAAAGCCAAAAACCATCAAAACTAGGCCAGAGGGTCGCAGATTAAAATCACCCACCTTTGGCTTGGTAGTATAACTTTCTGTCCACTAGGCCAACAGAGATCTCTTGTTGTTGTTGTTGCTGTTGTTAAGTGCTGTCAAGTCGTAGACAACTAACAGCGACCCTATGAGCGAAGGACCTGAACACTTGTATAATTCTCATTATTTCTCCACGTTCATAGTTTCCAGAGGCAAGCTCTTTTGGAAGTGGATGTCACTCCTGCTTCCAAGATTGTTTTAAATGGGGAGCTCCACCAAACACCGTCCATCATGGGTAACCATTATTGCATTTGACACATCAGGTGTAGAGGAGGAGCCTTGCTTTAAAACATAAAAGCAATATTTCTATTCTACAATTTATGTTTCTTATATTACTTGGACTTCAGTAAAATGTGATCACTTAGTATAAGGCCCAGGTACTAAAAATAAATGCAAAAAGTAAATTTAAAAACCATTTGATTATATTAAATGATGACCCTTTAAGCATTTTCTATCCTTTTCTGCATTTCTAAAAGAACTTCATAAAGTAGAAAGTGATTCTAAAACACCAAGAGTCACTTGAAATGGACTCTTAAAAATATATTTTTAAAGGGCAGGAGAAAAACTCATCCCCTTGGCTCTGATTTGAAATTGCTGATGGTAATTTATCCACTTGACAGATAAATCATTAAATAAGACTAATGATTTATTCGTTGCCAATACCTTCTATAAGAAACATAAATGCAGGCTATACACATGGATTTCACCTGATGAATCACAAGAGTCAGACCGATTACATCTGTGGAAGGAATCGTTGGTGAAATTCAATATCAGCAGTGAAAACTAGATAAGGTGCTGATTGTGGAACAGACCATTAATTCCTCATACGCAAGTTCAAATTAAAGCTAAAGAAGGCCAAATCATATCCACAGGTATAACAATTTGATCTTGAGTCTGTCCTCTTGAATTTAAAAACCAACTCAAGAACAAGTTTGAGGCCTTGAACACTAATGAACGAAGACCAGATGAGCTGTGGGAAAATATCAAGATATTGTTTGTGAAGAATACAAAAGGTCATTACAAAGATGGAGGAAGAAGAAAAGACCAAAGTGGATGCCAGAAGAGACTCTGAATATTTCAATAGAGTACTGAAAAGCCAAAGCAAAGGGAAAGAATAAAGTTAAAGAGCTGAATAAAAGATTTCAAAGGGGATCTCAGGAAGACGTAGCAAAGTATTATAATGAAATGTGCAAAGAGCTGGAGTCAGAAAATCAAAAGGGCTGAATTCAACTCAGCATTTCTTAAGCTAAAGGAACTAAAGAACAAATTCAAGCCATGAGTTGCAATGGATTCTATGGGCAAAATATTGAATGATCCAGAAAGCATTAAAAGAAGATGGAAGGTGTAATAGAGTCACTCTACTAAACATAATTGGCTGACACAGAAGAATTTACAGAAACAACACGTGAACAAGAGGCAGGAGGCAATGGTGATGAAGGAGGAAGTTCAGGCTGCTCTGAAGGACTTGGGGAAAAAAATTAAAGCTTCAGGAATTGATGGCATACCAATTGACATATTTCGACAAATAGATGCTGCCCTGGATGTGCTCACCAGATTGAGCCAAGAAATCTAGAGGACAACTGACTGGAAGAGATCCATATTTATTTTCATTCTAAAAAAGTGTTTCCCAACAGAGTGTGGAAATTATCTAACAATATCACTAACACCACATGCTAACAAAATCTTGCTGAAGATTACCAAGAAACTACTGGAATAGTACATTGACAAAGAACTATCAGAAATACGATCTGGATTTAAAAGAGGTCGTGGCTACTAGAGACATTATTCCCAATGTCAGATGAATGTTGGCAGAAAGCAAAGAATACCAAAGGAGTGGCTATCTGTGTTTCAATGACTATGCAAAGTCTGTGTGGATCACAACAAATTATGGCTAACCTTGGGGAAAATGGGAATCCTAGAACATTTGATTATGCTTATGCAAAACCTATACTTGGACCAGCAAGCAGTTCTCAGAACAGAACAAGGATACACTGCACTGTTCAAAATCAGTAAAGGAGTGTGTCAGGGATGTGTCATGTCTCCATACCTTTTCAATCTACATGCAAAACAAATCGTTCAGGAAGCAAAACTTTATGAGGAGGAATGTGGCATCAGGAATGGAGTAAGACTCAACAACCTACATTATGCAGATGACACAACCTTGCTTGCTGAAATGAAGAAGACTGAAGCGCTTGCTGCAGAAGGTCAAGGACTACAGTCTTCAATATGGATTAAAGCTCAACATCAAGAAAACAAATATTCTCACCACTGGGCCAATTGGCAGCACCGTGATAGATGGAGAAGAGATTGAGGTTGTTAACAATTACAGCTTGCTCAGCTCCACAATCAACACTCTTAGCACCAGCCTACAGGAAGTCAAAAGACGAATTGTATTAGGTAAATCTACTGTCAGAGACCTTTCCAGAGAACTGAGAAGCAACGATGTCAGTCTAGAGACTAAGGTGTGCCTGATCTAGTCCATGGTCTTTGTAATTACTTGCTATGCATCAGAGAGCTGGACAATGACTAAGGATGACAGAAGAAAAATTGATGCCTTTGTGTTGTGGTGCTGGAGAAGAGTCTTGAACATACCATGGACCACCAAGAAAACAAATAGGTCTGTTTGGAGAGGGTAAAACCAAGTTTCTCCTTGGAGGCTAGGATTTTGAAGCTCCGTATTTTGGGCATGTGGCCAGGAGAGACAGGTTCTTGGGGAAGGACATCATGCTTGGAAGAGTGGAGGAGAGGAAAACCCCGGATGAGATCGATTGATACCGTAACTGGAGCAATGGTGGTTGGTGGGTCAGAATCAGTGAGATTGGCTCAGGACAGGGCAGGCTTTGGAGCTGCTGTACATAGGGTAACTGGCAACTCTACAGCACATAACAACAGCAACAATTGAAAGTAGTTTTCATGAAACAACATTTGATAACCATTACTGTTGTTGCATATACATTGTGAACCAAATAGGAAAGATGTCTTTTATTAGCTAAATTTGATCATAAATGAAGTTGGTGTTATTTACCCTCTCCTATGTCAACTCTAAGGTGCAGAAAATCTAGATATTGTTGACTCTAAGCTACGTGTCAGATCCACTGTATATTAAATATATCTGTATTTAATGTTTTGTACAACCTGTGTATATATTGTACTCAACTGTGTTTTATTTCCCCTGCAGATTTGAAAGGAATATACTATCTGTGCAAATTTAAAGAAGGAAAAACATTGTAAGAATATTCACTGATTGGAATTTCTAAGCTAGACTATATTTTGGTTTTTAATATATCTTATGTATAGACACATATGCTTATTTTTAACTTGTTGATTCCAATATTTTAGCCTGTGACTCAGTCCTCAGTTACTTTTGTTTTGAGACTCCATTGTTAAAAATTGGCATTAAAAGAATTACACTCTGCCCCACCTCACGTTCCCACAAGAGGGATGTGTCTGAAAATATGAGCTTCTACTGTAGAAAATAACAAGAAATCTGCATCTGCTATGCCATTTTACAATCTCACCCCAGTAGCAGTGGCAAAGTTTAGTAGGGCTGCAAGCAGTAAATGTCAGCAAGGATATGGAGAGATGGGAACTCTCAGACATTTTTGGTGGTATTGTAAAGTGGTGTAACCACTCTGGAACAATGTTCATAACAGTATTATTCATCATTGCAAGAACATGAAAATATTCCAAATGTCTAACTAAACTCAATGGATTGAGAAATTGTGGTACATTCACACAATGGAATACTATGCAGCACTCAGGATCAACAATTTTGAAAAATACTACATAACGGGAGAGAAGAGAGCATTACGCTGAGTGAACTAACACAATCTCATAAGGACAAATACTGCATAAGACTGTTATTGTAAAAATAAAAGCATAACTAGTACAACTTGTATGGGAACTTAAGGTGGGGGAGGCCTGAGAATGGGGAGGGGGGAAACCACAGTGTTGCACAGTTTGGTGGGTGGAGAAAGAGTGGAAGCAAATGAGAAGGATCCAGGCAAAAAGATAGGTTAATTATGGGCAGGGTCCAATGGTGATTAATTTTGTAAAATATAGCACAAGAGAATGATTGAAACAATGTGAATGAAGGACAGTGTGAAACACAATGTATACAAGCTTTTTAAGCAAACCAATAAAAAAAGGAGGAGGAATTACAGCCTTCAATATGGATTAAAACTCAAAATCAAGTAAACAAAGATCCCCATCTCTAGGCCAACAGGCAATATTATGATAGATGGGAAAAAAATAGTGATTTCATCTTGTGTAGATCTACAGTCAACACCATCAGTACCTGCATTCAAGAAATACAAAGATGCTTGTACATCAATGTTTATAGCAGCAATATTCACCTTTGCAAGAACGTGGAAACAGCCCAATGTCCAACCGCACATTAGTGGATAGAGAAATATCATATATTCATATTATGCAGCACTCAAGAGCAATGATTTGTAAATTACTACCTAATTAGGGAGGGAATGGAAATAATTTTGCTAAATAAACTAATTCAGTCTCATAAAGAAAAATACTGTATAAGACCATTATGAACTTTGTATATAAACCAGGTTAAAAATAAAAAATAATTTTAAAAATAAATCAAAAGATGCACTGCACTAGGAAAGTCTGCTTTAGGGACCTCTGTAAAGTACAGACGAACAATGTTGTCAGCTTAAAGACTAAGCTGTGCCTGCTTCAAGCCATGGTGTTTTCAATCACTTGTCATGTATTTGACAGAAGAATTGATGCCTTTGAACTGTAGCTTTGGAGATGAGTACTGAATATCCCATGGACTGACAAAAGAACAAATATTTCTTAGAGAAGGTGCAAACTAGAGTGCCCCTTGCAGGCAAAGATGACAAAGCTTTGTCTTATATACTTTGGGCATGTTGTTAGGAGAGGTTATTCCTTGGAAAGGGATATCATGCGTGGAAAGGCGAAGGGTCAGTGAAAGACAAGATGACTCTCAATGAAAATAATTGACATAGTAGCTGCAGTAATGGCATCAAGTATATCAAAGATGATAAAGATGTCACAGGATAGGACAGAGTTCAGAGTTTACAGGGATGCTATGAGTTATTTTCCATTCAATGGCACCTAACAACAACTTTTAGGATGACAAGGGAGCTCTAGTTGTATAGTCTGTAACGAGTGGTGTTGTTAACCCGAAGACTGCACATTTCTGGTGGTTCAAACCCACAAATGGCTCCAAAGGAGAAGGATGGACATTCTCCTATCATTATTATTTTTAGCCTCCAAAACCCAATGTAGAGTAACAATGAGTTGGAACCAATGCAATGGCAGTGAGTTGATGATGATGATTGCTTCTAGCTATAGCTCTTTAGTCTCCTTGCAGTGCTGAATATGAGGAGGAGCATTAGAAGTGTAAATTTAACAAATTCTTCTTTATGGTTCCTAAAAGACAAAACCTTTTGTATACAAAGAACTATATATTATTTTTTTACCACCTATTTTGGGAAGAAACAGTTTTGTAAGCATGACATGGATTGTCCAAAAAGTATTTTGAGGAACATTTTCTTAAAGATATGCATGTGGTAGTCAGATAATGTTCTGTCTGCTCAGAGGTTAGCCAAGGTAAATCTTATCAGCTCTTACTTCTAAGATACCCCTTGCCAAGCGATCCTATGTTGGAATAGATTTTATTCACTAAATGCCTAGCAAGTTATCATACAGTCGATGATAAATACCTTAGGGAAGTTGAACAAAACAGATAACATTTAAGAAATCACTTGGTTACAATTCTAAAAATTGGAAAACCGAAACCTCTCAAGATGCATTTAATAAACCGCTGAATAAGATCTGGTTTTGTTTAATATGATTATGATCTTTATGATCATTGTCCTTATAACAATTAAATGTTGTAAAAGTTACTAGTAATGCCTTCACCTAGAGAAGCAACCTGATGCCCACATGTAGATGAATGTATGTGGAAGCTAATAGCATTCAACAGTAACAAAGAATTTGTTGTTTAGTTTTTTTATTTGAAATAGTTAATAGGTTTCCAAAAACAAGTAAGTCACTAAAGGAATCCCAGAACATTTAATTGTGCTAATACGAAACCTATACTTGGACCAAGAGGCAGTAGTCAGAACAGAGCAGCGTAATACTGCATGGTTCAACATTGGGAAGGGTGTACGCCAGGGATGCATCCTGTCTCCATACCTTTTCAACATGTATGCAGAGCAGATTATCCAAGAGGCTGGGCTCTATGAGGAGAATTGTGGCATCAGGATTGGTGGAAGATCTATCAACAATCTCCGTTATGCAGATGACACAACCTTGCTTGCTGAAACTGAGGAGGACCTCATGCACTTGCTGCGAAGGGTCAAGGACTGCAGCCTTCAGTATGGACTAAGGCTCAACGTCAAGAAGACAAAGATTCTTGCCACTGGACCAATTGGCAGCGTCAAGATGGATGATGAAGAGATTGAGAGTGTTCACAGCTTCACTTTGCTCGGCTCCACAGTTAACACTCTTGGTACCAGCAGTCAGGAAATCAAAAAGCGTATCGCGATGGGAAAGTCTGCCATTAGGGACCTCTCAAACGTACTCAGGAGCAACAGTGTCTCTCTGGAGACTAAGGTGTGCCTGATACAGGTCATGGTCTTTGCAATTGCTTGTTATGCATCAGAGAGTTGGACAATGACTAGGGAGGACAGAAGGAGAGTGGATGCTTTTGAGCTGTGGTGCTGGAGAAGGGTACTGAATGTACCCTGGACTGCCAGGAAAACAAACAGATCCATCTTGGAGAGGATTAAACCAAGCTGCTCCTTGGAGGCAAGGATTCTGGGGCTTCGTCTGACATACTTTGGACATGTTGCCAGGAGGGACGGGTCCTTGGAGAGGGACATCATGCTTGGGAGGGTGGAGGGACAGCGCACGAGGGGAAGACCCTCTATGAGATGGATTGATTCGGTGACTGGGGTAATCGGGATGGGTGTGGCGCAGGATAGAGCAGGGTTTAGAGCTGTTGTGCATAGGGTCGCTATGAGTCGGAAACGACTCGATGGCACATAACAACAACAACAACAAGGTATTAGTCACATAATAGTGAAGAAAAGTGATGCTGTTGTGTACAGGAAAAATTTTGCAAAAGACTAATTAGTCTTTGAGGAAAAAGGACATGAGTAGATGACATGAGACCATGTTATCCTGAAGATGAGAACACCTCTTTTAGCGAACTAAAATTACTTAATAGTCCTTGGCTATTTCCATCACACAACATTTGGAGTGTTAAATGCTTTCTGGTTCAAGCAGTCATTAAAGAATCAAGCCTAACCAAAAATGTGAATAAAACTTCCCCCTAAGAATATGGCAAAGAATTTGACAAAAATCACTGAATTATCATTTATGCCTGTATAATAGGCCTCTTTAATAGAAAAAAATTGACGATTTGCATTAGAAACCACAGAAGGAAATGAACCTAATCTTGTACATTGAGAATAAAAAGCTTTATGTAAGGGAATAAGCTTTTTTAGACTTTTGGGGGAAAATTAAAAAAGCTGTAAAGATTAGAAAAATTTAAAACAGTAAAAAAATTAATTCCTGATCTGATTCAGTGAAATTACTGATTAAGAAGTGGGAATTATGAGACAAAAAATTTACTGAACCTTTGACCCAGGTAAAATTATCATAGCTTGAATTATCATAGTTTTATGCCAAAACCACGTATTTTAAAACTATGTAAACCTCTCGCAGACTAGTATCCTATAAGTGTTAAATGCCTGTGTCCTTTATATATGTGGGCATGATATATGTGAAAATATGGTAAACCTTTATTTCTTCTATATTCAGCAGAAGTAAATCTGAAGTTAACAATTCCTAGCTCTGCCAGCACAGAGTGTAGGGAGTTGCACTGCTAACACAAGGGCAGCATTGCTCTTTCGGTTCGCATCCACTAGTGACTCCAGTGGAGAAAGATTGACAATCTCCTCTCATGATAGTTACAGCCTCTGAAATCTGGCTAGGTCAGCTATGAATTAGTTCCAACTCAACAGCTATGAGGAGTAGGAGTACTCTTCAGGGGCATTATCTAGTTAGCAACCCTGAAATGTACGGCAATATTTTCTCCAGGTCAAGTTTAAAGAATACCAAGTAACTATTTCTCAAGGTCTGCTAATATCTTTTCTGCAAGATGACCTCAAGAAATCTTTCTTGCATGACCAAAAGTCAGAAATAGTGTCTAAAGAAAAAAAGATCTAGGCACCACTGTTATCTGAGTTCAGATCCTCCTCACTGACTTCAGTGTCACCCTCCTTTAAAATTGATTTTGCTCAACTATAAACCCAATTAGCTATTGTCTTATTACTCAAAACTCATTGCTATCATGTTAGAATCATCTTGTAGCTGACTCTCCACTGAATTTCCAAGCTGTAAATCACAGAAGAGATTGCATATCTTTCTTCCTTGGAGCAGCTGGTTGATTCTGTTAGAGAAATGTGACCTTTGGATGTGACATGCAACTCTCTGTGGACTCCATCACCAGACCTCCCTACAAAGACTTCAAGCTCCAAGGTCCTTGATGTAACATACATAGCTCTCCATCCTCTGGCCTCTATTCAACACGTCAGTCACATCTCCTGTGGTTCCTCATTAGAGTTGAAACTTCTGTCATACTCAGCTATTTATACTTTCAATATACTTAATCAGACAAGTATTACAGAACTTGATACACTTATACTGTTCTCCACATTTCTTGATTTTTCCCCCTGTATAACTTTGCAAATTATAGTTCATCCTTTAGAAAGTTATTCAATGTACCACTATCTGTAATGTGCCATCCAACCCACAAAAGCCAAGTTCATTCACCCTCTTCTGTATTATCCCTACATCTTCATCATGTACACAGTTCTATTAGTGCATTTGGCATACCATATTGCAATCTTTCACTTGCACATCTGTCTTCCCAAGTAGTCTATGGTTTCCTTGAGGCAAGTGTTTACATGTGTATTTACACATACAGCTTCAAGCACAGAGGTTAATAAATAGTATTAACATAGTAAATGTTGGTTGAAGTAATGAAATAGGAAATAAAATGCAGTTTTGTTTCAAATAAAAAGCTAGCTTTTATTTCAGTTAATGGAAGCACAGCTTTCAAATCCACAATCACTGGTGAGTCTATTATCACTAAGGTAGCCATTAGATTGTAAGTGCTTCTTTTGGAATGTTACCAATATAATTCTCCTTGGTCACACATTTGCCCCATATACCAACACCAATAGTCATTAAATCTGTTCCAACTCATGGCAATATAGGGATCATCTTCTGGAGTTCCTCCAGGTAGACTAGAACAAACCATCTTTTAGCTAACAACCAAGTACTTAATTACTTGTGCTACTCAGGCATGTTGCTAGGAGATGTTATTCTTTGGAGAAGGACATGATGCCGGAAAGGGTGGAGGGTTGATGAAGGAGAGGAAGACCCTCAACCAGGTGGACTGACACTGTGACTACTGCAATGAGTTCTTGTGAGTCAGGAAATGTGAGAATGGTGCAGGATAGAACAGGATTCAAATACTGTGTTCATAAGATCTTTGTGAGTCATACTCCACTCAACAGCCTCTAACAATAACAACAAACAACAACAACTCAAGGATTTCCATGGCAGTAGACTTGACCTCTACTGATGCATTATGTCTCTATCTGTTCTCAATTCTGCTATTTTGTCCCTTCTATGCAAACACTCTGTCACATTGCCAAACCTGCTTTATGGAAGCCTACTATTGTCTTCTTTTTTTTTTTTTTTACCCATAGTGGCACATCACTATTAACATGACTAAAATAAATTTCTCATCCAGGTTTTAAAGTTCCATCTACATTTTCTAGGTAATGTCTCCTTGATATGAGTCCTTCATTCCAAGGTCAATTATTCCAATGGTTGAAATAGCCAATAACACATGGAGTTTAAGGATGTTTTTTTATCCATCATGAGGGAGCTCTGGTAAGTTGCGCTGCTAACCCAAAGGTCACAAATTTCTTGGAGTTGTAATCTACCAGTTGCTTTGAAGAAGAAAGGCAGATAATCTCCTTTGTGATTGAAAATCACTGAAACCCACTGGAGGTTCAGCTATGAGTTGGTTCTGTCATGGTGGCAAGAAGTTTGAATTTGCTATGTAACTTTAATCCACCTACCTGACAAAACTCAACAGACTCAAAAGAAAAAAGCAAACCAGAAAACATATTTTCAGCACATATAATAAAAAAGTAGGAAAATTTATTGAATATGCAAAGAGCTTGTGAAACAACAGAATTCAGTTACTTAAAAAGAAATAAAAATAGTCCATAACCATAAGAAGTTCTTTATCTATAATTAAAACATTGAGATACTATATTTGACATACCAGACTAAAAATAATTAAAATTTATTCCCTACTGTAAGAATAAACTGAATGTACTCACTTTGGTAGCACATATACTAAAATTGGAATGATACAGAGAAGATTAGCATGGCTCCTGCATAAGGATGACACACAGATTTGTGAAGCATTCCATATTTTTTATTAAAAAGAACAAACTAAGTTTAAACTATGCAAAGGTAAGCTTGAAAATATTATTGTTGTTAGGCACTTTGAGTTGTTTCTGAATCATACTGATCCTTGCACAAAAGGAGTGAATGACTGGGAAAGGTTCAATGGGTACTTGAAAAGATGAGATGATAGTAGTCAAGTTGTTGTTTACTGTCAAGTCTGAACCAACCCATAGCTATCCCTCAGGTGGATTTTCAAGGCAGTTAATTATATGGGAGGATATTGCCCACCTTTCTCTTACAGAGCAGCTGGTGGGTTTGAACAGTATGCCTTCAGGACTGCAATGAGGCTTCTCACCACCAGGTCATAGAGTATGGTAATTAATTATATAAAACATAATGTATATGAATTATTGTATAAAATACAAGGAACAGGAATGAAACACAACATGTGTGAATGATTGTATACAACACAAAGTACATGTACAAAACATGATACGTATGAATGATTGTATGCAAACCAGTAAAAAAAATTGGAAAAAAATTAAAAGCAGTGAAACATTTTGCTTGGCCCTCTGCCGTAGCTATGCTTGAGTCCATCATTGCAGCTGCTTAGTCAATCTCTCCCTGTAAGAGTAGTTGCTTCTTTGGCTGACCATCTACTTTATGGAAGTTGATGTCTTCTCAAAGGACTTGTCCCTCCTAATCACATGTCTAAAATACATGAGAAGAAGCCTTCCTATCCTCATTTCTAAGGAGGATTCTGGCTTCTTTCCAGAAAAATTTCTTCCTCAGCCTCCCTTATTCATTGCTCAGCATTCTATGTATTTAATAAGGGAGGAGAAAATATCATAACTTGAGTCAGGGCATCTTTGCTTTGTACCACTTTAGAGGAGTTGTTTGCAACAGGTTTGCCAAATAAAATAACCCCTTCCCTTTTTTAAAATTGTCCAGCAATATTTTACTTGTGTGTGATGTTAATATTTGCCAGCATTGAACATTTTCACTTCCTACTGGGTCACCTTTCTTGGGAATGGGCATAAATATGGTCTTCTGAATTTCTTGACACAGGTGAATGAGAAGGAGTAATTAAAAAAAGATAGAAATAAAATGCACAGTCATTGTACCAAAAAGAACAGGTCATTTTTCAACCATTTCAGGAAGTAGCATATGAACAAGGACTAATGATACTGAAGGAGAAAGGTCAAGCTATTCTGAAACCACTGGTACAAAAAATAAGGCTCCAAGAATTGAGAGAATACCAATTGAAATACTCAATCTATAGCCATTTAGAGACCAAAACAGAGTATATTTCTTAACAGAAAGCAATAGTACTTATCCAAGCCACTTCCGTCTCTCAAATGATACTTGGCAATGTGTGGAGACATTTTTGGTTGTTACAAATAGAAGTTACTACTAATTCTAATGAATAAAATAATCAGAGAAGCGACTAATGCTGTTGTTAGTTGGTGTGGAGTAAATTCTGACTCATGATGGCTTTATGGGTGACAGAGTAAAATTGTTCCATGAACATTTTTTTTATGGTGAGAAAAATTTGTATTTAGAATTAGCCAGCTGGACCCAGTTTAGATGATCCCAATTTTGTTGGCAACATCCAAAGCATCATAGTCAGGAGCAAGTTGAACACAGGCCTTCTTCTCTCCATCAGGCCTAATCAAAGAGTTGACCTTAGCCACATCGATGTCATAGAGCTTCTTTACAGCTTGTTTAATTTGGTGCTTGTTGGCCTTGACATTCACAATGAACACAAGTGTGGTGTTATCTTCGTCATGACTGACTCAGTGGTCAGGGGAAATTTGATGATGGTCAAGCTTGTTTCTCCTGGGGGCGCTCTTCTGGGAGTATCTGAGCTGCCCGCCGAGACGAAGTGTTTTAAACCATGGAAGGTGGGTGACGTGCAGATGATATTCTTCTTCTTCTCCTTCTCCTCCTCCTCCTCCTCCTCCTCCTCCTCTTCTTCTTCTTCTTTTCTTTTGGTGGCTGTGGATGCCCTTCAGGGCTGCCTTCTTGGCCTTTAATGCCTTCCGTTTTGGGAGGGGCAGAGGCTTCCTTCTTCGCTTTGGGCACCATCTTCATTAAAAGGCGCATTTTTTAAGGTTGTGACCTTTCAGAAGCAAATCACAAGATCTGTTTTGTAAGGTACCTCTGAGTAAATTTGAATTACTTACATTTCAGCTAGTAGCCAAGAACTTAACTGTATGTACCATTCAGCGATTTAATTTGTAGAAAACTGTTAAATATAAAATATCCTATAATGTGACAAATAGCCTCCCCCACAGCAAAGATTTATGAAAGCCAAAACGGTAACAGTGCAAAAGTTTAACTTACTGTTGAATCAAAATGAATATATATATTAACCAAGGACCTATTCTATCAGCTAGCTGCCCCTTTGTTAAACATTGAACAAAGTCTGAAAGAATAGGAACAGGGTGACTAAATTGTGATAAGGGTGGAATATGTGAAGTGGTTTTGAGGCAACTCCTTCCCGTGGACTTGGTGAAATATCATAAAAGGCATCCAGACAACTGCTCAAGGACACCAAGGGGAAATGATCAGACACACAGAAAAAGCACATTTCAAAAGCCAAAGTTGACCACTTAACTGCTTTTGCCTTGGATTATCCTTGTAGGTTTACAAAATAATCTCTTGTTAATCTGAATTTTGTTCAAGAAAAATATATTGGAGGAAGGGGACTTATTTTGTTGCCACAAGCTGGTTTTGTTTCTTTTCAAAAAGAAATATCTACTTTCAAGAAGTCAAGCCACAGAGAGGGAAGTCACATTAAACATAGACAAAAGGAGTCGTTGCCCTAGCAACCGAAAGTACTTACAAGATTTCATCAAACTCATTGTACATTATTTCATTTTTTTTAAATTCCATCACTTTTTTTAAGATGGAAAAGCTTGAAATAGACTGATAAATAGTTGCACAAATAGGCCTACCACGTTCGAATATTCCGTCATGAATTTCTTTCAGCACCATCAAGGATATAATTCTGAATTGCAAATGCAAAACAGCGTAATAGCCTCCTTTACCCCCTTCCTTCCATTAAAAAGGTCTACAGTGTAAAGGAACAAAGGAGCTCTCATACAGTACAAAAGAGGTTTCTCTCACACACCAGAGTTGCACACTCTACTAAGCATGTAAAAAGCATTTCTCAAATCATTCCTTTTGAAAAGTAGCAAGACAATCTTAAGAACCAAGTATGTTACTAGCTAATCCCCTCAGCTGTTACAGATGGGATACATACAAGTAGGATGGAAAATATCGATGATTTTTTAAAAGAAAGCAACTTTTTAATTATTTGTCCAAAGGTTTTACTTTGCTAAAGTGGTTGGTTTGAAAAGGAAATATAGAAAATTATCAGAGAATAGTATAAAATACACTGATCTAAAACTAGCAGGATAGTCCTGCCAATTCCATTAACTAGCTGTCTGACTTTAAGGAAGGCACTGCCTCTCTCTGGGGGCATGTATAAAGTAAAAGAACTAAAACAAATGATATCTACGTTTGCTTTCAAACTTATCACTCTAAGGTTTAAACGTAACACAGTGGAAAAGGACTCTAATTTCTAATTTTATGCTATTCTGTCATAGAGTGTTAACATGTCAGACTATTAACCAAAAGCTCAGCCAATCAAACCCGCTACCTGATCAGCGGGAGAAAGACGGGGAGCCTTTTCCTGTAAAGATGTACAGCATCAGAAATCCAGCAGAGGGTCACCAGGAATCTGAATTAACTTGAGAGCAGTGGGTGAGTTTTACTTTTTTAAAGGGGTTTTAATATTTTATGTCATATGTGCAGTACTGGACCTGCTGTGACCTTATTTAAACTCACTTCTACGTCTGGTGGGTTCATAGGGAGTTGCTGGGGCTCTCTGGTGGTTTTATTCCACCAGCAATATTGCAAGAGAAGAAATGGACAATCTCATCCACTAAGATTTACAGTCTCTAAAACACAATGGGGGTTCCTCTATCAGTTGGTTCTGATCCTATAGGCTTGTTCTTAATACTGTACTAGTGAGCAGTTCTTGATTTGTAAAGAAGTGTTTTCTGAGACACTGCTGTTGTGACTCATAATGACCCTGTTAACAACAGAACTGATCCATGTCCTATCCTGAACCACCATCTCTGATGTACTTGAGCACAGTCATTACAGTCACCGTGTCAACTCGTCTTACTGAGGGTCCTCCTCTTTCTCTCACCCTCCACCTTTTGTAGCATGATGTCTTTTTCCAAGGACGGGACCCCTTCTAGCAACATGCCCAAAGTATGTAAGATGAAGTTTCACTATCCTTGCCTCAAAGGAGAACCCTGATTGCATTTCCTCCAACACTTACCTTTTCTTTTGGCAGTCCACGGAATACACAGTACTCTTCTCCAATACCATAGTTCAAAGTAGCTCAGTCACCCTTGTTCATTGTCCAACTTTCAGATGCATATTAATAGCATCATTTATCCAAAACTCTCCTTCAGTAATTGATTATTATTGTAAAGAGTATAATAGCTCATTCCTAAACCATGGAGGAATCCATTCCAAATATGTCAGCTTATAAGGAATTCATTAAAGACAGATTATGAGTTCTTAGAAGCTTTAGGAGCACCCAGATTCATCCGAGACCACAGAGTGTATAACAGTACAAGTTTCTTGTATGCATATGCTGTTGGTTTTGTTGTTATACATCACCAAGTCAGAACCAACCCATAGTTGATGCTGCAGGTTGTTTTTTTCAGAGGCAGAAAATGGCCTACCAGGAGATGGCTCAGAAGCTTGTGGATTCAAGTTTTTGTAGATTTCGGTTTAGCAACAACACACCTTCTTACCACCAAGCCACCAGAGTTATAGATTAAAAAGGAATTAATCTACAGGAAGGAAAACATTCTTAATTAAGAACATCTTTGGGAATTAATAGGGCAAGCTCAACATTAAGCAAGCTCAATGTTCTTTTCTAGAACAAAAATAATTGAGTTAGCTATAAATCTAGTCCACCACTGTGCTGTCAGTTTGTCAGACTATGGTAGTTTGCATGTTACTGTGTTGATGAAAGCTATGCCAACAGTATTTCAAATACCAGTAGGGTGACCCATGGTGGACAGGTTTCAGAAGGTGGAGCTTCCAGACCAAGAAAGACTAAGAAGTAGGCCTAGTCATCCACTTATGAAATAACAGGCTCTTGAAACTTCTATGGATAACAGAAGAAAATTTCTGAATATGATTAGCAAGTGTCAGAAATCCCGAGGACACATGGTTTAAATCCACCAGATGCTCTGCTGGAGAAGGAGGGGCAATCTGCTCCTGTGACAGTTGAATCTAACTCAGTGGCACACAACAAGGGGGGGGGATAAAAAATGAAAAGAATTTTTTTTTTAAAAAGATGAATGCTCAGGTTGGAAGGTACTAAAAATGTGACTGAGGAAGAGATGCCCATTCAAAGTAGAGTCTACTGTAATGTCACAATTGGAGTAAACACACCAACACAAGAGCAACATCATGACCGTCATTAGCTGATGTGGCAAAGCTCACGATGTGTGGAAACAGCTGCAGATATACATTATAATCTAACACTAATATATAAATCATGACTCTAGGACAATTAGAAGTTGTCAAAAATTAAATGGAACACGTAAAGATCAACATATATGAGACAGAGAGCTAAAATGTATTAGTATGTCATTTTGAATCAGATAGCTATGAGAAACTGAACAGAAATCGTGTTGTTGTCATTGTCCAAAAAGAACATTTCAGGATCTATCTTCAAGTACAGGCTTGCTTGGGATACGATACTCTCCATATACATACGAGGAAGGCCTAATAATCCAACTACTACTCAAATAAAAGCACTAAACCACTAAACCAAAAAAATAATAAATTAATAATTTCTACCAACTCATGATGTCTACAATTGCTCAAACACGCAATGCAGGTGCATTAATAACAATTGGTGACTGAAACGAAAAATTGGAAACAAACAAGTTGGAAACTATGGCTTTGGTGATAAAAATGAGGGGAGAGAGCTCACAATAAAATTTTCCGTGACTTATTCATTGCAAATACTTTTCAAAAGAACCAAACATAAAGAGTAACTATACACATGGAACTCACCTGATAGAATGTATTACACCTGTGGAAAGAGACAGTAGAGAAGCAACCAAAAAAGCCCAAGGGTCAAATTTCAAGCAGACTCACATGCAAGATCAAATTGAAACTCAAGAAAATTAAAATAAGTCTACAAGAACCCAGATATGACCTGACTCTATCCCAACTGAATTTAAAGACCATCTCAAAAGTAGATTTGACACACCGAACACTAAAGACCAAAAATCAGACCAACTGTGAGAAGATATCATGGATATGCCCAAGGACATCTGTTTAAAGACTAAGGCATGCCTGATTCAAGTCTTGGTATTTTCCATTGCTTTGTATGTATCTGAAAGTTGGGCAATGAATAAAGAAGATAGAAGAATCAATACCTTTTAGTTATGGTGTTGGCAAGAAGTACAGAATATAACCTGGACTGAAAAAAGAACAAAGAAAATCTATTCTGAAAGAAGTGAAAACCAGGGTGCTCTTTATCAGAGGCAGGAGGGGAAGAAGTAAGTA
>NW_006399881.1:1997523-2023908 GCF_000299155.1 Elephantulus edwardii
AAGGAAGGAAGGAAGGAAACAATATTGGTAAGGTGGCAGAGAAATTTGAGCCTTTGTTACTAGTGGGAATGTAAAATGGTGTAGCTACTTTGGAAAAGTTTGGCAATTCCTAAAAACAAACTGAAAAGAAAATTTTTATATAATCCAATATCCAAAATAATTAAAAGTTGTGATTCAAACATAATCCTGTAAGCCGGTGTATCTTCCAGCACATAAAACACTCATCAATAAATTGAGAAACAAAACGTGGCATATGTGTACAATAGTATGTTATGAAATAATAAAGATAATTGTTATTGTTGTGTACCATCGAGTCAGAAGTGACTAATAGCTGACCCTCTGACAGGTTTTCAGAGGCAGTTAATTGCACAAGAAGAGATTGCTGGGGAGCTCTTGTGGCCTAGTAGCAAAGAAGGCGTGTAGTTCGAATCCATCAGATGCTCCACTGGAGAAGGAGGGGCAATCTCCTCATGTACCATTCAGAACTGATTCAATGGTACACATACAAAATAATAATAAAATTTAAAAAATAAATACTTTTTTTTAAAAGAGGAGATTGCTCATTCTTCTCTCATGGAGTGGCTGGTGATCTCAAACCATGTGCCTTAAGATAGATGAGTCTCTGATATATGTCAGAACATGCATGAATATTAACAGCTTGCTCAGTGAAACAAATCCATCATAAAAGGGCGCATACAATATGATCTGGTTTAAATGAAATAACCAATTACATACAAACTGAATAATAAAGATACTAGACATGGATGGGATGGAGGCAGGAAGAGTGAACCTTGCTTAGGATGTGCTGAGCTTATGTTGATGGTGATGGGTATCACTTAGGGTAAGATTCCTTTGTTGTAGGGGCAATAAGAGGTAAGACTAGGTAGATGAGCAGAGACTGTCTCCAGACGTTTCTTACAAGCTCTAATAAAGTGTTGATATTTTTGTTCAAAAAGCCATTACATGATTTTAAACAAAAATCAGCAAGGTCAGAAACAAATTTTGAGGAAATCACTGTACAATCAGTGGGGAAAATAAACAGAAATTCAGTCCTTTCAGAGGTGGAGAATGACTGCAGTAATCCAGACAGAACGTAACAATATTGAGAGTCCTAACTATACATTACCACTAATTCTCAACACTTTGGTCAACAGTGTAGGAACAAAAATAATTCCCCCACAAAACCAAACCCATGACGTTTTCATTAATTCTGACTCATAGAGACTCTCCATTGGGTTTCTGAGGCTATAAATCTCTATGGGTTATCACTAAGGGAGTTTTCCCAGGGGAGGCTTAATGATTGCACTCCAGATGTGCACACCCCTGCAATTTCCCCACATGTGGGAAACTTGACTGCATAATTTGTGGTAGCGGGGGATTACATTCACACTTCCCCTTGTAAAAATTAAGAAGGAAAGGGAAGGGAAAGGGAAAGGGGGGGAAAAATCTCATTTGGACCAGTGACTGCCTCATGCTTCCTTTTCTGATGGACTAGCTAACAGATTTGAACAACTTTCTTTATATTTAATGATCCAACACATAAATCACCATGCCACCAAGGCTCTGATGAACAGGAATGTTGTTACTGTTAGGTGCCGAGTCAAGTATGAGTCATAACAATCTTATGAACAATGGATCTGAACCCTATCCTAACCTGTGTAATCTTCATCATCTCTGGCACACTTGAGTCGATTACTGCAGTCACTGTGCCAATCCATCTGGTTGAGGGTCTTCCTTTATTTAGCTGACCCTCCACATTTCCAAGTATCATGTCTCTCTACAATGAACAGCCTCTCCTAAGGCGGCAGAGATTCAAGGTCATTTTTTTTTATCTTGTGGAGTTGTTTTAATTTTCTTTAGATTCTAGTTGAACTTGCACATGAGTAATTGGTGGTCTGTTCCACAGTCAGTACCTGGTCTGGTTTTGACTGTTTATACTGAGTTTCTCCACAGATTCCTTTCACTGATGTAGTCAATGAGATTCCTGTTTGGTCAATCAGGAGAGGTCTATGTGTAAGGATATCTTTTGTGTTTTTCAAATATGGTATTTGCTATCCTAGAGATTCCTACTCTCCCTTTTTCCATTCCCTTTCTCCATCTCTTTTTGAACATTTAGGTATATCTTACTCAGTTATCCTTCTAGTTTTAAGATAATGATGAGTATAGCAGTATAGCAGAATTAAGTAGGTAGATGGGAGAAGTAATAAAATAGGAAAGATTCAATATGGACCTGAAAAGAGAAGGTAATAATAGACACAGATAAAGAGAAATTAATTATATGAATTGTTGAAATACAATTGAATGAAAAATTGTATAAACATAATGTACACGAATGAAACACAATGTACATGAATTATTGTATGCAAATAAATTAAAAAGATGTGTGCAATAAATGAGCCATTGAACATACAAAATTCAATCATTCTATATTCAGCCTCATTTCTGTCACCAAGACTATGCCTTCCAACTGCCATCCCTTCCTCCTTGTCCCTAATTTTGCATTTCAGTCACTCATAATCATTAATGCATCTTGGTGCATGTTTGGTCAATTTCAAACTGAGTAAGTTGGTAGAAGTTCTCAATTTCCTCATCTTTCGCTTTAGTTTTGCATATATTTAAGTAATAGTAACAGGATTTCCTTGTAAGCATCACATAATACACAACATGCATGCATCATATTATTATTCATAACAGGCCTTCCTTGTACGTGTATGGATGGTATCATATAAACTCACAACATTGCACTTGAAATTGTCTTTTTAGGAATAACTATAAAGAAAAACTCTTGTATTGACCCATAGTTCATCACAAAGATGGATCTGTAGAAGAAAACGGAGACTAAAATATTAAAGATAATGGTAAAAATTGTGATTAAATCATTGAACTGTTGGGTCCAGACTGGTGGTGAAATAAAGCATTGATGTGAAATAAAGTTTAAAAGTGAGAGGATTAAGAGAATTTTCCCTATAATCTTTGTCCCCCATTGTTAACCCATGACTGTTCATTTATTTGGTAAGTATGACACTTTGAAGACTAAATTGTGCCTTTCCCAAGCAATGGTATTTTAAATCACCTTATATACATGAAAAATCTGGGCAATCAATAAGGAAGACTGAAGAAGAATTGATATCTTTGAATAATGGTTTTGTTGAAGAATATTGATAGTCAGAATGAACAAATCTGTCTTTGAAGAGTATATCTAGAATTAAGTCCATGGAAACAAGAATAGTGAGGCTTCTCATTTACATGGGACACGTGATTAGGAGAGGCTCATCCCTGGAGAAGGATCTTATTGGCAACATATATAGATAAAAAGAGAGAAGCTCTAAATAAGATGGACTGACACAGTATTCCAACAATAAGTTCAAACGTAACAACAATTAGGAAAATACTCGAACCTGAATATGCTTTGTTCTGTTGTAGTGTCACTATATGAGTCAGTCAACTTAACAGCATCTTACAACAAAAACTTAAATGAAAGAGAAATAAACATTCAAGAAATGTTTTCCCCTCAAATCACACTAACAAATACAGCTGTACCTGGTGTGTCCTGCATAAATCTAAGTGATACCATTCACATCACAGACATCCTACATTTATATATGTATTACAGTAATTTTCTGGCAGAGGGATTTAAAGTGCCTTGAGGAAGGAATGTGCTTCCTAATGTATAAAAGTAGCACTAAATGAACTAGTTAATATTAGTTATAAAGTTAAAGGCAAATAGGAAGTAATATAATCAGTTGGCATAAAGCTCATTTGTGGGATTGTGAGAATAGCAGAGTAATGTTAGGAAACTAGTGGCATAAAATCAGGAAGATGAAAAGAAATACATCTTACAATACTAGTAGAAGAATATGTGACCGAAGCAGTTATTTATGCTCCCACAATCTATTTCCTTTAAATCAAGCCACTTCTTTATATGACGAATATAAGTTTAAAGGCAGTCTTAAGAAAAAAAAATCAATATCTTTATCCTGTATTGAATAATTCCAAAACCCAAATACTGTGCAAACTATCTCTTGAATTTTTACAACCTGCAATTGCTTAATTATATGATCATTACTTATTGTCCTTGCTTTACATGTGCAAAAAGTGAGGTTCAGGGTTAAGTGACTTGCTGAAAATCCCACAATTTGTAAATAGCAAGACCAGATTTTGAGGAAGGTCCTTCTGGATCTTTCTACTCTGCTAAACATCATTTGAAATAGAGAAAATGTGTAATAGGTGCTTCATAACCCACTCTATATTCTAACAATTAAGTGTCTTCAATGCTCTGGTGGTGTAGTCCATATGGTGTTATATTGTAAACCCAAAGTGCCTCCTCTCTGAGGGTTCAAATCCAACAGCAGTTCTATGGGATTAAAAAATAGAAAAACTCCTCTTACAGCCTCTGAAATCTGCTGAAGAGTTAGATATGAGTTGGTTCCAGCTTGATGGTAATGACTTTTTGTCATTTGTGTTGGGGATTTTTTCCCCTTCAGTACATGAGTCTCAGAGCCATTATGCCAATGTATCTAGCTAATTATCTAGCCTTTCCCCCTCTTTTTACATCTGAATTAGAATTTTACATTAGTCACCTTACATTAGCCCATATCCCCCAAGGAAATCATAAGACCACTTTGCTCAAGTTCCATTTCACTTCAAGGACAACATGAGACATGGGGAATTTCTAGTAGGTGATTGGAGGTATTTTCTCACTTTCAGAACAAAGATGGTGTGCCTACTCAGAAATCTGGTTTTGGGAAAGTTGGCATTAACGTGAATGCAGAAAACAACTTGAAACCTATGTCTAAAAATACTAATGCTTAAAAAGAAAAACAAACCCTAGTCTTGAAGTTTAATAGGAATAGCACAAATTGGTGACAAAACTATCTTCAATGTTGTTTTTTATGTGTGCTGCTAAGTTGGAACCAAATCATAGCTGACCCTCCAGCAGGTTTTCCAAGGCTGTAAATAACATGGAATAGATTGCCCATCTTTCTCCCTCAAAACAGCTGAGGTATTCAAATTTAATGCCTTTGGAGTGGCAGCACAACTCCTTACCACTAAACCAACAGAGATATCTAAAATATCATGGGCATTATTAATATATTTTTTTAATTCTCATTGTTGAGAATTGTGGTGCTAGAGAAGAATCTTGAACATACCCTGGACTGCCAAGAAACAAACAGGTCTGTCTTGAAGAGCATGAAACCAAATTGCTCCTTGGATGTTAGGATTAAGAAGCTCTGTTTCACATATTTTGGGCATGTTACCAGGAGGTATTGGTCCTTGGAGAAAGACATTATGCTCAGAAGGGTGGAGGGACAGTGCAGAAGAGGAAGACCTCAAAGGAGATGGATTGATAAAGTAACTGGGGCAATGACTATAGGTATGTTGGAATCAGTGAGACTGGCTCAGGACAGGGCATGCTTCAGAGGTATTGTACATTAGGTTGCTATGAGTCGCAGGTGACTTGATGGAACATAACAATAACAACAATAAATTTAGCCTCAAATTCTTATGACAGTTTAATAACTGATTAAATATTTTAAAAGCTAGATTTCTCAGAATTTAGAGCTTGTACACAGGTTCGCTATGAGTCACAGGCACATAACAACAACAACAACATTGTTGTTAAGTTAGAACAATCTTATAGCTGACCCTCCAGAAGGTCTACAGAGGCTATACATAACACATGAGGAGATTGTGTGTTTTCCTTCTACAAAACTACCATTGGATTTTAAATCACTAGAGAGGTATATGATTTGTTTTAGCAATACAGCTTGCTGGAAGTACTGATGTCACTCCCCCACCCCTCATAGAACATGCATGGCTGAGATCATCAGGATGGTACAAGATTCCAATCTGTTGTCCACAGGGTTTCTATAAGTCATTATCAACATGATGGATCCTAATAACAGCAACAACACAGTGATATTATGAAACATCATAGACTATCTCAAAGTGTAAATTTCTAAGCAGTTAACTCTCCATGAAAAAAAAAGGGAAATAATTAAATTTAGGAACTGACCAGCTGGTTCAAGTTGTGCACCATCAAGTTGGAATCAGTGGGTTATCAGAGATAATAAATCACATGGGAGGAGACTACTACACACACAAGCGTGCGAGCGCCCATACACACACACACACACACACACGCACACACACATACACACGTCTAGGGGTAAGAATCTGTGCTGCAATCCCATGATTTTAAAATTGTAACATAATTTGGTCTTAGAGTTTCATTTTCTCCAAGTAACAAGTCAAGGGTGAGTTAAGTGATTGTAGACACAGATCAAATATATAGCTTTGCTTGATCAAGAAAATCTCTGCTATATATACAAGAATATATTATCTTAGACTTTTCTGGTGTTATTTTTCTAACTGAAGATGGAAACTCTCAGTCAAATGGATGAGTCTTTATTAACTCGATACATTTTAATGAGAGTTTATAGAGAACTTTGATTTCCATTCATTCATTGTTGCACATTTTCCTCCCTGCCCCCACTCCCCCCCATTTGCTTTTTTCTTTAGGAAAAAAAGTCTTTAATTATTATACAGATCCCCAAACCCAGTCCACTTTACTGTGCAACTCGTATTCTGGAATCTTGCCATTCAATAATACCTAATAATCTATTCCTTTTATACAGTTCTCTCCCTCATCTGTTTTAATGTTATGTACATTATTTTTCCCATATTTTCTTAGTTACCCTCCAAACCCTCATGTCAGTCCTGAATTATAACAGTGGCATTATGCAATATTTGTCTTTTTGTGACTGAGATATTTCACTCAGCATAATATCCTCCAGGGTCAACCATTTTGTATAAATTTCATGAGTTCTTTGTTTTTCAGTGCTTCATAATATTCCATTGTATAAATATACCACAGCTTCTCTATTCATTCATTTGTTGATAGGCACTTGAGTTGCTTCCATCTCTTTGCTACTGTGAACAAAGGAGCAATAAACTTGGGTGTGCATATATCTGCTCAGGTAGCAGTTTTGGTTTCTTTAGGGTATATTCCAAGTAGTGGAATTGCTGGATCAAATGGGATTTCTGATTGAAAATTTTGAGAAAGTGCCATATTGCCTTCCATAGTGGTTGCACCATTTTACGCTCCAACCAACAGTGAATAAGAGTTCCAGTTTCTCTACAACCTCACCAGCATTTGTTATTTGCTGTTCTGTTGAATTTTGCTATTCTTAGCATAATTGTTTCTATTTACATCTTAGAACTAGGGATTTTGAGCATTTCTTCATCTGTTTATTGGCCATCTGAATGTCTTCTTTGGTGAAGTGTCTGTTCATGTTCTGTGCCCATTTTGCAATTGGGTTGTTTATGTTTATCTTGTGGAGCTGAAGTATTCTATAAATTCTATATCTAAGTCCCTTATCAGGCATGTTATTATCAAATATTTTTCTCAGTCTGTGGTTTCCATTTTTACCCTATTGGAGAAGATTTTGGATATGCATAGGGATTTGATTCTTAGAAGGTCCTATTCTCCTATTTTATCCTCTCCTGGTTATAGTATTTTAAGGAAGACTGTTCATGTTGTGGATTAGGACTTCTAGAGTTCTTCCAAGCTTTCTCTCCAATTAAGTTTATAGTCCTTAGTTTTAGTGTTAGGTGCTTAATCTACTTTTTAATTCATTTTTATGTATGGTGTGAGGTGTGGGTCTTGTTTGAGTTTTCTGCAGATGCTTTTCCAATTTTGTCAACACCATTTGTTAAAAAGGTTGTCATTTCCCCACTTAACTGATTTCATCTTCTTGCCAAAAATCAGTTGACCACATGTAGATGGGCTGATTTCTGGGTTTGCAATTTTATTCTGTTTATATATGTCATTATACTAGTACCACACTGTCATGACCACCAGGGTAGGGTAGTAGGATTTGAAATCAGGGAGTGAGATGCCTCCTATTTGGTTTCTATTTTTAATGAGTAATTTGCTTATTTGGGGTCTCTTTCCATTCAAAAGGAAATTGGAGATTGCATTTTCCATCTCGTTGAAGAATGCAATTGGTATTTGTATTGGGATTGCATTCAACGTGTAGATTGAATGTGTAGGATTGTCATTTTCACAATATTGAGTCTTCCTATCTATGAGCAAGGCATATTCTTCCACTTCTTCAGGTCTCTTTTGGTTTCTTGTAGTAATGTTTTGTAATTTTCTTTGAATGGATCCTTTGTATTTCTGGTTAGATTTACTCTCAAGTATTTAGTCTTGTGATTAGGTATTGTGATAGGTATTGTTTTTCTTAGCTCTAGTTCTATATTCTCTTTGTCACAGTAGAGAAATCCAGTTGGTTTTTATATGTTGATCTTGAATATCCTGCCACTTTGTTGAATTAGTCAACTATGTCCAGTCGTTTTCTTACTGAGTCTTTAGGGTTTTCTAACTATACTATCGTATCATCTGCATATGAAGATAATTTTACCTCCTCTTTGCCACACTTGATACCACTTATTTCCTTCTCTTGTCTTATAGCTACCATTAAGACTTCTAATACATTATTGAGTAGGAGAGGTGATAGTGGGCATCTTTGCCTAGTTTCTGTTCTCAATGGGAATGCCTTTAACCTCTCTCCATTGAGAACAATGTTGTCTCTCAGGATGAGGAAATTCCCCTCTAATCCTATTTTGTTGAGTATTTTAATCAGGAAAGGGTGTTGGATTTTGTCAAAGGTCTTTTCTGCATCAATTGATAGGATAATGTGGTTCTTGTTCTTTGCTTTGTTAATGTGATTAATTATATTGATTGTTTTTCATATGTTGAACCATCCTTGCATACTTGTTGTGAACAACACTTGGTCATGGTGAATTATTTTTTATGTATTGCTGGATTCTACTGGCCAGGATTTTATTCAGGATTTTTGCGTCTATGTCCATGAGAGATACTAGCCTTTAGTTCTCTTTTTGGTGGTGTCTTTACCTGTCTTTGGTATCAAGGATTTGTTTGCCTCATAGAATAAGTCTGAAAGAATTCCCTCTTTTTCTATTTTCTAAAATGGTTTATGTAGAATTTGTGACAATTCTCCTCTGAATATTTGATAAAATTAATTGCAAAACCATCTGGTCCAGGGCATTTTTTTTAGCTGGACATTGTTTTTACTACCTTTTTAATTTCTTCTTTTGTAAAGAGTCTGTTCACATATTCAATTTCAGTTTGTGTCCGTTTAGGTAAGTTGTGATTTTCTAAGTATTTGTCCATTTCTTCTAGTTTTCCATATTTTTCTGAGTATAGATTTTGCATAATATTCCATTGTTAGCCTTTTTTATTTTAGTTGATTTCATTATGACATTGCCTGTTTGAGCTCTTATTTGAAATATTTGTGACTTTTCCTACTTTTTTTTTCAGTTTTGCTAGAAGTTTTTCGATTTCATTAACCTTTTCGAAGAACTAACTCCTGGTTTTATTGATTGCTTCCATTGTTATTCTCTTTTCTATTTAATTTTTTTTCTGCCCTAATTTCTGTAATTTCAGGTTTTTTTGAGGGTGTCAGGTTTTCTTGTTCTTTTTCAGTTTGTTGGAGATGTTCGGTTAGAGATTCAACGGTCATTTCCCCTGTCTTTAATGTGTTTATTTATTGCTATAAATTGACCTCAGATTGCTGTTTTGGCTGTTTCCCAGAGGTTTTGGTAAGTTGTGTTTTCACTGTCATTTGTTTCAAGAAACTTTTTCATTTCATTTTTTATTTCTTCTAGTACCCACTCATATTCAAGCAAGGTGTTGTTCTGCTTCCAAATGTACATTCTCCTTTTCTTTATCCTCTTGTTATTAATTTCTAATTTTGTAGCATTGTGGTCTGAGAAGAAGTTTTGTACTATTTCTATGTTTTTTAACTTATTGATTCTTGCCTTGTGACCTAAAATGTGATCTATTCTGGTAAATGTTCCATGCACATTGAAGAAGGTATACCATGCTTCTTTTGGGTGCATTAGCTTATAAATATCTTTGATATCGAGTTGGTTTATTGTGTGGTTTAATTTTTCAGCATCTTTGTTGAGTTTCTTCCTGGAAACTTTCTATCTTTTCTTCAGTGGTGTATTGAAGTCTATAACTACTATAGCAGTGTTGTCTATTTCCTTTTTCAGTTTTGCTAATGTTTGTTTATATATTTTGCAGGTCTTCCATTTGATGCATAGATATTTATTATTCTTATGTCTTCTTGTGCTATTGACCCTGTAATCATTAGGTAGTGACCTTTCTTGTCCTTTGTGATGATTTCTGCAATGAAATATATTTTATCAAAAATGAATATCGCTACTCCTGCTTTTTTCTGGTTACCACTTGCTGGGTATTATTTTCCCCCACCCTTTTATTTTTAGTCTTTCTTTATCTTCATTTTTCAGGTGAGCCTCTTGTTAACAACATATTGATGGATTTTGTTTTTTAATCCTATCTACTACTCTTTTTCTCTTCAGTGGTTCACTTAAACCATTTACATTCAGTTTGATTATCGAGAGGCAATGTTTTATTTCTATCATTTTGTTGAGTTCTTTTTGGTGTTGTTGCTAGTTACTTTGGTCCATCCTTCTTTCTGTGGCATCTTTGTAGGAATGACGTCTCTTAGTGTTTCTTACAATGCTGGTCTGTTTTTACAAACTCCATTAGGTTCTGTTTTTCTGGGAATATCTTGATCTCTCCTTCATATTTGATGGGCCATTTTGATGGATACAATATTCTTGGTTGACCGTTATGTTCTTTGACTGTCATTCCATTGTCTTCTTGCTCACATAGTTTCTGCTGAGAAATCCACATTTAAACTTATTTGCTCTCCTTTGTAGGTTATTCTTTGTTTCTCCCTTGCTGCTTTCAGAATTCTCTCCTTATCTTTGGTTCTGGGAAATTTGACTATGATATGCCTTGGTGTTTTTCTTTTGCGGTCTATCCTATATGGTGTTCTCTCAGCATCCTGAGTATATATTCCCTCATTTTTCATTATGCCTCGAAAGTTTTATTCTAATAATTCTTTTACAACTTTTTCAGTGCTTCTTCCTGTTCTGGGATTCCTATGATGAGCATGTTCTTTCTCTTAATGGTGTCCCACATTATTCTCAGTTTTTCTTTCTTTTCTTTCCTTTTTGCCTCTGCTTTTTGTTCTAGCAGATCAGTAGTGACAATTCTATCTTCTATTTAAGTGCTTCTGTGTTTCATCTCTTCAGTCCTGTTGATGTGTCCCTCCATCATGTTGACAGCATCTGAAACATTGGTCCTCATATTTTGGATTTTGGTTTCTTGTTTTTCCAGAGCCTCTAATGGCTCTTTTGTTTTATATGCATTGTTTTCGATTGTTTTTTTAAGCTACTCCTGGTTTTTGCTTGCAGTGTCCTGTAATTTTTCTAGTTTGTCTTTCATCCATTAAAAATATCCAATCATTGATCTTTTAAATACTCTGTCAGAAAGTTTTATCAGCCTTTCTTGCTTCAGGAAATCCATTGATACTGTTTCACCTTTTTTGGGTGACATCTTGTTTTGGGCTTCTGTAGGTTGTGAGGTAGCCTGCTTCCTATGTGATATTGCTGTGGTAGTTTTTCACATCTGCAGGGATAGAAGGTTCTTGATCTGAAGTCACCCTCCAAAAGAGAGTGGGGCAGCTACCCTGCTGGGGATTCTCTCTACCTTCTGATTCAAGGGACGATCTGCTTTAGTTTGGTAGGGAAAAAGCCTGCGAAAAACATCTCCTCTGTCAGACAACTGCTATAGGTAGGCTAGCCCAAGGTGCTCCAGACTAAAGGAAATTGATGGACTGGACATGAAGATATCAAGGCAGAGCACAGAGACTTGATTGGAAAACCAGGAAGCATTGGTTTTCCTTTCAACAACAACCTCCAGCTGCCTCAGTCCCTTCTGATTGAGTTTAAGGGGTCCCACATTAGCCAGCCAGACAGCAGTGAACCCCCTCAAAGTACCTCACTCAAGTTCCAGAATCATTCCCAGCATGTGTCACTCCCAGCACACATCTGTTGGCATTGGGTCCCAGCATCAGGTGGTTCTGGCATGGGCATCAGCATTAGGTGGTCACAGCTTGGGGTGTTGGCATCAGGTGGTCCATGGCATGGGACATCAGCATCAGGACTGGAGTTCCAGGCATGGACCAGCAATGTCAGGACCAAAGTTCCTGGTGTGGGTCTGTTGTTGTTAGGCGCCATCGAGTTGTAGACAACTCATATCAACCCTATGAACAAAAGGCCTGAGTACCTTTCATACACAGAGTTTCAAGAGGCAGGCCATTTCAGAAGTGGATGCCACTCCTGATTCCAGGCTTGTTTTAGTCGGGAAGATCCAGCAAACACTGGGTAACCATTACCACATTTGGCACATCAGTGTCACAGTGTTCAGCATCACAGCACCATAAGTTACCTGTACAGCAACGCACAGACCAGTGCTATACCACCTAGAAGAATGTTTGACAGGAAAACAATTTGAACCTGGCCTGAAGGCTGCAGATTAAAATCACCCACCTTCGGCTTGGTAGCATAACTTTCTGTCCACTAGACCAACGTAGCCCCTACTGTGTCATCATTGTTATTGTTGTTAGGTGCCATCGAGTCGTAGACAACTCATAGCGACCATAGGGATGAAAGGCCTAAGCTCTGTTCATACATAGAGTTTCCAGTGTGGGTCTGTAGTGTCAGGTTATTTACCTGTAAAATTTTATTGACAATAACTGGGGTTTCCTTGATGCTGTTTATTGGTCTATGGTCTAACCTAATAATCTCTTAGTAGGAGTAAGTTCTATTTGAAAGAACTTATGTGAATTTGATGATTTTTTTTAAAGAAGAGTAAAGGAAATGGTTATAAACAAAACAAGAAATACATTTGAGCTCTTCTGTGTGTGCACTCATTGTTCAATACATTATACCTTACCTTTACTCCTTGATGTCTATTCCTTCCACCATGTGCAAAGATAAAAAGAAAAGAGGGGTAAGAGGTTATATTGTTATATCAGCTATGTTTTTATTTGTTTCATGTATTTTTTTTTTGGTACAAACTGGTAAAGTCTTTTTCTAAGTCAATATGGATTAACAGCAAAGCCCTATGAGGACAGACCATCAACGATTTTTGCATACTATAGTGATGACTCTGACTCTATTTAAGCCACAATCATTTCTTTGTTCAGAGCTAAAGGAAAAGAGTATTTATATATAAGCTGTTCTTAGTCCTAAAAAATCTGATTTCCATACTAATGAATGACCCAATTTATAGTTCAACAAAAATGACTTATCCCTGGCAAAAGGAATATACGTCAACTAACATAGAGACTCATTCAGGAATGCTTCATTTACTATGATAACCTGGTTTAGCAGGCAAATGAGAAGCAGGTTGCTGGACTGGAAGGGGAAAAATATGCTTGAGATCCTTTCTATTTTTTTTTCTTTCTCCCATCACAAGTGCACAAGTGCACATTCTGTACTTACAAAATCACGAGCATTCTCACTCTTATTTCCTTATTTCACTGACTTTGCAAAGGCATTTGACTGTGTAGATCACAACAAACTGTGGCTTACTCTGAGAAGAGTGGGAATCCCAGACCACTTGATTGTTCTTATGTGAAAATGATAGTTGGACCAGGAGGCAGTTGTCAAAAAAGGGCAAAGAAACATTTCATTGTTCAAAATTGGGAAGGGTGTGCACCAAGGATGTGTCCTATCTCCATATATTTTCAATCTATATGTGTAACAGATTATCTGAGAGGCTGGACTCTATGAGGAGAATTGTGGCATCAGGATTGGAGGCAGACTCATCAACAATCTGTGTTATGCAGATGACACAACCCTGCTTACTGAAACGGAGGCAAACCTGAAGTGTTTGCTGCAGAGGGTCAAGGCCTACAGACTTCAAGATAGCTTGAAGCTCAACAAAAAGAAAACAAATATTCTCACCACTGGGTCAATTGGCAGCATCAGTACGGATGGTGAAGAGATTGAGATGCCTTTGAGTTGTGATGCTTGAGAAGAGTACTAAACATGGACTGCCAAAAGAACAAAGAGATATATCTTGGAAACCATAAATCCTGAGTGCTTCTTGGAGGTAAATATTGCAAAGTTTTATCTTTCTTACTTTGAACACATAGTTAGGCAAGGCTATTCCTTGGAAAGGGACATTGTGCTTGGAAAGATGAAGGAAGAAGAAGTGAAGAAGAGGAAGACTCTCAATGAGATGGATTGACCTGGTAACTTTAGCAATAGATTCTAGAGTGTTACAGATGATGAAAATGTCACAGGATAGGGCAGGGTTCAGGTGAACTGTTCATAGTTTTGCTATGAGTCATGCTCGACTCAATGGCACCTAAGGATAACATGCATTAGTGAATTGAGATTGGTACTGGCCATTTGAATCACTTAATATAGTGTGTCGGAAATGACAAACTGAAGAGAAATGGTGTGGCATTCGTAAACACAAAGATCATCAGAAGATTTATTTTAAAGTATAATTTTGTGAATGATAGGATGCTAGCTATAGGTATACAAAGAAAATATAATCATTATTCAAATAAATGCACCAACTACAAAAGCCAAGGATAAAGAAATTGAGGATTTCTCTCAATCTTTTAGTCTGAAATTGATCAAACATGGGATCAAGATGCATTAATACAGTATTGTCCTTTTGTGACAGAGATATTTCACCCAGCATAATGTCCTGGAAAGTCACCCATATAGTATAATTTTTTAAGAGTTCATTGTTTTTCAGTGTAGAATTCCATTGTATGACTATACCATAGTTTCTCTATCCATTCATTTGCTGATGGCACTTGGAAAACTAATGGATATAAACACTATGATTTATTTATACAATGGAATATGACACAACACTGAAAAATAATGAACTCATAAAACATTATACAATATGGGTGATCCTGGAGAACATTATGCTGACTGAAATATCTTAGTCACAAAAAGGACAAATACTGCATGTTTTTGTTATGTGCCGTTGAGTTGCTTGTGACTCATAGTGACCTTATGTACAAGAGCCCTAAATCCTGCTATATCCTGTGCTAACATCACCATCTCTGACACACTTACTCCCACCACCCCAATCACAGAATCGATCCATCTCATTGAGGGTCTTCCTCTTCTGCTCTGTCCCTCCACTCTCCCAAACATGACGTCCCTCTCCAAGGACTGATACCTCCTTGCAACATGTCCAAAGGATGTCAGACGAAGCTTCAGAATCCTTGACCTCAATGAGCATTCTGGCTTCACCCTCTCCAGGACAAACCTGTTTGTTCTCCTAGCAGTCCACAGTATATTCTACACTCTTCTCCAGCAACACAGCTCAAAGGCACCAATTCTTTTTCTATCATCCCTAGTCACTGTCCAACTCTCTGATGCATAGCATGCAATTGTGAAGACTATAACCCAGATCAGGGGGCAGGAGGGGAAGGCCCTCTATGGGGTGGATTGATTCAGTAACTGGGTTAATCGGGATGGGTGTATTGGAGACAGTGCGATTGGCATAGGACAGAGCAGTTTAGGGCTGTTGTACATAGAGTAGCTAGGAGTCATAAGCGACTCGATGGCACATAACGATAACATAACCACTCTGGAAGGCAGTTTGGCATTTCCTCAGAAAGCTGAACATACAAATTCCATATGGCCCAACTATTCCACTGCTTGGAATATTCTCTGAGAAAATGAGAACTGAGGCACAAACAGAGACATGTACACCAATGTTCATAGCAGCATTATTCACTGTCTCAAGAACATGGAAACAGCCCAAATGGACAACCACAATGAAATGGATTGAGAAATGGTACATTCACACAGTGGAACATTATGCAGCACACAGGAACAATGGGTTTGTAAGTTACTACCTAACTTGGGAGGGATTGGAGAACATTATGCTAAGTGAACTAACTCAGTTTCATAAAGACAAATAGTGTTAAAGACCATTATTTTAGAACAAGTACAAAAATCCAAGGACATGGGATGGGGGGGGGGAGCTTAATCATAGGGTCACAGAATTTGATGGATGAGTGGTGGATAAAGGAAAGAGGAAAGATCCAGTGTGGAAAAACAATGTATATGAACTTTGTAAGTAAACCAATATTTTTAAAAAAGGAACAAAAATATTTTTCAATTTCCTTCTCTTTGGCTTTGGACGTGAGAGAATACAGTTGAATAATAGTCATATTAGCAGGTCTTCCTTGTACGTGTATGAACAATATCCTATCACTCACAACATTGTACTTTAGGATAGAACTTGAAATTGACTTAACTACGAACTCAATACCATTCTTCTGTTTTTCTTTTCTAGCATAGTATATCATGTGATTATCTTATTCAAATTGGTCAAAGGTAGTTCATCTCGTCTCATGAATATCTGGAATATTAGTGCATTATAATTCATTTTTCACAACTTGCAGTTTTCCAGCATACACGGTTTGTACATTCCATAATCCAATTGTTAAGGGATGCTTGCCCTATTTGTCCTTATTTTGTATGACTTCCAATCTAGGCTATACCTCTAATACTATAACTAACCATGGTTTTTCACTGTTTATAGGGTTGTAGAGTTGTTAGAGGCCTGTTATTTAAGAATTGGATGACCAATCCCATTTCCTAGTCTGTCTTAATCTGGGAGCTCTACTAAAGCCTGTCTACTCCATGTAATCTTTGTGGCATTTGACCTATACACTACTCTGTAAACTTTTGTTACAAAGCCATTGACTGAGATGTCCTTGCCAAATGGTATTCCCAGTCAGTAGGTTTTCTGTTTACCCTATTGGAAAAATTTGCTAGGAATTTGTCCATTTCTTCTATATTTTCAATTGTCAGAGTATAGCATTCCATAATATTCTGTTTTTATCTAAATAGACAACTTTTTCTGTTGTGATGTCACTCACCTCTTTCATTTCTGAGATGCTGAACTCATCAGGATAGGAGGGAGACTCATGAATAAACTGCATTGTGCAGATGACACAACCTTACGTGCTGAAAGTGAGGAAGATTTGAAGCACTTGTTGCAGAAGTTCAAGAAATGAACCTTCAGTATGGAATGTGTCTCAATATCAAGACGACAAAGATTCTTATCACTGGGTCAATAGGCAGTATCCTGATGGATGGAGAGGAGATTGAAACTGTCAACCGCTTCTCTTGCTTTGATCCACACTTAACACCCTTGGTACAGTCAGGAAATAAGGAGATGCATTGCAATGGGAAAATATGCAGTTAGGAAACTTTCCAAATTATTGAAGAGTAGTGATGTCAGTTTAAGGACTTAGGTGCATCTGATCCAGACCATGGTCCTTCCGATTACTAGCTATGCATCTGAGGCGTGGATAATGAATAAGGATAACAGAAAAAGAATTGATGCCTTTCAGTTAACTGTGTTGTTGGACAAGAACACTGAGCATTCCATGGACAGCCAAGAAAATAAATAGCTATGTTTTGGAGAGGGTGCAGCCAGAGTGCTTTTTGGAGGCAAGAATGATGAGTCTTTGCCTCACATAGTTTGGACATATTGGTAGGAGGTGCTATTTCTTGGAGAGGGACATTATGTTGGGAAGGGTGGCAGGTTGGCAAAGGAGAGAAAGACTCTCAACCATGTGGATTGACAAGGTGACTGATGCGATTGGCTCTTGTGTGTCAGGAAGATTGATTGATCCAGTGACTGGGGCAAATGGGGGTTGGTGTGTCAGAGTTAGTGAGACAGGCTCAGGATAGGAAAGGGTTCAGAGCTGCTGTACATAGGGTCACTATGTATCACAATCGACTCAACCAATAACATTCTTTGACAGGTCTGGAAGCAGGAGTGGCATCCACTTCCTAAACAACATGCCTCCAGAACTTTGAAAAAAGTCGATAGTTGTACAGGGGCTTCAGGTCCTTTGTTCATAGGGTTGCTAAGAGACATGTTTGACTCAAAGGCAATCAACAACGACAACAACAATTACCATTGTTCTATGCCTATTGTCACCCTATCTTTTCAAGCCTTCATTGAACCTTTCCCATTACTTCATCTCTCCTCCATCTACTAACCTCTGTTTTCCCGGTGATTTTTTTCCCCTTCCCCTATTTCTTTCCCCTTCTCTTCTTGCTCTTTGAACATGTAAATAGATCTTGGTTATTCAGCCTATTTCCACAAATATAGCAATAACTTATGAAATATTTTTCCTTATGTGACTGAGAGATTTCACTCAGAAAAATGCTCTCCAATCTTTCCCAAGTCATATAGCATCTTACAGAATCATTGTTCCTTAATGCTGCATAGTATTTAATTGTGTGAATGTACCACAATTTCTCAGTGGTGCTAGCAAAACTGGACATCTGTCTGTAGGAAACTGAAACAGGATTTGCACCTTACACCATACACAAAAACCAATTCAAAGTGCATCAGAGACCTAGGAGTAAAACCCCAAACCATAAAGCTCATAAGAGACAAAATGAGAACAAAATTAGAAGCCCTGGCCTACTAGATTCTGACGCTTATGGTTTCAAGATTCTTAGGGTTTTAAAATTCTTAAATCTTAATGTTTCAATATTAACAAGTCCAAAAAAATAATAACACCTTGGGATTTAAAACTTATGAATTGACAGAATACTTTCCCTACGTAAATTCTATTTCTACATTTCAGTATGATCATGCCAGTAAATTACAAATGAATAAGCAAACTAATTGGCATCCAAATGACTCTGGCTTCATTTGTGCCAGAATAGAAATGTGCTCCCTGAGACTTAATGACTGACATTTCCGAAATAGAAAGCTTGGCCTTTTGCTTCCAAGATACTGCTAGGCAAACTCAAACCTCCAACTTTCAGTCAGCAAAGCTAAAATTCATTGTTGTGTCATTGAAACTGGCTCATAGCTGATCCTAGATTGGGTTTCTAAGACTGCCAATCACAAGAGAGGAGTGTATAGTGAATTGAAACCACCTGAAACTTGGCAACTTCCTATGGACTTTGCCACCAAAGCTCCCTTTTACAGTTAGCAATGAAGCACATTAACCATTTGCACCATACAGGGCCTCCAGCTGCAAATTACCAAAATTGCTTATCTACTGTTCTACAAAGGTTCCTTTACTGAAAATTACCACATGTAATTCCTTAGAAAATATGCAATATTATAAAAGTGAAGAGCATAACTGTGGAAAAAATTATGGGAGTTGCCAAAATTGATTTCCAAGAAAGATACTGATTTAAAACATCATTGCTCCTGTGGGTTGTGTGGTATTCCATCGTGTGGCTATACCATAATTTCTTGACCCATTCGATTGTGATTGGACATTTGTGCTGTTTTTAGGTTCTTGCAATGGTAAATAATGCTACTATGAACATTGGTGTACAAGTCTCTGTTTGTGCCTCAGTTCTCAATCTCTCCCCAACGTAGCTCTTATAGTCTTCTTTACCATGTGCATGTTTTTAAAAAGTTATAAGATTGAGGATATGTCATCCCAACCCTCTCATGCTGAGTGTATGGACTTTACACATGGGCTTTATTATAGCAGTCCTTGGACTTCAATTTCTTTCTTGCTATTTTATGGAGTCAAGGCTACATATGCTAGAAGAATGGGGCTCCTGGATGAAAGACTGTGCAAAAGGCTTAATATACCTTATATTTTATTATGCTTATGGAGATTTTCAAAATGGCTTTTTAATGTATGTAATATTATTTATTTTTCTGCAGACACCATGCTCCCATAAATAATGTACACACATACAAGAGGCAAAAATGACATTATGTGAAAGAATTTGGCATAGTGCACCCATGTGCTTACCATGAATATTCCTTAGTATTTCTAGAAGTAAAATTCAGCCTTATTGACCAAAATTCAATAGTTTGGATATATTACCAAGTACGGGTTTTTTTTTTTCCTTTAGTGGTTTGTTTTATTGGATTGCTTACAAAGTTCACATAAACTGTGTTTCACACTATTCTTCACTCCTATTGTGTTTCTTACAATCATTCTTATGCATTATGTTTTAGAAAATCAACCACCATTGGTCCTTGCCCATCATTATCTTGTCTTTCTGCCTGAATCCTTCCCATTTCCTCCCTCCGTTTGCCCCCCAAACTGTGCAACCCTGTGGTTTTGCCCCTACCCATCTTTAGCCCTCACCCCCTTGAGTTCTCATACAAGTTTTACTAGTTATCCTCCTATTTTTACAATAATGGTCTTACACAGTACTTGTCCTTCTAATACTATGTTAGTTCACTCAGCACAATGCTCTCTAGACTCTCCTTAGTTACGTATTTTTCAAAATTGTTGCTCTTGAGTGCTGCATAGTAGTCCATTATGTGACTGGAAGACAGTTTGGCATTTCCTCAAAAAGTTGAACATAGAAACTCCGTATGACCCAGCTATTCCACTACTAGGAATATGCCCCAAATAAATTAGAACTGAGATCCAAATGGAAATTTGCACACCAATTTTCATAGCAGCATTATTCACCATCACAAAAACATGGAAACAGCCCAAATGTCCACCACAATCAAATGGATTGAGAACTTGTGGATATATTACTTTTCATTATATATACATAATAAAGCTATAAGCCATGGTCAGGAAGTCATGGATCAAGTTTGGTATACCCTAATAATAGGAAAATAAATCACAGAAATTGTGTGTTTACTCTGGTGTGGTTGTGGCTAGGCCTGAAGACTTCCTCCAAGGCAATCTGCCCCCAGGTACAATGCACTGAAAACGAGTGGAAAAGGAGGCAGAGAGCTGCCTATAGGATCTAGGTTGGTCTCACCATGAACGGAGGCTGTTGCCTGAGTGCTTGCATTGACTCCATTGTGCTGCCTACACATAAAGCTAAGTGGCAGGATGGTGGAGGTGTATGTTTACATTGCCCTGGCCCCATGGAGGCCTCTGAAAAGCAAGTTGGCTCCTTCTTGTCCAACCAAGGAATGAAAGACTTCCCATTGCCCATGGCTCTCACACCTACCTCAAGACATCTGCAAACACAGGAGAGTAAATGGCCTGAGTGCAGTGACTGGTCAGCAGGATGGTGGAGCAAATGTAGGCTGCCATGGTGCATCAGCCTTTTCTGCCCAAGATTCTCTTTCCTGGAGTATACAACATACAGACCTCCAAGAGACGGAGCCAGCACCCATGGTGAGGACATTTCCAAGGTAGAGAAAGTGATTTCCTCCACCCCCCCCCCCGCATTCAAAAGAGAAGTTTGCAGAGAAGTAATGCCTCCTGATGGGAGAAGAACTGCTTGAGAATCTGAAAGAAAATCTAGTGAGGGTCTGCTGCTGAGAATCAACCTTCTCCATCAACAGGAAACAAGATAAAGACCCCACTGGATCCCCTCACAAATTTTAAATTGAAATCACCAACAGGTGACTGAAAAATATATATTGGTGTAGCGCACCCTTGACTGTAATGAATGAGGGTTACACAGTATGCATGAATATATACTGTGAGAATTATTTGCATAAAAATATGGTAATTATTTCAACATTGTTGAAAGAGTCGGATAGGAAGGATCTCAACCTAAATGGAT
Organism: Elephantulus edwardii; assembly: GCF_000299155.1. Taxonomy (NCBI): domain Eukaryota; kingdom Metazoa; phylum Chordata; class Mammalia; order Macroscelidea; family Macroscelididae; genus Elephantulus; species Elephantulus edwardii. Next base: position 2,018,971 of record NW_006399881.1, read on the forward strand.
TACCACTCCAGTGTACAAGCAGAAAGCTTTCTGTTCTCTCAAAACACTTTGCAAGATTGCAACAGTTGGAGGTGTTAAAACCTCAAGCACCATGCTGCTACCAGCAGTTTCTCTAAAATATAAGCACCTGAAAAGAGATACAGTGATAGATATTCAGACATAGTAATTCATAAGTGAAGCATAAAGGGCAAAATGACTCAGAAGTAGGAAGAGAGGTTTTATGCAAACTTCCCCCACACTGCAATTTGGAATCCTGGAACATTTTTCTAAAATTTGAACTAAATAAACAAATCAAACCAAACGATCCTATGCTTTACTTTTAAAGAACAATATTTAGCTTAGCTCCTCTTACTTCCTGTTGTTATTTACCATTGAGTCAGAACCAACCCACAGCTGACCTTCCAGTGGGTTTTCAGAGGCAGTTAATCTCATGGGAGGAGGTTGCCCATCTTTCTCCCACGGAGCAACTGGTGCATTTGAACCACTTGCCTTAGGAATTTCAGTGCAGACTCTTACCACTAGGACACCAGAGCTCCAGGTTAGTATTTATTTGGAAAAGCTGAATTAAAAAAAGTGAAAGATTTCTATGTCCTCTTTCTTGGCATCACCCAGAGTTACAGTGCTGGCAATGACCTCATTTCTGAGTTGTGCACAAGACACTATTATTTCTGATGTTTTCATTAGTTTTTGTGGTCACACTGAACAAAGTCCATGGGACATAACTGACACTCAAAAAATGTTTGGCAAATTGATAAATTTGTGAACTCATCAGAGTTATTTGCCTCATTTCTCCCAGGATAGCTACTGGAGAATCAAAATTAGGTCTAGATGTAATAAGCCAGTGTCCTATTGTCTATCCAGTTATTTGCATTAACTATAACCTCAATTATGAATTGCTAGTTATGCAAGAAATAGAGAGCCCTAGTGGCCTAGTGAAAAGGAGTTGTGCTGCCAAACGAAAGGCTGGCAGTTTGAATCCATCAGCTTTTCTGTGGGAGAAAATGAGCAATCTCTTCCTGTGGTATTTATCACTGCCATGAGTTGGTTCCAATTTGAGTGCACACAACAACATCTAGAAAATGTCCAACAACAGCACAAAGAGAAGAAAACAGAGAGATCAGAAGAGCTAGCAATTGAGGAGAGCAGCAATTATCTTGAAGTAGGACTAATTGCCCCAAATCCATTGCCTTTGGCTTCACTTCATATAACTGTTTTTGTGCTCTCTTTGACTGTGCCACTGACAGAATGCAATAAAAACGAAATTCCTTTTGCCTCCTGCCATGTACAGTCTATGCAGATAGCCGGTAAATGGGTTCAGATGCCCTCAGAATAGTGTGTTCCGGCTGTGGGCTCCATTTGCCATATGTGAGCCTGTGCAGAAACAGTTCCCGAGAGAAGGTCTCAGCTACGGAGGTTGGGGAAAACTCATCTGTTCCTATCATTATCTCTGACAGTGTTTACAAATTTGTGACTAAAAAACCCGGAGCACTTTGGATTGTTTGTTGATATTTCCCTCTTGAATCTACATAGTTTTCTGAGCAATTTTATCGCAACAGGTAGACATTTACGTATATTGTACATATTTAAATTCTACAACCCTATAGTCAAAGACCTCCAAGAGCTGTCTAAACATCATTCATCATAAATCCAGTTAATTCCTAAGACGTCAAAAGCATCTATTTTCTGATTGCTGGTGTTATTGTTATTTAAAGGAATCACATGGTGAGTTCTTTAAACAAGTTTTTCTTAGTTCTTTTTTATTGTTGGAGGGGGGAAGGTAGAGATGAGATAAGAACAAAAGAGCTCTCCTATTGTTTGGGTTTTTCCCCCCTCCTTCCACCTAATCTCACTTCCCTCAACGCAGGTCTTACCATTAAAAGTCGAGTTTGTATTTGTCCGGTCATATTCCATGACCATAAAAAAACTCTTGAAAGATTTGCACTTTTGCACACCCACACACACTTACTCTAGACAGTCATTCACATTCAGTCTTCTGTCTTTCTTATTACTCTTGCCCTGCCTCGCTTTATAGTTATATTTTCCACTCAGTTTCACATTCTGTTTAAATGCTAAATCCTCATACAGGTATAAAGGGCACTTACCACTACAGAAATCAGCAAGGTCCACTTATATGAGACTCATTTGGTGAAAAAATAAATAAGACAGACCTGAGAGTTGAGTTGGCCTACATGCACCTTGTTTATATAGTTTGAGGAGACTCTTAATTTAGGATTTCATTTAATTAAAAACTAAAACAGTATCAACATAAAATGAAAAAAAATACCAACATAAGCAATTTTCATAATATCTTCTAGCCATGTGTGGCTTACAGGCAAAGTTTTCATTTCAATTCTTAGATAAAATTCAAGCACAGTCTATCAAACAAATGGCCATCTTGCTATTGTTAGGTGCTGTCAAGTCGACTATTACAACAACTCTGTGACTAACAGATCTGAATCTTACCCTATCATGAGTCATCTTCACAATCCCTGACACGCTCAGCCCCATTAATATAGTCACTGTGTCAATTCAACTTGTTGAGGGCCTTCTCTTTCTCTGATACGCCACCTTCCCCAGCATGTTGTCTTTTTTTTTCAAGGATTATCGAGCCCTGACAACATTGGTAAAGTAAGAGAGAGGAAGTTTCATTATCCTTGCCTCTAAGGGGAGTTCTGGTGGCAGAGTGGTGATAAACTGCACTATAATCCCAAAGGCACACAGTTCAAATCCACCACTCGGATTGTAAAATGTCACTATCATGAAAAAGCAAAGCGTGAGGAACTGTCACAGGTCAGAGGTGATCATGGAGGTGGAATAAATCAAATAATGGAACATTTAGGGGAAAGCTGAGAAAATACAAATAAAGTCTGAAATTTAGTTCAAAGTATTATACTAATGTTAACAAAAGAGGGTAATGTTTGGGGAAGGTAGATGAAAGGTATACAGAAATTCTCAGTTATATTTAGAATTTCTATGTAAATGTAAATGTATTCCAAAGTAAATGTTTATGATTAAAAAAATCACAGGAAGCAAAGGTAAGAATAAAATAACATTTTCATATTTTTTTTAGTATTTCCTATGTCTGGTGGCCTAGTGGTAAGAAGTTATGCTGCCAACCCTAAGGCACAGGATTCGAATCCACCAGTTGTGCTGAGGGAGAAATAGGGCAATCTCCTTCCTCTGATCCAAAAGCCTCTGAAAGCCTAATGGAGAATCAATTATAAATCAGTTCCAACTGAAAGGTATACAATAACAACAATAACATTGCTATCACACCATTTTATTGAACTTCTTTCTGGGATAATAGTGGTAAGTGTCTTAGAGTCACTTAGGAGAGGGCAGCCTTCAGATCTGTTGTGTTGCAGGCCACTTGGTGGCACATAACAACAATAACATTTGTTTTTATATTAGCATCCTATGTACATAATATCATTTGGCCTTAATAACAATCATTAGTATTATTATCATGAGTAGTTTACTGATGAGTAAATAGTACCAGAGAGAGCAAATTAATTGTCCAAGGTCATATACGTCAGAAGAGTCTAAGACAATGTTAGAATCCTGATAAAAATATTACACACAAGTCTAGAATCTTCACCACTGCATACTCGGCTCCCACTCAAGAAATTTGTTTTCATTTCTAAATCCTGGACTGTCTGCCTTCTTCTGCAGTAGTGACATGTCTAATGAAACTGCCTTCAATGAAGCTTTTGACTTTAGTAAGCACCATTTCTAATGATCAAAATTTATGACTTTAAAATAGATTACTTTTGACTTTTGTGCTGCTAGTTCTCGTAATTTTCAGGTAACACTATCATGTTGTTGCTATGTGTTGTCAAGCTGCCTGCAACTCATAGGGACCTGATGTACAATAGGTCTGAACCCTGCCCTATCCTGAGTAAATTTCATCATCTCCTGCAGACCTAATCCCATTACTTCAGTCACTGAGTCAATCCATTTCATCCTGGGTCTTCCGCTCCTGTGCTGTCCCTCCACCCTTCCAAGCATGACGTTATTCTTCAAGGACTGGTCCGTCCTGACCACGTGTCCAAAGTATGTGAGATGGAGGGTTTAAAATCCTTGCCTCCAGGTAGCAGCTTGTTTCACCCTTTCTAGGAAAGATCTGTTTGTTCTCCTGGCAGTCCACGACATGTTCAACACTCTTCCCCAGCACCACAATTCAAAAGCATTGATTCATCTTCTATCATCCTTAGACCTTGTCCAGCTCTCAGATGCATAGCAAGTAACTCCAAAAAACATAGCCTCTACCAGGTGCACCTTAGTCTCCAGACTGACATTGTTGCTCTTCAGTATTCTAGAGAGGTCTCTGACAACAAACTTTCCCAATACAATTTGTCTTTTGATTTCTTGACTGCTGGTACCAAGAGTGTTGATTGTGGAGCCAAGCAAACTGAAGTTGTTAACAATCAATCAATCAAACTCTCTCTCTCTTTCTCTTCATAAATATATATATTTGTTGTTGTTATGTGCTGTCAAGTCGCATGCGACTCATAGAGACCCTATGTACAACATCCCTAAACTGCTCTGTCCTGTGCCAATCGCACAGTCTCCAACACACCCATCCCGATTACCCCAACCACTGAATCAATCCACCTCATAGAGGGTCTTCCCCTCCTGCGCTGTCCCTCCACCCTACCAAGCATGATGACCCTCTCCAAGGACCTGTCCCTCCTTGCAACATGTTCAAAGTATGTCAGACGGAGCTTTAGAATCCTTGCCTCCAAGGAGAAGCCTGGTTTGACCCTTTCCAGGATGAATTTGTTTGTTTTCCTAGCAGTCCCTGGTACCCTCAATACTCTTCTCCAGCACCACAGCTTAAAGGCATCAATTCTCCTTCTATCCTCCTTAGTCATTGTCCAACTCTCTGATGCATAACAAGTGATAGCAAAAACCATGGCCTGTATCAGGCACCCCTTA